>NC_139603.1:37450139-37577639 GCF_964270895.1 Podarcis filfolensis | reverse complement strand
TTCTCCTATTCTCCTTTCATGCTCAACTTGCAATTACCGGTATTTCCCCACAAGTGTCATTTTCTTTAATGTCTGCTCTTTTTACATTCATTTCTTACTCCATTTTTAACAGCTTTCCTCCCTTATGCCCTTCCTTTCTTTTCCTTGTTGGTTTTAACAACATTTTTATCTCATTGCCCGATACCCTTCTGTACCTCCTCGGGTCCTTTCTCCACAGAGGAGGGAGACTGTCCTTACCCCCACTCCCAGCCTCACCACATGAACTTTTCTCTTTCCTGGCCATATGTACTCTGCACGCAAGGAGTTGTTAGTGTTGGCATTGGTCCAGCCAAAAGGATTTAGCATGCCAAGGCAGAGGGGCGGGGATATGAGAAGACACTGGGCAGGTTGTGGCACTGAGGCTCACCTGAAAATGACCAAAGGCCAACTAATAAGCCTCGGTCCGCTATTTGAGAAACTTTGCCTTAGTTGAATAGGCACATATTTGCATTACGTTTGGCTATGCTAATTTTTATATGCCTGTTGTTTTTGTCCATGGAGTTTTCTTGGTAGGGATACTGGAATGGCTTGCCGGTTCCTGCTCCAGATGGATCACGTTTAGTCTAAACCAGTGTTTCTCAACCTTGGGTCCCCAGATGTTGTTGGACTACAACTCCCATCACCCCTGACCACTGGTCCTGCTAGCTAGGGATCATGGGAGTTGTAGGCCAAAAACATCTGGGGACCCAAGGTTGAGAAAGGCTGGTCTAAACTCTCGGCTATGACCTGTCCATCTTGGGTGGCCCCGCATGGCATTGCTCATAGCTTCTCTGAGTTATTCAAGCCCCTTCACCATGACAAGGCAATGATCCATGAAGGAGTGCTCTGGTCCATGGGGTCACGAAGAGTTGAACACGACTAAACAACAACAACGCTAATTTTATGATTATAGATATGAATCTGGCAATAATTATTATGCTTTAAATAGATGTAAATTCCACCATAATCTCACCGTAGTGGTAAGATTATGAGCAGGTGCTATACGTGCTGCTCAGCCTCCTAGTCAGCTTCCTAGTAGATGGGCAACTTCACGATTCACATTTCTTATAAGGTTTTTCTTATAAGGTATTTTAATAAGTGCAGCCTGAGGTCAGGTGCAGTTGGCTTTTATTGGCCAGGAGCGGACCAGAGTGAAGCCTACTCCACTCCAGTCTGCTCCCAAATCACGCCTGGCTAGATTGGCCCAAATTCAAATGCTGGTTGCTGGGAAAGTCGGCCCACCAAAGTGGCTGGCCAGAGGAATCTCCCAACTGCCAGCCTACTGCCCAGTGTTTCTCCCCCAGGATTGGGACCTACTGTGTTTGTGTGGTTACATCAATGCATGTTGAGGTGAAGCACCATTGACTCTTCTCTCTTGGGAAATATAGGAGTATTGGTATGGTTTTTATATTTACGGAAGGGAAAGGAGCCATTGCTTCTTCATACAATAGTCCATCAGCAGCCCTCCTGGAAACCATGGGAGGGGAGAATGCTCTTGTGACTGAATCCTGCTTGTGGGTTTCCCACAGGCATCTGGTTGGCCACTATGAGAACAGGATGATGGACTAGGTGGGCCATTGGCCTGATCCAGCAGGCTCTTCTTAAGTTCTTATATTTGGCTTTCCATTAAACAAACACCAAATGTAGCTTGCATAAAACTTATAAAAACAATTTTTAAAAAAGCATCAGCTAAAACGCACTTCAGTTTAATCCTATTCCCACATCTCCAATTTCCTAGTCCAGAAATTGGTCACCGGCCCTAGCATGTGAAATCCTTGGCTCCAGACGACTCACTTCATTCCCAACTGTAAAAGACTATATTCCATAATTCAAATGTTTCCTTCAAAATCATTTCCTCACAAATATATTCCAGTTGGATTCATCCCCATTCACCTGGTTATGAAATCTCTATGTATTGTGCTGCTGCCACACACACACACACACACACACAGGCCACACAAAATTGTTTTAGCTTTCAGTATTTACTACAAATGAGGTTCTAGTAAGCTGCTACTTGGAACAACTCTCTTGTGCTGTGGTGTTTGTAGAGCAGCTACACAAAATCCCCTCCTGCTTCTTTTCTGGGAAGAACCAATTGAAACCTTGGAGAGCTGCTCCAAAACAGGATCTTTCCCAACCCTATGAAGTCTGGGATTGAACCTGGACTTTTTGTATGGAAGGCTTGTGCTTTTCTACTGAGCTGTGTGTTTCTTTCCCAAAGGCTAGGAAGCACCTGCAGAGCTTGAACTACCAGCAGTAAGTTCCCAAATTGTAATGAGAAGGAGCTATCTGCTAAGCTAAGTTAGTTAGCCCAGAATTATTGTTGCCACTACTATGAGCTGCTGAAAGAGACTGCTGGTATTCAATGAGAAAAATAGGATATTTTGAGTTTAGCCCTCTTGATCTTTGTGAATGGACTGAGAGACCAGCATTGTGCAGTTTGGACCCACTATTTGTAGATAAGCCCAATCCTATGCATATTTACTTAGAAGTCCCACTGTAGTTGTCTGCATTTGCACACTTGAGTGGGAGTGTGTTTTTAGCCTGCCCTGACATGGGCTATTTTTCTTTTAACTACCATGTGTTGTGCATAATTGGTTGTATTGAAAGGCCAATGCTCAGGCTCCTCTTTATGTGTAGGGGTTCCACATGCTTGGGACACCTGCACAACCAGGTGTTGTGATCACATGGAAATGTTGCACGTGAGGAGACTCACGCTTGGTTGCTGACTCATACATGAAAAAAAAGGTGCAACATCTGAAGCAGGGCTAAACACACGGCCCTGTTCTGATCTGTATGTGGGTATGATCCACACAAGAGCAGTATGTGCAGAGAGCTCACATCCTGGTTGAACAGAATCTAGATTGTAGGGGTTCTGTTAACTGAAAGGTTGCCTACATGTGTGTGCACACGCAGTTGTGTGCATTCTTGTGTGCGTGTGTGTGTGCGTGCGTACACACACACACACACCTTCCTGCTTTGTAGTATTTGTACCAGATATGCATTTAGGCATAAATGTTGGCAAAGAAAAGGGAAAAAAAATGAATTCTGTTAATCATTCTGAATCTCTAAAATATGAAAATTCACATTTCATAAAGCCTTGTGCTTCTTTCCTCTTTTCCAAAAAGAAGTTAGCTTTTGCAAAACAAGGTCTCTGATTATCTGATATCCTCCGGAAGGTTAGGAGAGTTGTTTCCTATATTACTTAGGGAAAAAATTCTTCTTACAATTGAAAATGTCAGCATCAATTTAAAGTAACACTAAACATGTGCTTGCTTTCTGAATATTATCCTCCTCCACCTCCCCTCCAACCACCCTGCTGAGGATCTGAGTGTGACAGTTTGATTAGATCATCAATCCTTACTGTTAACAGCACTTTTCCTGAACACCTGGGTTGCTAGGTCACATCTGAGTTTAGCTACCGTTGCTTTAGTGACCTAGTGTGCATACGCCACAGCAATTTACATTTAGTCCTCACATTTACAACAACAGTTTGTTTTGGGAAAGGGTGGAAAAAATAATTGTGTGATCACCTGGCTCTGTGATGAACTTGCTTAACTGTTTTACCAGAGTTTTGAAAAGGTGCCACCATAAATGAAAATCTGCCACATTATTTCATTCCCCGACTTTCTGAAAAAAACTTTGAATAAGTTGTATTATATGTGAATGAAAGTAGGTTTAAAGCATGTGCAGAATATCTTGATGCACTTGAGTGCTCCATAAGGGGTTGAAAATGTTAGAAGGTCCATGTGGGTCAGTATGATCCAGCATGGATACTGTGTTTGGGGATGGTCATAGATTTATATCTGATCAAATGTGCACATCTATTAGTATGTTCAGTGTTGCTCATAATTTCACACTTACTTCATACAGGTCACAGATAGGGCTGGGCAATTTAGTGATATAACTTCCAAAGCTGGTTTGAAGTCCATATTGTGGAGTTCAAACTGGCTTTGAAGTTTCATAATTTTTGACCTGCCGATATATTGCGAATCATGATGTGTGTTGGGGCCACAGTTTTCTGCTATATAAAATGATGTAATAATGGATGCCTTCCACCACCAAACTTCTATGTTGTTGGCTAAGTTGTCTATTAGTAAGGAGAGCCCTGAGGGTGTTTGCAGATGGGTCTAGATACGGTACTGGTTTTGGATATTGGCACTGCAAAATATTTGAGAACTACAGTTATGAAGTATGTTACATATTTGATGCTCAAGAAAGGACCAGTAATCACCAACTGCTGCAGAAGTGAGATTGATTAATATGACCTTTCCTTTTTTATAAATACTTCTATCCTACCTTCAATAAAGCTTCCATTGCAGAAAGTAAAAAAAATTATTAACAATTCAAGACAAATACACCAATAAAAACAACACAATTGGCAGCAACAGGAGGCCAATAACCTACCCAAGTGACGCTGAAACAAAACCCCCACACATACATTAAGTAAATTAACATAGGCTATACCACCCCATCCCCTCTCTCTCGTCCCCCCTTTTCTTCCCAACCCTATACTGCATACAACACCAAATGTCTCACAACAAATGTAACTGATCTGTAGAAGACACAACCTGAAGAAATAGACAATGCATGTTTTTGTAAACGAGGAAAATCTTTAATAAAATTTTTAAAACAAAACAAAACAGGAGGCCAATAATAAAACCATCAGCAACAAACCATTCATAAGATGATGAATAGTATTCACCTGGTGCTTAACAGCTAATTAAGTAGGTGCCAAGTGGCTGTCCCCAGGGGAGCATCCCCCAGTTCGTCTCTGATTACCACCCACCTATCTTCTGATGGTAGATGGTGGTGGTACTTCTCTGCTGGCAGCAGAGCAGGAGGAGCGGGGAGGGTACCTGGAAGGCTTTGGCTGCCTGAAGCAGCTGCCTCACCTTACCTAATGTCTGGACCGGCTCCGCTACAAAACAAAGGAAAAACCATTAATAGATGTATTAATTGCTGGCAACTTACTGCCATTAAAAGACTGAACAGCCCAATATGAAGAATAAATGGCAGGTTTTATCTTCAATGTAACATTGGCTCGGTTTGCGCATGATGCTAAGCCACGGGCTTCTGGGGTGGAGATTGTGGCTGCTATGATTTTCCTCTAGTCCTACTGTGAGCTAGGCTATAGTTATAGAGAAACTATAAGGTTGGGTTCAAATGACGTACTATACCAAAGGATGATGCAGCTCACAGCACTGCAACAGCAGGACCAGAGGAGAGAAAAGTGGCTGTGATATAGGAACCTGCACTCTTGCACATTCACTCTAAGCAATGCGTTAGTTTGAGGTTACATACAAACTGGATCATTGTGCTTGTCCATATACCTCCCCTCTAGGAAAGCATGGAAACCATTTGCCTTCAGGGCTGAAAGCATGCATTTAGAAATGCTATTGAGGAATAAGCCTTTGAAAATCAAGCCTATTCCTATTTTCCTAGCCCTATCCTTGTTTCTGTTTCTTGGTCACACCAGAGTGTGGCAGAATGTTAGGGAAAATGCATTTTTTATATAGATAGGTCAAATTATCTCAGTATGTATGAATACAAAATTAATCATTTCAGCTAGAATAATTAATGCGTCAGTTACACACATGCCTCATTGTGATATGCAACATGGAAACTATTATTGCTTTCTTATCCATGCAATAACCAGTTTTTAAAAGCTTCAAGCTTTGTTAAGGTTGAAATTTTCCCCGCCTCAGCTAAAAAGTTGCTTATTTGGGCTTCTTCCATCTCTCCAGGTTAGTGAATTTGCAGAGACTGCTTAACAATTGTGGAAACATTTATTCTCATTTTGTGGCTTGCAAGTTGAAAATGTCTAATTCTGGTTAGATAATTCACAATGACTTTGGCCTACTTTTACAAGTGTGGTTTACAAATCCTTTAAGAGACACATAATGCTGATAGGTTACTAGCCATAAATCTGTGTGCATGCACATATACAGTTGTCTTGATCTGGAACACAATGGATAGCTTAGTTGGTAGAGCATGAGCCTCTTAATCCCAGGGACATGGGTTTGAGCCCCATGTTGGGCAAATGATTCCTGTATTGCAGGGGGTTGGACTAGATGACCCTTGGGGTCCTTTCCAACTCTGTTTTATGAAATCTTGCATGTGCATGGGGATTTCCATTCATTTGTCAGCAGGGGATATTCATGTGTGGAGGAAGTGGTTTGACTCACTCCATGAAATGAATTAAGAAGCCATTGTAGGCACAAGGGTCTGTGAGTGCACATTAGATCACATGCCCAGAAGACATTTACATAACTGCATCTGAAGGGCCAATAATGAGGCTTGGGCATATAATAATAGAATCATAGAATCATAGAGTTGGAAGAGACCACAAGGGCCATCGAGTCCAACCCCCTGCCAAGCAGGAAACACCATCAGAGCACTCCTGACATATGGTTGTCAAGCCTCTGCTTAAAGACCTCCAAAGAAGGAGACTCCACCACACTCCTTGGCAGCAAATTCCACTGTCGAATAGCTCTTACTGTCAGGAAGTTCTTCCTAATGTTTAGGTGGAATCTTCTTTCTTGTAGTTTGGATCCATTGCTCCGTGTCCGCTTCTCTGGAGCAGCAGAAAACAACCTTTCTCCCTCCTCTATGTGACATCCTTTTATATATTCGAACATGGCTATCATATCACCCCTTAACCTCCTCTTCTCCAGGCTAAACATGCCCAGCTCCCTTAGCCGTTCCTCATAAGGCATCGTTTCCAGGCCTTTGACCATTTTGGTTGCCCTCCTCTGGACACGTTCCAGTTTGTCAGTGTCCTTCTTGAACTGTGGTGCCCAGAACTGGACACAGTACTCCAGGTGAGGTCTGACCAGAGCAGAATACAGTGGCACTATTACTTCCCTTGATCTAGATGCTAAGTTTATAAGTTTAACAAAGGCTCTGGTTTTTTTTCTAGCGTGGATTGTAACAGGAGGACCAAGTGCTCCTTTTTGTCCTTAACTCATCCTTTGCAAAATGATGATAAGTAGCTTAACTGGTACAAACAATAATCTTAAACTGTTTTTAATATGTCTATACTGTATGGGTATTGGTATACTTTTCCTGTGGCATGCACTAAGGAGCAGATTGTAAAGGTCAGCCAGTATGGCTCTACTGCTGCAGTCCTAATACAGAGATGGCAACACAATTGAGTTCATATTTTCATCAGATGACAATGACACGAATGATCATCTGTTTTTGTAGCTGACATAATGAACTGGGAATCCAGTGCAATGCAAAAGAAGACTTCATTGAATAAATACTTTCTCTTTGAAGCCCGGAACATATATATTTAGTACCAGAGTGCCATTTCTGATAATTAATTACATTAATATGTAAAGTGGAGGGCCTATTCTGAATTCTATCAGCCCGTGAAATAAAATTTGTGACAACATGATATAGCATTCATCAGGCTCCATTAATGTTACCAGAGTGGTAAGGTAGCTGCTTCTCATGGTGCTTTCCTGCATCCAAAACATGACCCTGTGGCCTTTTAGGACCCAGTTAAAAACATGTTTTTAATTGAAGTAGATCCTTGCTACATAATTTAAAATGCACTGCATCGAGAGCTTATTTGAGCCTGCTGTTTTGATGATGCTGGTTTTCATCTTCACACTTAAGATTCCTTGCACTACCGATGCTTTACCGTGAGGAAGTGTTCATTTGAGCACTGCACAAGTGAGGTTAAGTAGGCTAGACATAATATGTCCAGCAGATAATTTGGCTGATTGACCACTATGCGCAGATATCTGAGATAGTCAACGTGAGCTTGCTTGAATGCATCATTGTACAGCAGAGTATTCCCGCCCCCACCTTATTTTTTTTTGCCATTGTGGCAATAGTAATATGGTCAATGAGGTTCATAAAATGAAAAAAAAGTGTGCTGTTTCTTCTGGACTTACAGAATCACAGGACACACGCACATTTCTGTTGCACATATGAATAAACCATAGCCTCCACCCTTGTCATTCTCTCTTGTTCTGGAACCTGTTGGAGCAGCACAAGCCATATAACTGCTAGCGAGAAGGGAAAGATGAAGCGGGAATTGGTTGCCAAGAATGGACTGTCCAGGCTGGGGCAGTGGTGTAGCGTGGGGGGTGCAGGGGGGGCCGGCCGCACCAGGCGCAACATCTGGGGGTTAGGGTTAGGGGGCGCAAATTACTTGCCTTGCCCCGGGTGCTGACAACCCACGCTACGCCACTGGGCTGGGGCGGGGATGGGTACTCCAGACACAATGCACTGCACCTTTTAAGGCATTCTTACTTCCTTGCCCTTCACCCTTGGGAAGGACGCTGCTGCAACTCCAGGTTTGAAGTAAGATTTAACTGCCAGGCTGGTTCTGTACATGGAATGAGGTCGGGGAGCATCCTGCCCTTCTTTTCCGGCAGCAAAATATCTTGGGCTTGCCCCTGTCTTTGGGAAACTGCGGAGGAGCCATAGCTCTTCCTGGTTACCTTTCATCTGATTCGTGGGAATATTGCTTTTCCCTTTACTTTTTTTTTGCATTTCTGCTTTGTACATGGAATGTTTAATAGAGACAATAACTTAGGAAATGAATGAACAAACAAAGCTAGTCTGTTGTGGTATTGCATCCCTGTTGTACTTGTCTCTCGTGGGCCTATCAAAGGGTCACATTTGTTTCTACAGCACACGAGAGTTGTCAGGCTTATCCTTTAACGCATGTAGCAGAGATTAAGTGCAAAAATATTAAGCTCCATTCAGTCAGCAAGTTTCCAGGAGCTTGCGGGGGGGGGGCAGGATACACACAAAATAGACAGCAGAGGGGGCCAGGCTCTTCTAGATCACTGTACAGGCTGCTGTCAAAATCCCAGCCATATATCCCATGGTTAATGCATTTAGATGCAGGCAGAGTTTACTGGTATTATTTATAGAGGAAATAATTAGTGTGCTGGGTATTGGAAAGTGGTATAGTTACCCTTGCATTTATTTCTGTTGTTTCATTTAATAATAATAATAATAATAATAATAATAATAATAATAATTTATTTATACCCCTCCCCAGCCAGAACCGGGCTCAGGGCGGCTAACACCAGTAAAATTACAATTTTTAAAAAAATTAACCAATTTAAAATACAGGTTAAAATATAATTTACAATGCAGCCTCATTTTAATAGTAGCCCATCGATCAAAACCATAAGGGGAGGGAAACATAAGGGTCAGACTGAGTCCAAACAAAAGGCCAGGCGGAACAGCTCTGTCTTGCAGGCCCTGCGGAAAGATGTCAAGTCCCGCAGGGCCCTAGTCTCTTGTGACAGAGCATTTCACCAAGTCGGGGCCAGTACTAAAAAGCCCTGGCCCTAGTTGAGACCAATCTAACCACCTAGCGACTTGGGACCTCCAAGGTGTTGTCATTTGTGGACCTTAAGGTCCTCTGCAGGGCATACCAGGAGAGGCAAACGTAGGTAAGGTACATGGAAGTAGTTTGCTTCCAAACTACTGAAATGCTAAAGCTCTTTGGGATGATTCTTTTGCAGCTAATTTATTTTCTCAGAATGCAACAGAATCTGCATATATTACAGGATGGCAAACTTTAGGATCCAGACTTCACATATTTGAAATACCATTCCCCATAAATTTGTTTTTGTTTAATTTTTTTTTTTAAATATGAGCATATCTTTCTAAAAGACTGTTATCACACCACTAGCGATTAAAATAACTACAGTTAAAGCATTTCCAGACTGAACTTTATGAATGCTGAACCCACACTGTTACTTTGGTGGCTTGGAGTTCCCTACGTTGACAGAGAGACCCCAATGCCCCGTGTGGCACTGCTGCCACCAGAACAGTGAACTAGGATGAAGACATTGGCAGTGGCCCATGTTAGTCTCCACGGTAAAACAGCTATGATTCTGACTGAAATTTAAGACTAAATTTTATTTTCGTCTTCTAAAATACTTGATGATAAATGCCAGCAAGGAACTACCGTATTTTTTGCTCTATAAGACTCACTTTTTCCCTCCTAAAAAGTAAGGGGAAATGTGTGTGCATCTTATGGAGCGAATGCAGGCTGTGCAGCTATCCCAGAAGCCAGAACAGCAAGAGGGATCGCTGCTTTCACTGCACAGCGATCCCTCTTGCTGTTCTAGCTTCTCGGATTCAGAATATATATATATATATATATTGTTTTCCTCCTCCCAAAACTAGGTGCGTCTTATGGTCTGGTGCGTCTTATAGAGTGAAAAATATGGTATGACAGTAAAACTGTGCATTTGAATTTTATATAAATTATATAAAGGTTTACAAACATTCTGTATGTGGGGAACATACTAAATTACACGTAGTTTATCAAATGGTAATTTTACACAAAGTATAAGTAAATAAGAAACCTCTCTATTTGCCACCTGGGTAGCAGTGGGAGCAGGAAAACACACACATACACAAGTGGATTCTGTTTTCAAACGGATCTTTTATCCTCTCCCCCCATATAAGTGCTTCTTGTGGATATAAAATACTCATTCCTTTTTTTAAAAAAATCATTATTCTTTGCTTTGTTGTATGGCTCAGCCAGCATAATACAGTTTCCTGTAAAATTTATTTAACTGAGTGAATTTCACTGGGCAGAGTTTTCGTGGGTCACAAGTTGTGAAAAATGCATTTATATCAAAAGCCACCCCCCTACACTGACCTGATGGTCTGTTTTCTAGTGGACCTTGAGTATCTGCTGAGTTTATTGTATTCCCATTGTGCAGTTTACTTTCCATGTCACCAGAGCCATCAGCTATCTAATGTAGACAGTGTCATAACTCACACTATAATACATCTTTCATAACAGGCTTTCTAGGAGAAACCTAAAGATTTAAAAATAACTTCCTCGTAATTACCTTTGAGTATTTTAAGCTGTTGTTTCCTACTCTCCATGTTACGTGCTTACAGACAGGTTGGCATATTGTCTGTTGCATATACACAAAATTTTTGTTTTGTTTTAGAGAGGTAATAGACCACTCAGAATGGAATTTAGATATCACAAGGATAGATATTTTAAAAATGCCTTTGATAGTGATATTAAGGGATATCCTTTCTAGAATATTCTGTGCACTTCTGGGCATCTGATAGACCATTAAGTTGGAAGTAAATAATATTTGGGATAAGATATTGAGAGTGATATTTGGAATTATACAACATAGGCACAGACCTTACATATAGTTGGTGTGATTCCCTCCATTGTGGACGATTGGGTTAAATCTCCCTTCTCCTACATAATAAATTAAAAACAACGTGGGCACTTCTCACAGAGGCTAATGATTTATTCATCTTTCTTCTTTCCCAGCACTGACAGCATTGGTTAGAAACAGAGAGCACTTTCTCTCACATGTGACAGAAGAGGCCTACAGCATAGGGGAAAGATGTAAGAGTTGTACATGCCGACCAGGCCATTGCTACTTGTGTCAGATATAATTGATTGATAGGTGGACACTACCTTCTGTCTATTTAGTGCAGCATACATACACTTGGCAAGTCTTTTAGTCTTCCCTGCTCTGCTGATTGGAGCATTCCATTTCTGCTAGCGGACCCATAGTGCATTGCTAAATATTATCTGAGAATTCTCATGAAAGTCACCCATACTAAATTACCCAATCATTTAGGACCTTAGCAATAAAACAACAAGACAATATACAGTGGTACCTCGGGTTACATACACTTCAGGTTACAGACTCCGCTAACCCAGAAATAGTGCTTCAGGTTAAGAACTTTGATGTGTGTTTTATTTTTAATTGACTAAGGGCTGAACTTCAACGTATTTGAGACCCAGCTCTCTCTATTACAATGGGACTGAATACAGATTGCACTGGTGTATTTGCAGTATTGTAGTTCCTTGCTGTTCTCAGTGAAATTAAGGCAGATTTATTTACACATACAGAATTCTAGAATAAACCCCTCTTTAAGTATTCAAATTAAATTCAGAGTTATTTCCTACAATTTCTTGTGGGTGTTTTTGGGCAGCTATCAATATTCAAATGTCAGTTTGACCTGCATAACATGGCGTTGTCTTTGATAATTTTATGTGCATCTTTGGACATGAAAGGTTAGTGCACGTGTGTCACCTTGTCTCTTTTTATAAGTCTGAGCTAATGATTAGAAAGATTTAGAGGGCAGCATTTCATCTTTTGAAGAGGAGCTTTCACAGACTTCCTGTCAGAGCTGCATCTTCAAGAAGATTCACTTAATGTTCTCTTTTGTAGTCCAGTATTTGTTAATGTAGGGATTACTCAGTTCTCAAATGGAGACCTTCCTATTCAACTATGAACTGTAATCACTCAGGCCAGAAATGATGGTTTGCAAATATATGCGTGGAGGGAGGGAGAGAAAATGTTTTTCCCTGCAATACAATGGAATACAAACTATCACCACCAGATTAAGAAACTTTGCCTACCCATCATTCCAGAGAAAACACTTCCACCCCATCCTTGTAGATGTAATAAAATATATATATTTCCCCTCTTGCTTGTCCTATTCAAATGTTGTACAATGTGAAACATGCCTCTTTCTGAAAATTTCACAGTCTGGACTAGTCTAAGTTAGTTGCTCACACCCTCAAGAGTCCCTCTCTCCCCCATGCAAAGAAATGATCATCACTCTCCACCTAGCAGCTTCCTTGTTCTCCTCTGAAGTCTAGCTCTAACACATCCTTTATTTATTTATTTATTAATTGAATAAAGTTTATACAACACTTTATTGTAAAAAAGGGTGGCATGAAAAGGGTGGAGGAGAGATTGGCTGCCTACAGGCACAGTCTCCAATTACTTGGGAAAAGCCCTGTAGAGGAGACCTAGACAGACACCTGTGGGGAGGTGGGGGCCTTTGGTCTTGGCAACGGATTTTCCAGGAGTAAGACCACTGGGAATGAGCTGCTGTGTTCATTAGGCCTGACACTCAGCCAAATCTGTGGAGATTGTGTTTTTGCTAGTAAAGAGTTAACACCAACGTCAAACTGTGTGATTACTGATATGCACGCTGTGTACACAGAGCAATCCAGACATAGAGCCGAATAAGCAGGGTCAAAAGCTAATGCAGCCAGACCAGGTATCTGACACTGAACTTGATGCTGGTGACCAGGGGAGCACTAAATCCAAAGCTGGCAGGCAGGAGCCCAAGACCCAGAGCCTCAGGGATGTCTTCTCCTTGACCTGAGGAACTGAGTTCCTCCCAACCTATCTTGCTGGATTAATGGTGCAGGAAGTGCACCAGGAGGGAGGCCAAAGACTACAGAAAATGTGACTCTCTTCAGGCCAGAGGGATGGCCTTCTGAGGGCTACAGTTCTCACAAGGGGTTGGAGCCATGAGATGTAGACTGCAGGCAGAGGCTCAAGAGACCTCAGCCCACCTTTAGCCTTTGCTGTAGCAAGATGTTTGCTTGGAGCTCTCCATGGTTCTTCAATCCCTGACCTGCCTTGCCTCATGGGCTCTTTCAGAAGACAAGGCAGTGGGCCACATGCTGGTCCACTATTCAAGTTCTCAAATGAATAGAAAGGATGAGAAACTCCAGATGTGTAGATTGAACTGTGAACGAACCCAGAAGATTTCTAATGTGTGCCTGCCTTTGTGATGGTTACTGCAGAGATGTAGGGAGCTCAGGTGTAGCCAACACAGTGCCGTCCAGATGTTGTTGCCTCAGCCAGCATGGCCAATGGTCAGGAATGGTGAGAGTTTCAACACATCTGGAAGGCACTATCCTCTACATTAACTCAATTAGAAAACGTGCCTCTGTGGATTTTCCTTTTTGACATCTTCATGGCCAGTCTCTCCCCTCTCCCCAGCAAGTATCCATCAAATTTTGTTTTTGGGAGTCCTGACTGAACTCTTCCACTCAAAGTGGTATGAATAATTATCCACTGAATGCACTTCTATTTCTGGTATATTTTAGTTTAAAGCACTGGTTATTTTAGTCACCTGTCAGATCCTAGTACTTTCAGGAATGCTGTGTAAAACTTGTTAAGAACAGCAGCGAACCCAAGCCTCTGATGTAGAATCTGTAGGGAGTTGTCTGTTTACATGTAATTTTACATTTTTTCCAGCTTAATCCAAGATTCAAGTGCAAAATATTTCACAGTGGGACAGCATGTAGATTTTTGACACACTCTAGGGTACCAATAAATGGATTACACTCATCCATATGTAGGTTTTTGAAAATATTTTAAGCAGTTTTAAAACAATTATAATTCTATACCAGTTACTTGTATGCTTTTTACATTTTCCTCTTTGTTTTGTTTACCTCTTTAAGAAGAAAGTAACTGAGTATATTTATACTAATATGTGTGATGCTCCTTGGTGAATTGAATTCTGTCAAATTTCCTTTCTTTTCTTGTTCTTAAATAATTTCCCCTTTAGATTTTCATGCAGAAAGGGCCATGGCATTGCCTTCAAAGTACTAGAAGCAATAGACACAGAATCACAGAATTGAAAGGGACCACGAGGGTCAGCTAGTCCAACCCCTGCAATGCAGGAGTCTCAACACGCGGTTCCCCATCCAACTTGAATCCATATTGCACCCTGCTTAGCTTTGCTAATGTGCTATCAGTTTTATTGCTGCACCACCTTAAAGAAATTACTTGAGTAGATGAATAAAACAGGATTTAAAACAAAGTGATATAGAGGATGTAATGGAATGTATTAATTGAGAATGGAACTCCAGTTGTACAGGATTGGATACAACTATTGGAGCTGAACTGACCACCTAGATGAGTAATGGACTTTGAAGTGGTGGTTACTGACAAGCAATGAGATCTTGGGGTCTTGGTGAATAGCTTGATGAAAATGACCCAGTGCGTAGCAGCTGTAAAAAAAGGCAAATTCCATGTTAGGTATTGTCAGGAAAGCGGAGAGTGGGGAGGGAATCCTGCCAATACCACAAAGTGTCCCCCCCCCCCCGTGTGTGACCTAACTTGAAATACTGTGTACAATTCTGGACACCGCACTTCAATAAAGGATTCTGTGGAGCTAGAAAGGGATCAGAATATGATTGAAGGGATTGAAGGGCTGTTCCCCTATGAGGAAAGGCTACAACATTGCAGACTTTTTAGTTTAGAGATAAGGTGAGTAAGAGGGGACATGATAGAAGCACATAAAATATGTGTGGCATGAAGGAAACAGAGAGTTGTTTATCTTCTTCTCTCATAGCACTAGAATCCAGGGTCATCCAATGATGCTGCATGTTGAGAGATTAAGGAAAAACAAAACAAAGTACTTCTTAACACAGCTACAACAAGATGCACTGATAGTCATCAACTTGGATGGCTTTAGACAAATCTGTGGACAATAAGGCTATGTACTACCTACAACATCAGTTGCTGGGGAACAAAACCCTGATCCAGCAAGGTGGTTCTTATGTTTTCTATTAATCCAAAGCTTGAAGCTCTAATTTACCCAGTTCCTGATGTTTGAAACCATAGCTTCATGCCCTATTTTGTCTGCCTGTGTATGTCAACTAATAAGTATTACACTAAATTGTGTTCCTCTTTCCTCATGGGGCCTTGACTATTCTCTAAAAGCAGTATTTCTGGAGAGTCTCGCTATTAGTAATCTGTCACAAGGCTAATTTCTGCTCCACTTTACATGTAGATTCATATTATTGTACAACAGCCTTCCCCAACCTGGTACCCTCTGAATGTTTTGGACTTCAACTCTAGGCATCCCTAAGCATTGACTGTGCTGATGTGGGATGATGAGCATTGTAGTTAAAACTACAATCTTGTCAACATATATTGTTCCCTATACCCATATTGTTTCTAATACCTAGTTTTAAGCTGTAATAAGCTCTTCCATAGTATTGCAAGTTGAGAAAAACACTGCAGTTTTTCCAGATATGATGCCAATTACTTTCATTTATTGATACTCCATATTTATTTGATTTTTCCTATCAGCTCTTTGCCTCGCTGATTTGTTTAATGTATTTCTAGTTTTGTTCTGAGCTACACCCTTCTTTATACTGAAGTGTTGTTTTTTACTATTCTCCCTTTTTGTTTTTCTGTAAGAGGCAGTTGTGTAACTTAATGTATCAGGTCAGAGAATCTTTCTCCATCTCTCATTAAAATCATATTTTAAGGAGTGCATACAAATGATTTTTTAAAAGGAAATAAGCCTGATTTCAGTGCTGGTAAACTGAGTTGTAGTATAAATCTCATTCACTTTGGAGAAAGTAACAGATATGGGTGGTGGTGCTAGCCTGAAAGGGAAAAAATGATATCACAAAATGGAAACAAATGTGTTTTCTCACTCCAGTCATGAAGCTTTTAATTCTACACTTGGGGAAATAGCAGGATTTACTGGGGTCAGTTGTATTCCTCTGGGATATGTATTATTAAAGTATGTGTATGTGTGTGCGTATACAGATTGTAGGAAGAAGTGGAAGGTCAGAACATACTTTGCAGTTTTATTGCATTGCATTAGATTTACCTTTTTAAACTTATTTGTTGTCAAAATCGGACATAAAACAAACTCCCAGCACATGTATTTACACAATAAATATTTAAGCAGTTACATCTTGCCCTTCAAGTGCAGTATGTTATTGAATGCAGGCATTGTGAAATAGCTGGACAACTATTTTCATTTATTATTGTTTTCCTGTGACTTACTTTAAGTTTTTCTTACCAAATTTACCCTACAATTGTAGCATGTTTAGCCTGCATATCCCTGGGCATATTGCACTCACATAATCAAGTTATACTATATTGTAGCAAACTAATTGATCCAAATATCTCACCCACCCAACCCCCAGCTTTGGTACCTCCAGTCCTATATTGCAGATGCTATTAACATTGTATTTCTTTTTCTTTCTTTTTTTTAACATTGTATTTCTAAACCTTTTTTTTAAAAAAAAAAGGAAAAAGAATTCAGGCAAGGAATTGCATATCATTGCAGGGACCATAGCTAACAAAACAAAGCTCTGTGCTGCAGTCATGGTTCCCACCAAATATATGGCTGGATGGTTAACCATGGCATTTCAGCTCCAAACTGCATGCTCACTTAGGCTTTACCAATCTAGTCCCACCTTACCCCCCCCCCCAGTTTCCATTAAAATGTTGTCCTTGGTACAATCATACAGAGCTTACCCTTCTTATTCTTCTGATACTGCAGGCAATGGAAATAGCAGGTGTAGGCTTATGAAGACTCCACATAAATATTGTCCACTGCAACCACACAACAGCCTCCCCACCCCTTTCCCAAGTTAAAATATGGATCCTGCAGCTCAGAGATGAACTGTCATGGATTTCTTGGGGCAATTATGCACGAGCACAAAAGCTGGTGAGCAACCTGCTGCCGTGTAAAGCAGCTGTGATGATGCTAGCTCTGGAAATGTCATCTTCCAGCTACTGCAAGGCCCAACAACTGCTTCCCATAAAGGCCAGGTATGCTGCAAATTCCCTACTAATTGAAAGGCTTGTTGGAAACCAAGGAAGTTCCCACCCCCTTATTATGCATATCTCCAGGCATTTTTAACACATGTCCTAAAGGCAAGGCACAACTCTGTGTTATTCTTTGTGCAGAACTCGCACGAGTCCCAATTAAGAGCATAAGAAGAGCCCTGCCGGATCACACCAAAGGCCCATTGAGCTCAGCATTTGGTTTCCATAGTGGCCAGCCTGATGCCTGTAGGAAGTCCACAAGTAGCGTATGAGCGCAATAGGACTGAGTGACAGTAGCTTGATGGAATGTATACAGTAGCTGAAAAGGAAAGAAGTAGCCATACTGTTGGATGTTGGTTCCACTCTGCATAGGTGTTTGGTGCTATAGCTACGTTGCTGTCCATCCCTTCACTTTTAGTAAACAAGTGCAAACTCCAGTGCAAGGGAGTGAGAACATGTGGCCTTCTTGAGCACTGGGTACCACAGATAGTTTGGGAGCCTCCACAGAATAGGGAAATAAATGCAAGAAATTTGAAGTCAATGGAAAAAGCAGCTTCTTCTTGCTTTAACCTGGACCCTTATCTAAAAGAGATGTGAAACTGACAAGGGGTTTCTCCCACTGACTGCAGAAATCTTTGGGATTTTGAACCAATTAATTCCCTCAGCAAGTCTAAGAGTTAGCCATTATTCCCTTAAAAAAAAAAGAGGACTAAAATATAGTAGCTTGATTAAGAAGACACAGTGACTGTGGCTGATGTGGGTTGAGATCATAAATGCACACACACATTAATACATATGCATATCTGTGTGGTCTCCCCCTCTTTCTCCCTGTACTAGACACAAGGTGTATGTTTAAATGTCTACACACAGATTTCCTCACTCCCACTTCACCTTTTACAATTTAGTCTCCTTTTATTGAACTTCTTAATTTTTCAGCTGTCCGTGCTTTGGATAAAACAATTACTTTTATTAAAAATGTCAGATCAAATGATTACAGTTTCATGAATTCAAAGTGAGTTCAGTAAAATAATATTTTTCATTGTTGCCGTTGTTTTTTTGTGGCCAGTACCAGAAATGCCACAACTTCACTGGAGGTGCAACTCTTTGAAATATATGTTTCCTGCAGATATTTAATGAAAATTGCATATGTGAATGAAAGAGGAGTCAATTGACATAATGCAAATGAATGCTTTCTCTATTGCTAATGAAAGTAAGTTCCATAAGTTACTTGCTAAGCATAGTTTTTTCCTGACTATGTATGGTGAGAGCAAACACTATTATTAGGAATATATATTTTCTTCAAGAAATGTAGAGAGGTATAGTTTGGAGTTAGTGCTTAAAAAATAAATAAATCACAGACTGAATCTTTGTCAATATCTTAGTTAGATTTTCATATTTTAGAATGAAAGAACATATTAAAATTACTGGAGAAGCAGCCATACAAAATGTATTACAGTATTGAGTGTCTTAACCTTATAGGTGAACTGACACAACAATAAAAGGATGTAGGAATACCACAAGCAGTGCTTTTTTCTAAAAAAATATGTTTAGAGGTACTCTCATTTTCCTACTCATATTGAAATACTGCCCTATAACAAGGCCAAACTTAGATTCACAAAATGTTTAGGGGTATGCGTACCCCTGTGTCCCCCCAGAAAAAAGCACTGACCACAAGTATAAGTTCTACCCTTTGTAGGTACATTGTAGGTAATGTGATCCAGAATATGCAAGATATTCTGAGACACTTCTTCTTGTGCCTCCTCCACAAGAGGTATGGAGGGTGGCAACATGAGAATGGGCCTTTTTTGTGATGGCTCTGTTTGTGGAATGCTCTCCCCAGGGAGATTCGTCTGGTGTGTTCACTATACATCCTTAGGCGCCAGGCAAAAACATTCCTCTTCAACCAGGCCTTTGTCTGATGGTCTTTTAAATGTGTTTGTGTGAGGCAGGGTTACAGGTTTTGTTCTTGTTTTAACTGTTTATTTTGTGATTCTATCTTGTGTTTTTATCTTGTGAACTGCCCTGAGCTCTTTGGATGAAGAGTGACATATAAATTCAATAAATAAAAAATAATAGAACTCACAGGTATTCCTGGATGAGACTGATTATCTAGATCCTCTACAATCTGGGTTACTTTGGAACTGAATCAGCCTTGGTCACCCTGATGGATGATCTTTATCTTGAGAGAGACTGGGGAATTATGACCCTGTTATGACCTCTGCTTGATCTCTAAGCAGCTTTTGATACCATTGACTAGGATATCCTCCTGGACCGACTTGGTGGGATGGGTACTGGAAGCACCATATTACGATGGTTTTATTCTTATCTCTGGGACTTTGTTCAGAGAGTAGCACCGGGTAAGTGCTCCTCAGCACCCTGACACCTGTGTTATGGAGTTCCCCAATGCTATTTAACATCAGTATGAAGCCATTGGGAGTAGTTATTAGGGAGTAGTCATTAGGAGCAAGGGGTCATCAGTACACTGATGACACACAACTCTACTTCTCCATAAGTAACACCTCAAGCCAGGAGCGCTGTGGAAGCTCTGGATTGGTGTCTGACTTTGGTGGTGGATTGGATGGGGGATAATAAACTCTATTTGAATTCTAGGAAGATGGGTGCTCTTTAGGTGGCTGAGTGATAGGCAGGTTTCCCATTCTGTATGGGTTTGCACTCCCTCAAGGAGCAAGTGTGTAGCTTGGGGGTACTATTGGATACACCATTGTCACTAGAAGCCCAAGTGTCCTCTGTGGCTAGGAGTGCCTTTTACCAGCAATGTCTGGTTCACCTACAGCATTCCTCAGCAGGGAAAGCTTGACTGCTGTAGTTCATGCACTGGTAACCTCAAGATTTAGAAATTTTTTTGGGGGGGGTGTATGCCTTAGAAGGTCTATGCTTTGACTTCCAGGGGTGTCCCTTGACTCAGGGATCTCAAAAAGTAATCAGAATGAATAAAATGTAAATAGATGGAGGAGTAAAATGAAATCTAGAATGAGTATTTAGCCCTTTCTATGGCAGAAAGCATGACAGAAGGGCATCAAATGTTCACAAATTTATTAATGTTACACAGCACTTGTAACTCTTTATTGTAAACATTGGAAGTTGTATAAATAATGGGTCTAATTACGCTAACAATTGTTTAGATTGGCATTTCTTGCTATTTGGCTCACAGATCCCCACTGAGGCATCAGTATGTTCTAATGAATATAATGGTGTTGATAGTAAAACTGTTACAGCTAAGCTTTATGTTCACCAGTAATATACGTTTTTATCACATTAGTTAAGAGATAAAGTGTATATCTACAAAAACATGTATAGTACAACAAGAACAAATCCTGAAAGGAGGTAGTTGTACATTTATCAGCTACTATGTATTGCATGTTCCAATTTGCATGAAAAAAATAGAAATCTCTCATAATATACATTTTGAAGAGGAATTTACATTTAATAAATGTTTACAAGTATTTTCATAAGCTGTGTTTATGACAGTGTTGGCTTCTTATGATTGATTACTCAAATGTCCCCTTTCTTCAAATATAGATTGTACAGTTGTCTCTTGGAGTTATTTATATTTCCTAGTATTTATGATCTGCAAGGCAGCTTAGTTACTAACATTAGTTATAGCTATTTCTGTAGATATTTATCTGAGCCACAAGTTTTTGACACATTTCTTTTTCTTTAACAAGCAAAGCATATCTAGAGCTATAAAAATGTTGTCTGATATAGAAAAATATGTGTACGCTGTGGCCATTACCTAGGAATTCTCTAGTGAAGATATAGTTCCTTCTCCAGTGGGGAACTTTTTAAACTGGTAAATAAAATGCCACAGGAATAATATTAAGGGGAAATCATTCTTGCCTCTTTGTTATTAATGGCATTATAGAAGAATTTATTGCACATTCATAGGGTAGGACCCTCAGAATTTGTTCTGCATGTGGATCTGGCTTTTGCTTGTGGCACAGCCATTTTTCCTAATGCAAGCAACTTATGCAGTGCAAGCAATCTTGCTTGAGGAAAACCAAACCGTGCCCAGGTAACTCGTCACACGTTACCAGGTTTGTTTTGCATCACTCTATGTCTCTCATGCAAGGGCGGGGAAACCAAGCCCCTTCCGATGTTGCTGAGATGCAACTCCCTTAATCTCTGGCCATGGGCCATGTGGGCTGGAGGGCCACAATTTTCTCACCCTTAATTTCATGCTTCACAGTTGCTTACAAAAGCACATGAATATTTGTGCACAGAGAACTGCGAGTAATACATTGTTTTGGGGGTATTCCAAATATTGTGATATTTGAACTGAAGGTTCAACACATTACCAAAAAAAAACCCCTTTGCCTTGCTGAACATATATATTGTGTTTCCCTGCAATTCCATGTCCTTACATCACCATGGCTGGTACTGCTGCTTGGGGCATTTTCCTTTTCCCCCTGGTCCTCCTCTGCTCAGACAGTCCTTCACTTCATTTGGGCACATGGCTGTTTTGAGACTCTTGGCTATGTTGGCCAACATGACTTTGTTTACCAGTGTGTCCTTGATATCATCACATCCAAGAAGCACTGTGATGGGTTACTGCAGCCAGTAGAAACTGTAAGTAATAAGACGAAGGACTGTGAGGACAAAGGAGGAAAAGTCACACCTAGAAGAAATGCATCAAGATGAGTTTGTAACAAGCTCCCCCCAAATGGGGAAAGGTTGTTTTTTATAATGGCTCTCCAGGATTCCAGGCAGGGTTTTCGCTCAGCCCTACCTGGAGATGCCAAGACTTGAACCCAGGACTTTCTGCATGCAAAGCAGATGTTCTCCCGCTGAGCCATGGCTCCTCCCTAACTGGTTGGCAGTTTCAGCTTGAAACTGATTCTTTTATGTGTGCTGTTGTCTCTGTTGTGGACATTGCTCACAATCCTGCGTGCAGTTAGCTATCTAAATCTCACTGAGGTTCACAGGATTGCAGCTGAAAGGGCATTTGGGTGGTATAATATGTTTCCAGCCTTTAGGTGTTAAATGCTTTCTGCTCTTTTAAAACCTAGCATTTATTCAGTTAAACCCACACATTCTTACACATATGCATAATCCTAAAGCTTAAAAATTAAAACCTGACAGTGGAATATAAGTGCAAAGGTAACATGCTGGTCTGGTGATCTGGGTGTGGTGTACAGCAATTGGACCCAGTGACCAAGATTAATGAAACTCAGATGGGTTTTAATTAGCACAGCTGCAGTCATCAATTATCTAGTGAACACAAATATTGTTATATTTTGGAAATTCTTGATTTATTTTATTCCATTGGCCAGTAGATTTAGATGAATGAGCTCTCATCATAAACATTCTGGGGAAAACCGCCTGAGGCCATGGTTTATTATTTAGGATACAATCAGCAAGAGTGAATGCTACTGAACAAAAACATTGCAAACCGGTCTCAGCATTAATTTGGAGAATTTGTTGAAATGTGTGGCCTTGTACAGATCGTCAGAAACATTACAGCGTCTCACACAAAATGCAGAACAGTTTGTCAGGCGGGGAGTGTGCAAGTATTATTGTCCAGCAGTTGATCTATAACAGAACGTCATTGCATGTACACTTGAAGCATGTATCAGCAACATTTAATTTGACACATAATGCGGTCTTCTTTTCTTATACTTTAGTGCATGCCTTAACAAACCGAGTAGTTTACAAAGTAAATATTGGGGGTGGGGCACAGCTGAAGATGCCAACCATTTGTGAGTATAAAAAATTCACAATCTAGGCCTTGTGAGAGTGCGTTAGGTTTTCAACGCAATTCTTTAACTGCACCCTGGGGGAAGATCCAAGCAGGGAGAAAAGAAGAAAAAAAATGCTGAGAATACACTTTAATAGCCCGGAAACTTTTTCTCTATTGACAATAGTCAGCCACTTTTGTCAAACAGGAATAAAATATAATAATAGGACAGTGCCGGCAGCAGTGGTGTATTTATGGTGTCTGCCGCCCCTGGGCAGAAGAGATTTTAGTCAATGTTTTAGACATCTCCTGATTTTAGGGGTAGGAATGGGACTTCGCTGCCACTTTAAGAAAAATTCTTTCATTCCTTGTGCTACAACTGAAATAGAAGCCACATTTCGAAACCAGAGCTGCAAGGTCTTTGTTCCCAGAAGCGTGAAAAGAACTGGCATGCCTATCACCACCAGTTCTAGATACATGAACTGTTGATACCTCACTGCGCACACAAGGTCAGATTTACTGGACGTCTTCCTGTTTTCATGGCCTCAGCCACGCACACATGGGAGCATATGCACTGTATGACTGTACACACCAGACTCCGCCATGTATGGCTACACAAGGAGGAGACTGTATGCATGAGAGTGCCTGTGTATGGGAAACAGTTATGCAATGAGGATGGAAAATCTGTGCAAGAAGGAAAGAGAAAGAGCGTTTGTATGTACATGTGGTTATATGTATTGCATTTGTTTGCCTGCCTGGACTTCACACCTCCTGAGTTAGGAGATTATCCTAATCCGAGATGTATGAGGGATATATTAAATCCCATTAAACTCAGTGGGATTTACTTCTGAGAAAACATATTTGAGAGCAGGTTGTTATTGGTGAAACTATCACTACACAATATGAGTTAGTGCACCTCGTAGATTAACAGCAACCCTATAATGTACATATCTACTCAGAAGTCAGTCATAATGAATTTAATGAGCTATGCTCCCAGGTTTGTATTGGGTTGCAGTTCAAAGTCAGTTCAACAAACTTTGGATCTTGCCCTGTGTTTTGTACTGTATTGGCCTGAATGGAAGCCGCACCCGAATATAAGCTGCACCTTTAAAATTGGGGGGGGGGGGGGAATACCTGAATATAAGCCACCCCATTCCTCACTGCTCCTGGCTGCAAAAGGGGGGGGGCACGCTGCATTGCCGGTGGCCTTTCCCCTTCCTCACTCCCTCCCTTCCTGGCCTTGGGGGAAAGGATGGGGGACTACACTCCTGGCTGCATACCGTAAGGTCACGAATATAAGCTGCACCTTTAACTTTTCATGGTTGGAATTTGGGGGAAAACAGGCTTATATTCAAGCCAATACGGTAATACCATTTTAAGTGTTCGTACGGGAGCTCTTGAATAGGAGAGTACATTACTGTATTTAACATTTATTCTGTAGCGTCTTGCACTCTGCTTGAGAAATGTTAAATAACAGAGTAAGGGGGTACTACTTCTCAGAAAATGCATCATCCTCTTTGGAGTGGTATATGGTAATTTTGTGCTCCCACAAGTGCACAGTGAGTTAAAGTGCAACTACATGGTGACTAATACACACTCTCTCCAGAGTGTTTGCATACCATTGAGAATTGTATGCTGAAATGTAAGATGTGAGCAAGACCCAAGAAACTTGGAGAGAACACTAGAGAGAAGGAATAATAGTTATTATTTTCACTGAGGGATGGTTCAGTTGGCCCTAGTATCAGCTAGTATAGTACCAGCAGGCACAATGTCTTGCTACCCAGCCTGGAAGCCTTGGGAATACGTGTGTTTGGCACCCTCATTTCTCTCTAGCAGCTGTCATTTTGACAATTGGAAGATGTAGCAATTTCCTTTACTATGCATTATTTTTATATCCCCTATTGTTTTGCACATGACCTTTACCTCTCTATTCCCCAATTAGCAGATGAAGAGTTGCTGTTCATTGAGCAGAGGTGTTCAGACTTCTAAGGGAGCGGAATACTTTTTTTTTTTTTTGAGGATGCTATTGTGAGTGCTCATTATTCTTTATCACTAATGAAATAACCCTATCATTTTAACCTTTCTTCATCAAACTAACCCCAAATATCAGTGAGACAGGGCTAGAACTGGGGTCAGGATCTTGGATAGTTAAAATCAGTGGACAGTAAACATTTCTAGTATTTGCTTTCTTTTTAGACATATACTTATTCATGTCTCAGCACTATGATCATGTGTTTAGCAACCATTCTCTGTCTTTTCATAGAGAACAGTGTTTTTACACAGCTGCCCTTTTTCTTTTTTCTTCTGCCTATTAGCTTGTTTAATTTTTGAAGCAGCAGCTTTATAGAAGAAATTCTGGAGCAAAGAATATGTTCAGAAAAACCTTTAGAAAAATTACAGGGGTTGTTCAAGAATAAATATCTCATTCTGCTTGGTTTACGTTTGTGGGGATTGAGCTTCCCCCTTACTCAAATTTAATAAAATAAAGCTATTTCTCAAAAAATTGGGAAATGGCTCAGCTTATTTCTAGTCTGAATTGATTTGCTGATTTGCTGAAGTAGCCTTTCAATGAGGAAACTGTGTTTAGCAAGGGTTACTTATGTGTAGTACAGGAACACATCAGGTATTGGAAGGAGGGGGCAGACAGACCTTACAGTGGTACCTCGCAAGACGAATGCCTCGTAAGATGAAAAACTCGCAAGACGAAAGAGTTTTTCGTTTTTTGAGTTGCTTCGCAAGACGAATTTCCCTATGGGCTTGCTTCGCAAGATGAAAACGTCTTGCAAGTTTGTTTCCTTTTTCTTAAAACCGTTAATACCCAGGGTGCATTGCTTGAAGAGGTGCAGTTGCGACTTGACTTCGAGGAGCAACTCATAGTACGCGGTGTGGTAGCCTTTTTTGAGGTTTTTGAAGACTTTGTGATTTTTGAAGCTTTTCCAAAACTTCTTTTGCAGCCATTTGGTAAGTTAAACTTTTAAAACTTTTTTAGGGGTTTTTGGATTTTGGGTTGGGGTGTTTGGAATTCAAATTTGAATTTTTTGGATGTGAAGCACTGATTTGGGGGGGGGGTGCGAAGGTAGGAGCTGTGTTGCCATGGGGCCCAAGAAGACTGCTGCTGCAGAGGCCAGCGAGAGGAAGAAGGAGAAGGTTACGCTGGAAATGAAGGAGATCATCTGGAAGCACGACGGTGGAATGCGTGTGACAGACCTCGCCAGGGAGTACGTGAGGAATCCATCGACCATCGGGACCATCCTGAAGATGAGGGAGAAGATCCTTGCGACTGATGTAGCCAAGGGAGTCACCAGAATTGTGAAGAACCGCCCAGCTGTTCTGGAGGAGGTGGAGAAGTTGCTGCTCATCTGGTTAGAAGAGAAGCAGCGTGCAGGGGACACAGTGACTGAGGCCGTCATTTGTGAGAAGGCCAAGGCATTGCACGCAGACCTCGTCCGGCAACAGCCAGGAACCTCAGGCGAGCCAGAAGTCTTCAAGGCAAGCAGAGGCTGGTTTGACCGGTTCAAGACGAGATCTGGAATCCACAGCGTGGTCAGGCATGGAGAGGCTGCCAGTTCTGATGTTCCTGCGGCTGAAGACTTTGCAGCGGAGTTCCTGGAGGTTGTGACGACAGAGGTCTACGTTCCACAGCGGCTGTCCTCCAAAGAACTGAGGGACATTTGCCAGAAGTGGAAAGATGTGCAGGCTTTTGCACAGCGGCACCACCCTGACAAGGACCTGACATGTGACCTTGCGAACACTTTTGATATGAGGGTCATGTCGTCTTTCAGGGAGGTGCTGAAAAGGCGGATGAAGCAGCAGACCATGGGCAGGTTCTTCAGCAAGAAGCAAAGAGTGGAAGAGGAACCTTCTTCGAGTTGTCCCCCAGAGTCTTAGAAAATGTATGTACAGTACTGTACACTTTGGTGATTTTTAAATGCTTTTCTGTCATGTTTAGAAACTTAAATTATTGTTCCTTCAATTTTTGAAATGCTCTTTACAGTATGTGTGACTTTAAAGAGCACTTAATAAACTCTTTTTGTTTTGGCTTTGTTTGGACTTTTTTTGACCATAGGAACGCATTAATTGATTTTCAATGCATTCCTATGGGAATCCGTGCTTCGCAAGATGAAAAATTCGCAAGACGAAAAAACTCGCAGAACGAATTAATTTCGTCTTGCGAGGTACCACTGTATTTTCTCCTTCCTTCCTGCCATTGCTGACTCACCAGGGACAGCATGGTAGGTGAGGTAAAAGGGAGGGTAGGGGTTTGGAGCAGTGTTTGAAACCCCCATTGTTATAGGCGCATTTTGTGATAGGGAATTTCATTAGCACGAGCAGTTTCTGAGCTCTGGGTGCAGTACTGCACCTAAGATTTCAGATTAAAACTGCGGAGTGGAAGGAAAGGAGGACCTTTTCTGCCTCCCCATTTCCAGCTACTCTCTGAAGACTGGAGAATAGACCCTTTTCAGAATATAAAGGGGGTGGGCAGGGGAAGGACCAGGCCATGTGAAAAATGAACATAATATTTGAGCTGCAGTTCATTCATTTTCAGCTTTGTATTATTGTTATTAAAAAAAGTGTGCCTAGACATTCCGCTGTTGCGCCCATCACGTAGGTTTAAGGTGCCATTTAGCTCCTATCTTTCATATCTCAGTTTCTAAACAAGTGGGTTTGGAGGATCATTGATAGATTGTAGGTAGAACCAAAATTATTTTCCTTCTCTGATTAAAACCAATTCCAGAGAATTCATGGATCATAATTTTCACCTCAGGATTTTTTAAAAACACAAACCATTAATTCTGTAAGGCAAGTGAAAAGGAAAGTTGATTTTTCCAACCAGCATATGAAACACCTTTAGGATTAGAGAAAGCTGTCTTATAATAAAATAGACCATTGGCCCATCCAGTTCAGCATTGTCAACACTGACAGGCAGTGACTCTCTAGCGGCTCTACCTGGAGATGCCAGGAATTAAGCTCCACCCCTCTGCATGTAAAGTGAATGGTTTACCACTGAACTGCTGCCTTTCAACTGAATTTCTGGCCATACAAAGAGGTACAAAGTTTACAGCAAGTCCTCTGGCTGATGCGCTTTCAGCAGACATTGCCTACGCACTTCCAAGCATATATTTGTAATTGCAAAGCCAGAAAATTGGCCGTGCTTTTATTGACAGGCAACGACTGATTAACATGTGTCTGAAAGACACACAGTTGCACACGGTGCCCAAACCGGAAGTGACCAAAAACATCACTAAACACATCACTAAAAGGATGGGTTGGGGGCGGGGTGGGGTGGGGTGGAACGGGAGCAGGGCACACATACCGCACTCTGATAATGCGTGTGGTGGCCAAGAATGGAACCCCCGCGTGAAATGGGCATTGGCTGTATTTTCTGTAATGCACTTTTGAATTCTGTTGCTCTATGACGGGAACCTTTATCAGCCCGGGGACCACATTCCTCATAGGCAGCCTCCCGGGATAAGCATGCTAGGGGTGGGTATGGTTAGTAGCAAAGACAATGGATGTGACTGTGGTATTGGGGGGGTGTATTGGGTTGTTGCTGTTTTTATTTTGATTATGTATTTTGTGGTTTTGTATTTTGATTTTGTTCTGTGAACCTCCCTGAGACCTCCGGGTATAGGGCAGTATATAAATTCAAACAGCAACAACAACTTTTTTGCAGTAGGCAGCACTGCAGCCACACAAAAATCAGAGGTTCTTGTGCATGCCTCTCTCACACAAACAAACACCTCTTCTGCTCTGTAGCCTTTCTCACAAATATTATTATTGATAATAATAAGTCTACTGGAGGTCATGTGGCTCTCATTGGCTTTTATTTGTGCAAGTTTTGAATATAACTTAAGGTTAATTACTTAAGGTTTCTTTCCTAGCATGTGCAGCAGTTGGTAGGCAGAAGAAAAAAATAATTTGGGGTGCTGTGGTAGTATAACAGTGTATATTTAAAAGCTGATGAATTCCATAAATAGTTCCAAATCTGTGCGAGTTCAGTATTTTGTATTTTTATGTGAATAACCCATGTGTTGCAGGGGATAGCTTTGTGCACACAAATATTGGACAGCAGGGGGTGTTGCAGTTTTTCTCTGCCTCTCCCCCTGCCCCGATTGTCTGCCCCAGCCACGTTTTTCCAGGAAAGCTCTAAGAATAGAAGGCCTACCAACAGAAAATAAGTGGAGGCAGGGGGAGCACAAGCAGGGAAAAAATTCAAAATTCCCTTTCACTCACTGCCCCAAATCCCACTCAGCTTTCTATCTATTCAAGATGACCCACCCATCCATCATGCCTAGTTAGTCTCTAATGTAAAAGTAATAAAAATAATCTGTCATAATCTGAAAGGGTTTAGTAGTTCAAGTATTTATCACTGATCTAACTTTACAAAATATGGCTTATAGAGCTATCTATACTGTATAATATTCATGTCTTGGCTTGTGCTTATAGGGTCAATAATCTGTTTTAACTTTTCTGTGGGGTATATTTTTGTGGGCAGTGCCAGACTGGCGTGCAATTTCTGTAAGATTCCCTGGTTCTCACTACTTTTTACATATTTGCCTGCCACAAAGATATTTCAGATTTATTATTTTCTTACTATAAATGTATTTTCCCACTT
This sequence comes from Podarcis filfolensis, assembly GCF_964270895.1. Classification (NCBI taxonomy): domain Eukaryota; kingdom Metazoa; phylum Chordata; class Lepidosauria; order Squamata; family Lacertidae; genus Podarcis; species Podarcis filfolensis. Next base: position 37,547,944 of record NC_139603.1, on the reverse strand, counting down.
TGTTCTATTAACATTTTCTATTAACATTTTCTATTAACATAGGATAAAACTTTTTCTGAAACGCACACTAAAAGGTTTGAAATCTGCTAGTTTGAACTTAATTCACACATGAGTAATTTAAGTGAAACCAGCAAAATTATTCAGAATTTTTTGATCACAGCAAAAGAGTGACCCTGCTAGTGTTCTAGTGCGACTACATCGGTGCAAAAGGCTGCTGAGTTGCTCCTTAAGGCTGCATTTCCATAGGAGCAGGATTACACCCCTTTAATCTTGAAAGAGTGTGAAGTCATTATAATATGCTGTATAAAAAGGTAAAGGTACCCCTGCCCGTATGGGCCAGTCGTGTCTGACTCTAGGGTTGTGCGCCCATCTCACTTAAGAGGCCGGGGACCAGCGCTGTCCGGAGACACTTCCGGGTCACGTGGTCAGCGTGACGAAGCTGCTCTGCCGAGCCAGCACCAGCGCAGCGCACGGAAACGCCGTTTACCTTCCCGCTAGAAAGCGGTACCTATTTATCTACTTGCACTTAGGGGTGCTTTCGAACTGCTAGGTGGGTAGGAGCTGGGACCGAAAGACGGGAGCTCACTCCGCCGCGGGGATTCGAACCGCCGACCATGCGATTGGCAAGCCCTAGGCGCTGAGGTTTTACCCACAGCGCCACCCGCGTCCCAATATGCTGTATAGTAGCCCCTATTTGAACTGATTACCAGTATGACATAGGAATGCTTCATTTTACCCATTTGTTGATGCAAAATAGCTAAGAAGAAAGTTAAAGTTAGCCATAAGGTAGTTTTAGTGTTCGCTCTTTGGATTATCTGAAAGTGGATGTTATGAAACCTAATAACTACTCTATTGTCTTTTTTTATTTTGTGTATAATAAAAACAATGGCAATGTGAATAGAGAAACAATAGCAGCATTTATTCTGGTGGTATCTTACAGATTGGCGAGAGCTTGTTGTTTCTGCTAACATAGTCTAAAGTGTACGTATTGCCATATCTCTGCTGATCACGTGTAAGAAGATTAAAAACTGTGGTTTTAAGAGGCTTTTAAAATAATTTTGTTTTATTTTATTTTATCGTGAGCAATCGTCCTTACATTGCAAGATCCAGTGACCTGTCATGTTAACACTTTGTCAGAGGTTATGACAAAATCCCAAACAACAAGGTGGTTGTTCTGTGCTTCTAACACGGAAATGTCTTCTGATTAGAACCACTTTCTTCTTCCCATGAATAAATTGTTTTCGTTCTAATTTTTTGTTCATTCTCTTGAAGAAATAAAGGCAATCCTATTTCCTCTTACAAATTATCATAAATATTGAAGAGGCAGATTTTTCTTAGATCATTAGCATATCACGCTGCGACCCACACCAGAATGTACCATTAACAAAGCAGCCTTCATGTAATTAATGTAAATAATATGGAACTACAGCATGAGTAACCCAGTCAGCCTTGGCAAAAAGCATTTGTCATAACGCATCATCTGAGGAGCTCAGTCTCAATTCAAATTAAACTTCATGGGTTTCCCCCTTTATTTTTTGCTTCTCAAGCTATAAATTCCTGAGAAACGTGCACCTATATGGAAGAAAGCAATCCGGAAAGCTGAAATTAAAATTTCATTATTTACTGTGCTTCTGCAGCAGAGGACAATTAGTATCTTCATAAAACTAGATATGTAGATTCTAAGGGCACATCTGAGGGTTCCCCTCCTCCCCTCACTCCTGCACTTAAAAGTGTTTTCTGTCCTCAGCTGCTGCCAGCAAATCTAAAGTATGGTGTTATGTCTGCCATTTGCTACTATTGCCCTCTGACTCCAAAACACAGAGGAGCATTGTAAATTTTTCATGAAGAGGTTTCAGTCTGTAAAACAGCAAACTGGAATAATGTTTTAAATGCAATCATTGTCAAGCCTGAACAATGTAATTTATCAAGAGAGCAGTTTGTACTATATAATAAGTTTCATATATTAATACAATTTTTCATCTGATGTCAGCCTCCTGATTTATGAATAGCCCATGATCTAAGGTGATCATTGAATTATAATTCAAGTAATAAGCCAGGAACAAGACACTCCACTGCTACCCTGCATTAGCTTACGTGCCACCAAGCCAATTTACTAAACAACCGTGGGCTAAATGATACAGTTTTTCTAATTCAAAGAAGGCACTCGTTAATTAGATAAAGGCTAAAGCTCTCATTATTTTTAAATGATTTAAGAACGAGTAAAGATCTTACAGCTTATACTGCAGCTCTAATAGTTCTCTGCTTACTGCCTTGTAATAAGAGTATTAAAGACAGATGGCCCATGCTGATTTAAACCAATTACAACACTTAATGTATACTAGTAGCAGTGACTATTCATAGGCACATCAGATGTTAATATTCTACATGCGACTGTTAAAAAACCCTTCTTATTAATGTGATTTACAAATAATTTGTTTCATTTTCCTGATTTTGGAGGTTTTTTGCCATCAGACTTGCATCTGTATGGCAGGGGCCACTTTTTAGCAGCTGCGATTCGTTCCTTAATCCCCATCACCTTTTGAACAGCACCTAATTTGGTTTGCTCCCGTCATCAGTAGAGGAGTCAGATCTGCAGTTCTGAGCCACCTCTCCCCTTCAGAATAGATTTCAGTATTGACTGAATCCATGTGATCTCCACGAAATAATGGGGTCTGGGGGGTGAATTGAAATAGGGAATGTACTGAAAACCACATTTTCTTAAGCTTGTTTTACTCAGGAGTAAGTTCTGCTGATTTTGGCAAAGCATACTTCCAGGCAAGTGTTCCCAGGTCTCTAGCCTTAGGGGATGTGTTTAACTAGCTGGGCTTTCCTTAATGGTACTTTGAAATGATTCAAAAGTGACTTTTGATTTTATAAATAAGCACGGTTGCAGGAATAGAGAGGTCATCAGGAGCTCCATTTCCTTTCAGTTAAGTAGAGATTTATCAAGTGTAATATGATTTCCACTGTATGCAGCTTAAGTTTTAAATTTAATTTATATTGATGTACCAGTTTGGTAGAACCGTTACATGCTTCCTTTTATTTCTTTTCTGCCACGAGTCTTTTTTATACTTCGTGCAAGACTGAAGTGCTTCCGTTGAGCTAGAGTAGCCTATTCAATCACAGCTCCCCTCACCTCTGTCTCCTTGTTCAAGCCATCCATTTATCTCTACTGTCCATAACCTTAACATCATTCCTGACCATGAACTCTCCTTCTCCTATATCTCAAAACCTGTTTGCTCTTTCTGCTTCCACAGTGCCTCTTTGCCATCGGGGCTGAAACCCACATTCCTGCTTGATGTCTTCAGATTTTAATTTCTGCTTTCACTTTAAAAAATAATAATACTCCATATATTGGCTTTCAGATTTAGTTCAAGGTACAGCTGATCGTTGCTGAAGGTCGTCTTAAGAGCTGCAGCCAATTTGCATGTTTCCATTACATAAAATGCAGTAAATACCAGCCTACAGTATTGCATTTTTCATGACACTATGCCATACCTTTGTCTCGGTGTGTCATTTTTATTCAGTAACCAGTCCATGCCATACTGAGAAGTAATGCAACCCCCTCTCTTAAACTTAGCATTTCAGTCAACCAGCATGACCAAGAGTCCAAGAAGCAGAAAACTTACTGTATAACCACTTTGCAAAAGGTTACAAATCATGAGATTTGAAAACGTTTTTCAAATTAAATTTGCCTCTGGATTCTTGGTATTGGTATATTTACTTAAATTTAGACCCTACATTTATACACTAAAGTGCCTGAGGAAACAAAGGAAACAAAAACATAAACTTTCAGTGAAATACAGTAAAAACAATTAGCAAAATGCAACCTCTTATCCATATCTATTTATCTTTACCAGTATGTACATTTCTTTCAGTTTTTTCATGTTTAACCCATCTGTCAACCAAAAATGTCCAATAAGGTGGCTATAAAGACACCCTAAAACAATGCAGAATTGTATACAAAAAACGAAGGCAAAATTATTAAAAATATTCTACAAATACTAATGGGCAGCAACCTTAGTCATAGCTGCCAGCCTGCACAAAAGCCGTCTGGGACAAGGCTACCTTGTCCTGACTCCCAAAAGGCAATACAGTATGGCATAGATCTAACATTTCCCCCTCTCTTGAACCTGTATTGGCTAAGTGTTAGGTTTTGTACTCCGGCAGTTGCATATAGAGAGACCTATCAATTGCCCTTGCTGTGTATTTGTCTTCAAATTTCATCTCCAGTAGCATCCATCTCTTTGTATAGGTCTCTGTTCCTGTTACTCCCTGTCTATCTTGCACAATTTATGGGTTAACAGTGTAACAATATTGTCACTTTGCAGTGTGGGTTTTCCTGTGAGAGTCCAGAGGCACACTTTTAAATGAGATTCTGTGCGTGCAGCACTTTCCGTTTACACTGAGCCAAAGAAGGCAGGACTGAAGGTGCTTTTGCTGTGTCTTTCTGGCCCCCACTTTTGTTTTAGAGGCACAACAAGATATGTTATTAATGGACCCTGAACAGAACAAGTTATTTGTTATGGTAACTTTTTGACCTATTTAATAAGTACTTAAAGCAGTGTAGTGCCATTTTTATTGTATTCTGCAGTGTACAGTTATGAAGCGTGGTACATAATAAAATAAAAGCAATAATGTGGATATTTCAGAGGGATCCATCAGAGCAGACCTGAAGCAACATATTTCATCTGGTTTGTCTGGCTCGGAAGCCTTGCAAGTTATAGCTGAAATAACTAGGAACAATATTGTGGTTATGACTTGTGATTGTTTACCATTGTAACCAGTGAAGCTCTTTATGTCCTTACCCTTTCTGAAGCTTGGAAACATTTTCCAAATAACTTCATTAACACCTTCCCATGTTTAGCTATGGGAGGGGGAAATGTGGGCAGCCCTAATAATGCAGTGCAGTTTATTTCACTGAATTTTGGTGAGATACAGGAAAGCAAGATCATTTTAACAAGCAAGTAGTACAAAAAATAATAATACTATCTGAGATCATTGTCTGACAGTTTGATTTGGTTTGTGTGACCATAGACTAATAAAAGAAGATTCTCTGTATTCTTTCAAAAATAGGAAGTCATTCAAAATACCCGTGTTAGAGCACTTACAGTGGAACCTCGTGTTACGTACCGTCCTCCTTGTGAATGCTGCGGGTTACGAGCTCCGCTAACCCGGAAGTAGATGCCCCTTGTTGCGAACTTTGCCCTGGGATGTGAGCAGAAGTTGCAGGACGGCAGCAGCATTAGGTGCCATTAGTGAAAATGTACCTCATGTTATGAGCGGTTTCGAGTTACAAATGGACCTCCGGAATGGATTAAGTTCATAACCGGAGGTACCACTGTATTTCAAATTTCTCCATTATGTAAACATGAACAATATGGTCAAGAACTCTTGAAACTGTAAGAGTTTCCAATTGCTGTAAGTTGGTGGGACATCACACTTGGAACATACTTACAGTACATATTTACCTGGATTTTATTCTAGTTTAGTTGCCATTCCTCTCCTAAAAGAATTTTGAGCATTGTGAGAGTTATCGGGGTACTGAGAATTCTCTGTTAGAAGTCTCTTCCACCAACACCACCCCTCAAAGAACCATAGTTCTTAGGGTACCTACAGGATGGTGTTAGAGCCCTCAGTGTTCAGCTGAGTATGGTTCTTGCTTAGCTTCCTGGTTCATCTGTCCACTAAGACGTACATGGCTTCCCCCAGTTCAGAAGAAACATGAACGTAGCTGCTATGTGTACAACTGCAAGCACGGATTTCCCTGACCAGTCAACCTGACACAATTTGTGAGGTGACCTAGCAGTTGTGTCACAATAGATATACAGTATACCTTTTGGCATAGCTGCTCCAGGTCTTTGCTTACCTTCCAATGTTCAGCTTCCTTGGATGACCCCAGGTTCTAGTAGACATGATGCATGATTTTAAACATCTCTTGTAATGTCCCTTCATCCAGTTGCTTCTCCGCCCCAAACTAAAAAGCCCTGAATATTGTAAGCTTTCCTCATAGGAGAATTACTCCAGCCCCTGAACCATTTCACTGCCCTTTTGTACACCGTTTCCAGTTCTGCAACCATGTTTTGGAGGTGCAGCAACCAGAACTGTCCACACTGTTCTAGTTCTCATGATCTGATTTCTGATCATGGAAAGGCATGAACAAGCTGGTAGCCCTATGTACCTTGAAAACACATTGCACCAATTTCTTTCACAATTTAGAAGGACTAATGTATTGGATTGCCAGTTATTGCAAAATAGTGTGCAGGGGCATACCAGTGTCCTGTAAGAGGGCCTGAAATGTGTCTCAAAATATTAAGCTAGTTTAGCGGCGGAGAGAGTCTTCATGATGGCCAGGGCACGGGTGTGCCAGAGGGGCGGGACACAAGGCAATGTGAGGATGACACATCAGGGCAGGCATGTGCCCTTCCTATCAGGCTGATTGGGAGGGAGCAAGCCTGTTGCATCCTTGTTAGGCCGCCCTGCCAGTGTGAGCCAGAAGGGTGGCATGAGGACGCAGCAGGACAGGCAATAATAGGTTAACAGTGTCCATAGGCAGCATAGCTCTGAAAACTGGTTGCTGGGAGGCAGGAACAGAGAAGAAATGTTGCCTTCTTGTAGGCATCCGAGGAGCAACTGATTGTCCACTGTTGGAAAGAGTCTAGGTAGATTGTCTTATTCACAAAATGTTTCTTATCTGCCTGCTTGCCTTCTTTCTTTTTTTCTTAGACTAAATTGAAATGTCCTTCCAGTTTTAAGCTTTAAAAAGTTGTAGTCCCATGAACCTTCATAATCTTTCATATTAACAAGGAAAATCAGTGTAATGTCCCATTTCATCCTTCTTCCGCGCATAAAAAATACAACAACGTGCACTATCGTTTTCAAGTACAAATGAAAACTGTATGAAAAAGCTGCTAATTATAAAAATGTTGTCCCCAGTAGTTTACAGAAAGCTTAGTCGCTACAGAGGTTTGAATACCTTGTTGACCAGTTTTTCATGTCACAAGAATGATTTTGGAGAGCTACTGTGTTAAGACCCTGTTTTCCAACACATTTATAACATGAAACACCTGAGCAAAGATTATGATATTATTTATTGTCCTTTTTATAGTTAATCTCTCTCTCTCATTTTCATTCTAATATATATATATATATCACAAAAAAAAGAAAGCCCAACAGATTGGACCTCCAGGAAGTGCCCTGATGTTAATCAGAGCAGTGTGCAAGACAGAAAAGCTGATAGTCAGAAATTGCTCTTTAAACTAAGACAGACTGTCAGTCTTTAGGAATGGTGGGGAATGGCCTATTTATGTAATCAGATACTAAAGCTGGGAAGAAGCTGTCAGGCACATTCTTGTTGTGTAAGCAGCAGGCAAACTGTGCTTTATCTGACAGACAGTGTGTAAATCTGTCCATGCAAAAATCCAAATGTTTAGTTTGCTTCTAGTCACTGTAATAATCTGCTTATTTTCTTCTGCAAGAGCGATGACATCACTTAGCAGAATGCACCACAGACAGGAGGCCTAGATAAGGCTATGTTACTGTCAGTCATTCACGTCTTGATTGGCAAGGAGATAAATAGGAATCTACTGGAGGTTTGCTTCTAGCTAAAAGAGCAGCCAACACCTTCAGATAAGTATATGAACAAGAAGCCCATCTAGCATTTTCAGGTTATATTTAGTCTTCTTTGCAAGCAAAGAATTATAACTTTTCAAGAAGAAAATTCAATTCCATTGTGATGGTTTCTCATTAGACATGTGCCACTGACTCTATAAAAATACAATATGCATTGTCTTAAAATAATAATAATTCAGAAATACTGGCCTCACTACTGATTAAGATGGGATTAGTGTCTGTGTCAATTTTGATAAGGTTATTAATACCTTTGTACTGATATTTGACAGACGAAAAGGTAGCATTTTGAGAAGTAGACTATGGTTCACATTAAAATATAGAAAACCTTGCAGTTCAACGACATTTTAGCCCAGGCATAGGCAAACTCCGGCCCTCCAGATGTTTGGGACTACAATTCCCATCATCCCTGACCACTGGTCCTGTTAGCTAGGGATGATGGGAATTGTAGTCCCAAACATCTGGAGGGCCGGAGTTTGCCTATACCTGTTTTAGCCAAATATTGCTCTTGGACTGTACTGCTGAAAGGCAACACACTCTAGACTCTGCCATTAGCAGACTTCCCCTTTCCTCCCATAAAGAACAGCCTGAAAAGACCAGTTGGCTTCATCCATTGTCCAGAGAAGGGACAGCTTTTGAGGAGCTTGCTTCAGCCCGACCCGCCCTGCTAAAAGCAACGCTTTCAAGAACACTTTCAAGAACTTCATAACTAAAAATTAGTGTCTGTGTTTCTCCCACCCTTCTCCCTCCCAAGGTTTTCCCCTGCTTTTGTGTTATGTCTTTTAGATGGTAAGCCTGCAAGCAAAGACCGTTATTAATTGTAAGCTTCTCTGATAGCGTTTCCAGGGATATAAATATTTTAAATACATAAATAAATTTAGTCAAGCTAAGCTGGAAGTGGGGTGCTTCTTATAAAAGTTTTTGGCAGTGGCAGAACTAGCTTTCATTGTCAAGTGTTTGTTTGTTTGTTTTGTTTTTTTGTCAAAAGGGAGTGAAAGTGTTTTACATGCAGCCTGAAACTGAACAGTGACCTCATTCCCTAGATTCATGCAACAAGAAAGCATTGCTCTGATTCCAAACTGGTTTTGTAAGCAGTGATATCAGCACATACCTAAAAGAGATTTACCTGTGTAGCACTATAACACCACATTCAGTACATGATCACTGCTGACTGGCTGAAACTTACCTAGAAATGAGAAAGATGCTCAGATTTGAAAACGATAAATGGCACTCAAAGGGGAAACAGTGGCAGTGAACAGGCTTTAAAAAATGGGAACGTTAAATTTTGGGGGATAATAATTCATCCTCTGACAAGTCTTCTTTTGGCCTCAAAAATGGGCGGACATTTAGCACAGCCTTGCATTATATAGCCAGCACATTTTATTTGTCACTTCAGTGTTTCTTTTTAAAATGAGGAATGTTGTTGCGTGCTTGGATAAATCGCAACATTTTAAAGCAGATTGAATGAACCCAATTTATAGAAGAAGTCCATTAAAAGCATCACTTTTTCAGGGGAATATGTTTTGTTTCTTCATTGAGGATGATGATATTAATAAATGGATTGCACTATTAAAGCATAAATTAACATTGCTAAACATGTCTACACTTTTCATCAGTCAATCTATGTAGTCTCATTTCTGAAATGACTCCTGCAGTTTACAATTGGCATGCAGCTAGAAGAAACATTCATTGTCATCAGGCAGTTGCCATACACTATAGTCCTTATATTATGGTCCAGCAATAGAGAAATATTCTCAATCTTGCAGGCAGCCTCCATGGATACAAAAGGCTCGTTGGTGTCGAGGTGTATTTTTTCCCTTACATAAAGGTCCAGGAAATTTGTTGAATCTCAGGGGCAGTGCTAAATGTGTGGCCTTACTCTACGCATGTAATGCCCAAAGAAAGCTATAATTGTATGGATGTGTTGAATGCTAAGCTATGACATGATGGATCCAGAGTTGTTCCTCTGTGCTGTAATTTCTTTGGGCATTTGAAATTTTAGTGATGTTTTGCATATTGAAAAACGGTTGCCTCCCCCCCCCCCAATATTATAGAATGAATTAGCTGAAACTGGCAAGCTGAATGGCAAGTCAGAGGAGGGAAATCAGGGTGTGTACAGCCTTCCACATGTTTTACCTGGTATTTTGAAACATGACAGCCAAACATGAAGCAACTAGTTTTGAAAGTAGTTCACTGTCATGGACTGGCTGGATGCAGAGGAGTGATGGGAAGCACCACCTGGGAAACCCCCCAGGGGAAAAGGCTCAGAGCCAGGGGATTGGTGGTGGGATGAAGATGAGTGATCAAAAGGAGCAGAGGGGGAGGGGGAGGAGGTGTTGGGTGTTGAAGAGGTAACAGGGTTTAGTGAGCAAGAAGAGACTGTGGCAGAGAGCAGTCCAGAATCAGAGTCAGAAACAGAGGGGCGGGCAGTGTGGAGGCAGGCTGCTGAAGAAGCAAGGGAGTCTCCCCCTCCTGCTGTAAGCTGGTCTCCCAGAACACACAGAGAAATGAAGACGGGACAAGAACTACTGGGAAGAGATGCTGTGATCACTTGTCCTGTTTTGGTTCCTTTGAATTTAGAGAAGTTAGCTTCTCTCATACTGGGTGTTTTATTGCTGACCTGTCCTTGGCTCTGGCTTCTGACATTCACTTTCAGTTGTTGAGACTGGATGGGGTGGAAGAATGGAATAGGGGTTTTAGGATAATATACCTTATATTAAACCACAGAGCCTAGGGCTTGTCGATCAGAAGGTCGGTGGTTCGAATCCCCGCGACGGGGTGAGCTCCCGTTGCTCAGTCCCTGCTCCTGCCAACCTAGCAGTACAAAAGCACAAAGCGCAAGTAAATAGGTACCGCTCCAGCGGGAAGGTAAACGGCATTTTCGTGTGCTGCTCTGGTTTGCCAGAAGTGGCTTAGTCATGCTGGCCACATGACCCGGAAGCTGTTTGCTGGCTCCCTTGGCCAGTAAAGCAAGATGAGTGCCGCAACCCCAGAGTCATCCGCGACTGGACCTAATAGTCAGGGGTCCCTTTACCTTTACCTTATAATATAGGACTAAAATCAAATCTTCACATTCTGTTTTGTTGTGTGTTTTTAATTCTGCACCTTCCCACTTTCTAGGTTCTAGTTTACAGCCGACTATTGCCATTATCATGTAACTAAACATGATTCTGTATAAAACCTAAACAGAGGTACTTCCTTTTTTAAGTTGAAGTAAGATTATGAGAAGTCTATTCATAAAGTTTATAAAGAGAAATAAACTCAATTGCTCTGTAAATTCTAACTTGTTTGTTAGTTAATCAAACTGACTACCATTAAACCAAATAAGTTTGCCTTTTGGTACGAGAGAGATGAATCCCTGTGCCTTTGATGTTTCACTAGTAGTGAGCTAGTAGTGATGCAATAAAGCTACTGGACCACTGAATTCCTAAATAAATAAATCCTTTTGATAGAAAAGATCAAGTAAATATTGGGAACTGGAAGCAGTCTATGTCTCTCTGGAGAAAAGTCTGTGGTATCGAGATGACCATAGCCCCAGGCTAAATTATTTGATCGTTCAGATCTATATGCATTACAGATCATTCAGATCCTGAAAAGAGGGTTTTTTGTTTTTGTTTTTAAGAACCTCAAAGATCCTCTGTTGAATAATGTTAAGGGCTGATTATTGAGATATTATGAACACATTTCTTTAATGTAAATGTCTGGACAGTTGTGAACTTGGTATTAAATGACCTCATGCAGATAAGTGTGTTTTGGCGTGTTGTTGAACTTGGGTCCTGATTCAGGCTGAATTTGGCTGACTAAAAGCTTCTTGGTATGCCAGCATCGCAGGTTTGTGGGTGTTGTTCTGAGTTTGCCTAACAATGAATATCACAACACACTTCTAAGAGCCAAGTAATAATTTATTAAATAGCCAAAAAAATGAAAATAATAAGATAAGGACAGCTGGATTGAATGAGATGGCTGCAATTATCAAGACATACATTGCCAGCAGCTGTAAATCTTACTGATATTTTTCATGAAAACTGGGAGTGGGGGAGTTAACCAAGTTAATGAATGTTGACTGTGTTATTAGGTAGGTTCTTGTACTCTTGAGGGATTGCACGATATATAAGGTAAAGTAAAAACAGCACTCAAATGAAACTGTAAGCTTTATTGGTGCAAAGGGGTTTGACTCATTAATATTATATATACAGATGTTCCATTTTTTCTACATTATATATTTGTACCAGTAAAAATTCATAGAGGTGTGTTAATGAAACATACCTCCATGTGCATTAAATAGTGGGATGTGACATTATTTTAAGTGATTGTATATTATAAAAAGCTCTGTAGCAGGATTAACGTTGTTAAATTGACATGATATTATAAGACCATGGAAGATGATAAATTATGAACTTTCCATTATGCCTTAATGCATACTGTAAGAATTACAAGGTAATGGCTATTGGTTGTATCAAGTTGGCCCATAGGCCTGAGTCCCATATATTTTAAAAAATAATAATTCTGTGGTCAGCTTCCATCTTCTCAATTTCATATCCTCCTAATTTCAAAATGGTTAAAAATCAAATAGGAATTTAAAAGTAGGCATGCCCTGAAAGATGGCTATATAATAACACCTGAGAATCCAGTTCCAGGATATACTGAAGAAGCATAGGAGCTGCAATGTGGTACATTTCCATCTGCTCAGGATCTAAATGTGCTTGTTTACTGTATCTTGAGCCCCCCAATCATTATGAAACATTTTTAATGTTTTACTTGCTGCACTGAGATGCAAATCAGGAATTGTTCTCTTGCATTGGACTTGGGATCCCTACTCCTTGGCAAAAGACAACTGTACAGTGATGAGCATGTTGGACATAGTTATAGAAAATGCTGGTTCAGATCTGCACTTAGAAGTGCACTCCTAACACACAACAGGCTTGGTGAAGCAGCCCAGCCACTGTCCTGCTGCTCACACTGGCCAAGGTGAAAGGTGGTGGGCATGAAAAATTCCCTTCACCATTTCTGTTTTGGCCCAGCAAAGAAACCCAAATTAGGCCCATTTCTATCACATTACAGCAGCAGGACTTGCTCAGGATCCGGTGAACCCTGTTATGACCTAGACCCACACCCCAAACAAAGCACCCCATTTTGAGTGTTTCCTTTGGCTGCCAAAAGCAAGGAATACCACCGGCAGTAGCTCCTACCCACTTGCTCCTGGTCAGTGGAGCATCCCTACTCATGGCAAAGCTGGTCAGGCAGGGCTGGTTGGAGGAACAAATCTGCTCTGTCCAAACCCATTCTAACACAGTGGATCGGGGGTATGAATTGTTCTGTTAGCTAAGACGACCCTTGGTGGGCAAATCAGCTGAGCTTAGTCTACCTCACAAAAAATAAAGAAAAGTTGCTCTGAGATATTTGAAAGGAGAGCAGAATACAAAAAGTAAGAAAGAAATTATATCTGACTGCAGTTCCATTTTGATTCCTTCTGATTATTAGATTAGACTTGTCTAGTATTCAGATTTACTTCAGCACAGTGATATTTCACTATTTAGTCTGTATTTGCTGTTTTTGTCATTTTTAAGACAGTCGCTCAACCTTACTTGAACATTTTTATTGTATGTGAATAATAGAGTATGCATTGGGGTTCAATAGGTGCAATGCTGTTAAATGTGCATCTTGGAAGATTTAAAAATGAGGGATTTATTTTGTCATTCATAAAGTTGTAATACAGTCTAGAGAAACTATTTGTTAAAAGATAGCATCTACTTAACCTGCTTATTTATTTCTTGTAGTAGAAGGTTAGATCCACAATAAATACACAAGGAAATAAGTAGATAGGGGAATTTATCTTAGAAATAAGATCCCTGCCATGCTTTTGAAATGTGAAATGCATGAAGACCTGTCATAGAGATATACGGACATGATATTTTTTTACGGTGCATTTGGAAGTATTTAGCTATATTTGTCATTTTCTAGTGCCACCAAGCAATGATCAAGTGATATAGTAATTTGAAAGTCTGTTTTCAATTCAGTATGTGTGCACGCACAAGCACATCTGCACACACATACACACATCATTCTTGATCCTTTTATCTTCCTCCGTTCCTTGTGCATGAAAATGGTTTTATTGGGAAATTTAGCAATTGTTTAATGTAAGTATAAATTGTTTTATATATATATATATATATATATATATGAAAAAATATAGTCAGATTGCATTATGCAAATGATGTGAATTGTTTGTTAATGCTTGTAAAGCAAACTGGAGAGCTGTATCAAACCTCTGTAGATATTTTTGTAAAACAGCAACAACAACCTACAAACTAAATACAGGTTTGTTCTTCTGACTATATGAACATAATAGGATGATTTTATGTGCTTTCTCTTAATAGCATCATTGAAGTCCACACAACCTGAGTTGTCTTTTTTTGCAGACAGTCTTTATTCATTTGAACCTGTGAGTTCATAACCTTGATAGCCTGTGCTTTCTAGAGAGTGTTTACCACCTGGGTTCAGGTTTCTGTTCATTGTTGGATCCATATTAGATTAGATTCAGACAAGACATTAAGAAGTAGCATTGATGGTCTGTTACACTACCTATATTAGGGGTGGGGAATACCCCTCTCTATCTGGTCTTCAGAACTCTTCCACAGTTACACCAGCCCTACTCCACTGGCTTGGATGGAGGATAGATAACAATGTCTGTATGTAAAACTGGTCTACTGTAAAAGTTAAAATTTATGTTTGCTGCTCCACCCACTTTAGCCTATGGCCCCACCCAACACTGGGATGTGGCCCCTGGAAAGTTGCCCAGAAGAAATGTGATCCTTAGTATGCCTGTTCCAATGTATACTATGCCCTTAATTATGGTGGCATCTGTATATGGTAGGAGGGAGTAAACCCTCTTAAACAGTGTAGTGTGTTTGTGGTCAAGGGGCGTCTTCCAGACACGTTATCTGATCTTTCTTACATTCAAGCCTTTTGAATTCTAAGCTTATGTCGCTAAGCAGAATAAGAAAAAAAATAAAAGAAAGGTGTTTTTTACAGCATGATGTTCTAGCCTTGCCAACCTTCTAGTTCCATAAATGAACCCCAGAAATAAGTTTTCAGGAGCTGCCATGTTGCAGTAGGTAATACTAAAAGACAGTGGTTGACCCAAGGTCACCCAGTGAGCTTTATGTTAACTGGGGCTTTGAAACCTGGTCTCCCAGGTTCTGTTCCAGAACTATTAATAACTGTACCAAATTGGCGTTCTCTAATACCAATAATAGACTAGTGGGATCTAATAGTAATCTGGGAAGACCAGAGTGAAAAGAAAGGTTTTTAGCATATGCCAGAAACATAATCTTGTAGTGGTCTGACATATTTCGACACGGAGGGATTTACAAAGAGGACAGGTGCCACCGCATTAAAGGCTCTGTTCTATGCAGAAGTAATATTATATTAGGTGATTCAGTTTTCAAGATGTGGCTTCAGAGGAAGATTCTATGAGTTAACAGCCAATCCTTCCTTTTAAGCTTGAATTCAAGTGCCAAATTCAAGCTGCAGCTGTTCTTATCCATAACCTCACTTTTCAGAGAAGTGGGGTCAGTGTCAGCTGGGAATGTAACTATTCCAAACATGGCCTGAGCATGAGAAAACTCCCTCTCTGTAGATGGAATATTCAGCACTGTTGATGTTTTGGGGAAGAGTTGTTTGTTTTTTAAATCCACCTCTTTGCTATTGCAAACTGTAATCATTTAAGCTGGGATGAGGATGAGGGGATGAGGAACCTCAGGCCGGGAGACCAAATGTGACCATGCAGGCCTCCATCCGGCCCTTTGAATCCTCACAAGGGCCACATTCACACTGCATTTAAAGACTATGATATCTTTCCCTGAAGAATTCTGAAAGCTGTAGCCTTTGAAGAGTGCTGAGGACACCTCTGCTCCCCTCACAGAACTAACATTGTCAGAGTGGTTTTAACAGTCAAACTCTTCACAGGGAACTCTGGAAATTGTAGCTCTCTGAGAGGAATAGGAGCCTCCTAACAAGTCTCAGCACCCTTCACAAACTGTAGCCCCCAGAATTTGTTGGAGGGAACCGCAACTGTTTAAATGTTCTTCTCCAGGGAAGTTCTCCTGGCGCCTTCATTATACACCTTTAGGTGCCAAGCAAAAACATTCCTTTTTAACCAGGCCTTTGGTTGATCTTATTGACATCCAACACCCTTTTAGAATGGGGGGGGGGGTATTGTTTTTTGTTTGATTTTCTATGTTGTGGTTTTGTTTGGGAACTGCCCTGAGACCTCCGGGTATAGGGCGGTATATAAGTTGAAATAATAATAATAATAGAAGAGGAAGAAGTGGTAGGTTCTTTAAATGAGCCACAATAGAGTTACTTAGAGCCACAATGTTCAGCGTTTCCTGTGAAGAGAGATTGATTCTTATACCACTCTCTGGGAGTACGGCCTCCTAACAACTCTCAGCTCTCAGCATCCTTAGGGAAATGATGCCATAGTCTTTAAATGTCTGGTGTGAATGTGGCTTAGCTGCCTCCCCATCCCAGGCCACACACTCCACTGACCAGCTCTGAAGCCTTATTTAAAGGTCCGGTTGTCCAGCTCCATGACCTCCTTCCATGCTTTTGCCTTTCCGGAATGTGCCCTTGAATCGTGATAATGCCTCTTGCTTACCTAAATGGAGGCTACAGCGATGTGCACATGGGATTGGTAGAATAGAAACATATTGTTGTTGTTTTTTCCATTTAGCACAGCTAAAATGCAGCCTAATGTCATATTCATTGACCTGTCCCTTTTTTCCTTCTAGGAGGGAGTGAGGTTGAAAAAGCCCCCTCCCTCTTGATTTAAGCTATATAACGTTTCTGTTTTTAGCAAGCTTTTCATATTTAACCGTGGAAATGCTGAAAAAAAATAAAAAGTACTTCAAGTTAACCTGTGCAAAAAAAAATTCAATGAATGATAAATCTTTTGAAGATAGGGGTTTTTTTGTTCCCTCCACCCCCTGTCTTCTTAACACATGTGGTTTTTTTTTAGTTTTTTAGTTTTGTTGTTGTTGTTTACAATGGTAACAGTGTTATTACAAGTAGTATTTCACCTCCACACTGCAGTAGCAACAGCATGGCACAGAGCGGTGTGATTGTCTGAGTAGTTTAGTATGGATAGCTTTTCATTTAGCCTTTGCTCTGACAGCCCATGCCCTGGATAAGTGGTGTAGGCCTGTACAGGTGAAATCTATTCTCACATTTGCCTCAGGGGTGACTGGACTGTAACAGAATTTTTCAAACCCGTTGGGCCCAACCGCAAAGCAGAGAATAAATGGCTGAAGTGCCAGGTCTCGACAGAAAAATCAATGCCTGGTTATACAGACATGACAGACCAGGTCTGCAATTCTCTTCATGAAAGTCTCTGCGTTTACCACACTTTGAGTTAAAAAACATGCTTCTTTTGTCAGTTTTGGGGTTTGCGTGTGTGTGTATAAAGTTAACACCTGGTTTTCTTTTTCTCCCCCCCCCTTTTTTTTACACAGGAAATTTACATGTCCCTTATGTGACAGAAGTTTTACAGAGAAGTGGGCATTGAACAATCATATGAAACTCCACACAGGAGAAAAGCCATACAAGTGCTCATGGCCTACATGCCATTATTCCTTCCTCACAGTATCGGCCATGAAAGACCACTATAGGACTCACACAGGTTTGGCTCATGCTTTTCTTAACCTGATGCGGGCACAAGGAAATGAAGGGGTGATGGTAGAGGGCTTGTTGCATTAGATTTTGTGCCTAGCAAGTAAAATGGCTGCATTTAAGAAAGGCTGTAACTCTAAAACAAATCCTTCTGTTTGCAACATCAGTTTTCTGTTCTGTGGTGATAGATGTTAGCATCACCTGTGATGCTAACATTTAAATTGTTTTGGTACATTTATTATAAGCCACATAGAACAATTGTGAGCTTGCGCACAAAATGTAGTTAAGCAAACGAAAAGTCCATGGTCGTGTGTGGCTTCAGAGATCCACCTGTTGCTTTTTATCGTATGAGAACTTCTAAATTTATCCTTTAATGTGAAAATGATCTAGGTGAACAATAGCAACAACCCACAGTTTATTGCTGCTCCAGGAAGGGTTTTGTGCTCATTTTTAACATTCTTCAAATTTGCTTTCATGTTCTTTCCTTAATGAAGGAATCTTCCTGCATATGTTTTTAATGCGATCACAATATCATAACTGATAATGTGGTTGGAATTAATCAATATTTCAAATTTACTGAAGGCAATATGAAAAAAATGAAACAGATTCAAGCTTCTGGAAGTGAAAAGTAAAGTTTCACATCACCCGACTATGTTGCCTCAAAAAATCATGTTTCCTACTGATTTTTCTCAGTGGAATCATACTTTGGCATAGATGTGTGTCAGATCTTAGAAAGAGGGCACCATATAAACAAGTGTAGTTTTTGGAGCTATAGTAATGGCAGAAATTGCTGGAAAGCATATCCCCGTACTATTGGTTCTTATAATTCATTTATTCATAGGATAACTTTTGGCCTTTGGCGGAAAGGCAGGATAAATATATTATTTGACTGACTGATTAAATAAATGAGCAAGAAAGCAAGTTGAGGAAAATTTACAGGAAGGAGGAAATGGCTACAAATATCCATGAGAACCAAGCCTAACTCAAGTATTGATATTTGATACCAAGCAGTTTCCAGCAGTACTGAGGAACAGCAATAATTTTGAAGGTGCATTGGCCACAGTTTAAATTCACACTGCATAAAATACCAGTTTTATTTAACACACAGTGAAAAGCTTTCTACAGCTGGAGGGAAACAGTGTTAATACCTGTACTTTTTGAGTTAAAAGTTGATGCAAGTTAAGCTTATTAGAACAAAGATTGCTGTGAAGGACTAGAAAGCTTTTAATAATCAGCTGTTAACTACAAATAACATTATTATAGAAACTCTTCACATGCAGCCTGGTTCTTTAAGAATAATATTAAACTGTAGCATAGATTGTAACATCATGGGATGTGAATTAAAACTGCCGAAAAGTGAGATTACTTTTTAGCTCCTTAGTAAAACAGTATATGTAAGTCTTGGTTAAAAATGTAAGAGATGTTCTTGTAAAAATGTAAAAAAAAACAAAAAAAACAATCTGGAAATCAAAATTCTGTAGGCATTTCTTAGAAAGATGAAACAGTGTTCCATTAAATTAAAAAAAATATATTCCTGAAAAGATCCTCCCCCCAGTTTTGCGAAAATGAAATGAGTTGTTGCTAGAAATTATAGGTTAAAAGTTCTTCCAAGGCAGTTTGTAGGAAACCCAGGCCTCCTTAGCTTCTTTGACAAGGGTGTTGACGATTTAAGGTCTCCAGCCTGCCCTGAGAGATCACTTATATCGAACAGCAGATGAAAAGCCAGTGCAGATGTAATTTATCGTCGGCGTTTCCTTCTAAAGAATAATTGTGGAGACTTGGTTAGATCAATAATATGGATTTTTGTTGTTAGGTCTTGTAGTCTGCACCATAATGAGAGATAGGGGACAGTGGCTGTTTTCTAATAGAAAATAAAGGATTGGTTTCCGTGTCTTTCTACATTTGAATGCAAAATGGCACACTTGAAACTAATTCAAGTTGTTAAGAAAAGACCCATTTTCTATTACATTCCTGTTATCATATAAACATGGCATGTTAGATCAGCCCTCTGTACCTGAAGTGATATATTGCCCCTTAGATCCTTCTCAAAGTTTAAAGGTTGTAACTTCTGGATGAAGAATGAATTGTAAAATTGTTTAATGTAAGACTGAAATACCGAAATCATGTTCACAGTTGCATGTCTTCCAGCATACCTAACTATGTGCGGGATTGCACCTAATAATTGTTCAGCCAATCTACATGTCTGCACTCAAACAAAACAAAAACCTAATTAAATACATGGAAAACTGAAGTGTGAAGGCTATAGGATGTGATAAACTCACTGCAACATTAAAATATGTCCCATCCCCAAAGTTACTTCTGTTCTTGTATGCCTAGAAGACAGTCCTAAATAAAGGCAATATGTTTTACCAGATTTATGTAGTTTTAAAAAGTCATTCTCCATTATTCAATAAAGATAATTCCCACTGACTACTGTGGGAATACAGGATTTGGTGATATATAAAGAATTCAGTGGGTACTATAATAAGTCCAATTTTACATAGTAAGCATGTAGTGTTTTTGCATAGTTGGTACCAAGTAGTTCATATGTACTTGACAGCATGATATAAAGTGCTGTTTGTGTCCTTCATAAGCATAAAAACCTGCAGGCTTTAATGACATTCAGGTCTCCCCTGAAAGGTAAAATGCCATACAGTACATGATAGCTGATAGCATCTCCCTGAATGTGATATGGCACAAGAGTGTTTGGATTAAGGCCAGTGTGTATTGACAAGGAAAATTGCCCTAAATACCTGGTTGCTATGGGTTGCTTCTAGATTTATGGCAAGAATACTTATTTTTCTATTGCTAATGACTGTGTTGATGTTGCTCCATAACACACCAGTTTTACTGAGCCGTACAAAATCACTTATAAGGTGTCCTTTTGTCAGACAAATCATATAATGTGGGGGTATATGTTACCAAATATTCATTTAAACTGTTTGGAACCTTTCCATTGCCAGATAGTTTCACATAGATGTATAGCTTGCCTCTTCAAGTTCACTGCATTGTCAATCTTTTGTTTGTTTTTTAGCATAACAGCAGTTTAGGCTAGTTAGATGGGGCTGGGGAACTTTAGAATCTACAGATGTTACTGGACTAAAGCACTCATTATTCCTAACCATTGGCCATGCTGACTCAGGCTGGTGGGAACTGGAATCTAATAACATATGGAAGGTCAAAGTTTCTGCAGCCCTGATCTATGTGATATGTGTCAGTTTTGCCCAACTGATGGTACACCTGCATCAGCACAACCAGATTCCTTCATCTGTCCCAGCTGCAACAAAGCATGCCTCCTCCTTATTAGTGTCTACAGCCACAGCAGGCGCTGTAACTCTCCAACACTTTAACTTCACCCCCAAATACACATTCTTCCAGTGTCTCCCAAGGCAGGCTGTTGCCAGCAATTCAATGATTAGAGCTAGGTAAAGTGAGAGGGTAGCGTTTGCCAGGCCTGGGGACAGGAAGGTTAATGTAGTGGTGGCAGCATAATACTATTTCTTAGCTGCCAGGGTGTCTAAGTCTAATCCTGGCTGCGTTATTCCATACCTCTTCAAGGTTTACTAATGAAGATTGCTGGTAGGGAGTCAGAAAATTAAAGCTGTTGCACAGAAGGCAGACACTCATAAGGAACAGGAAGACAAATGTAAAAGTAATAGTGACGGGAAAACAGGCCTCTAAACTTATATGGAGTTACATATATTGTAATTCCACTTCCTTGTGAGCTGGAAGTATAAAAGGGATGTTGCCATTTATTTGAAATAGTTTCCCAGATTTTTTAATTCCCTTCCATTGGTACCAGGGTGGGAGGGTACAGTTTTTTCTCCAAATGAGCCAAATGACTCATTTGTGTGTTAAAGCTGTGTTATGATTTCTCTGGCTCTCTCCAAGGTTAGTATTATTATTCTGTAATACCCTTCTTGGTTGGTCTTGTGGGATGAATCTGCTTCACATGCCTGGGCTTTACTGACTAAAAATGCTATTGTGAAATGATATACTGCATTTATAAACTGCAGAAGGCAAATTTTTATCTGGAATAAAAATACTTTATAAGTGTACATTTATACACTTTTAACAATTACCAACCCTGCCAAATCTATATTTTAATGGGTTCAGAGGCTTAGAATAAAGACATGTCGTTAAATATGAACAATGCAAGTACTACTTCAATTTCTGAAGTAATTCCCAGACTTGTTTTTCTTCATTATGAAAGTTTTAGAAACATAAACAGCATTGAGCTCCTATTGGTACAGAATAGCAGAGCTTTTTAAATTGTTGCCTATTTTCTTTTCTGGAAAATAATTTAATTTCCATAATTTACTGGGAGATTCTTGAGGAGCACTGTGATCAAGTCAGTTAAAATTTGCTCAACATCTTTATTTTGTGGGTAAATTCAATATATTTTTATTTAAGCAGAACTATATATATACTGTATATTAACTTTTCTAGGCAGTCTTTCCTCAGCACAGAAAGGCCAGATGTATGGGAATTGTAAAAAATCAGGATATGCATAAAAACTGTTCAAGTGCATAAAGCAGCCCCATCTGGAAGACATCTAACAGAAATGAAGTTGTACAAAACCATTCCATTGATAATAAAGCTAATTTTTATGGGTCTGACAAGTATGTAATTATGTTCAGTGGTGCTTTTCAGATTTTATCACAGTCAATAAACCGCAGTGGTAATTTCATTCCCATTTGACATATTTACATGGAAACATTTGATTGGAGGAATTAGTAACCCTGAAAGCCTTGATAGATATGTTTTAATGATCTGTGACCTCCGCAGTCCCTCATCTGTTTATTGTTGCAACAGGCGAGAAGTCTTTCCTATGTGACCTTTGTGGCTTTGCTGGCGGGACACGTCATGCCCTCACCAAGCATCGGAGGCAGCACACAGGTCAGTTAAGCTGTCTTCTACCCTTTTGTATTTTCTCTGCGGCAAAGGACTGTCATCCTGGCTGGGGAATAAAGGGAATCTTATAGCACATAGCAGTCCAGAGAGTATAACTGTTTGCTGATTGCTTGCTTGCTTGTTTGTTTGCCTTTACAAATTGGTATGCCTAAGGTCTATGTCAAATGCTTTTATTTATGAACCTAATGCTTTTTTTTAAAAAAAGGATAATTTTGAATAGCAGGTGTCTCTTTGAAAATTAAGTACACAAGGTTTATTTTAGAGGCCCAGCTAGACTGCAGACTGCATGAAGGTTGTATAAGAATATGCTTAAGAATTCCTATGTGAAAATTAAAGGAGCAAGATTTTGTCCACCCCCCCCCACCAGCAACTGAAATATGGCCAATTTTTTTGGTAACATTGTCATTTTCTGTTTACTGTTGATGCGTGGCACTTTGGATATAGGTTTCCACTCCCCAAACACTTCATGCTCCAAACTAATTATTAATGTTGGTAAAATTAACTGTGAAGGTTTGTCCATGTCTTCTCAGAAGTAAGCTCCACTGAGTTCAATTAGACTTACTCCCAGGTTTACATAGGATTCTAGCCTATGTTAGATTTTTGAAAATGAAAGTGGGAATATATTCAGATTAAATGGTTCATTCTCAGTAGTACAATTTGTATGATTATGTTTATTATGTTTTCCTCAAAAAGACTGTAGTTGTTCATAGATGTTAAATGCAGCTGTTTTTCTTTAATAGTATGACCCATTCTCGATTCAGGATGCTGGCTGTTATTAACCAACATTTTTAATGCATTTTAATTAATGCCCACTTATATCCTTTCTCTGGAACTATATGCAGCTAGGATCTGAGATTAGTCAACCAACATATTTGGAGAGTTGAAGATTATCCTGAGGAATTGAATGTTATGAAGCATATGCCGCAAACACATATGGTCAAAGCCTTTTGTGGTCTTGCAGACATGCAGTCTCGGAAACTGCAGTTGCAATTTACAGAGGGAAATTCTGCGTAGAAATTAAATAAGGACAGTGCTATATGCATTAAACTAGATGTATTAAACTCACATGTTAGTTTTAAATCTGTTATGATAATCACCTTACAATATGATCTCACAATGTATTGAAGAATTGTGGGTATCTGTTTGTTGACACCGAAGATCCCAGTGTCCTGTTAAGTGCAATGCTCAGTTCCACTTGTACACATCAGATTTACTTTGCAGAATGCGTATATGGAGCTTAGTGACTCCTGAGCAAAAGGCTAATCCTGACAAAGCAGAAAGGGTACTATTCATGTTTAATCTTCTAGAGCCCTACATACCAACCACTCTCATGCTGCCCTGGTTGAAGGGCTACTGTAGCTCTTACAAGTTGTACCAACAACTTATTAAGAGTCCGTCGCAGTATTCTGTTACATTATATAATGTAGCGTCAGTGTAAGCAGAGACAGAGGGTTGTGTTTGAATGTGTGAAAGGCGAGTGAGATTCGGATATTTGTCCAGACACATAGCTTATTATGCTATGTGTAAGTAAGTCACCCTCTTTCATGGGTTTGCTTTAAGCATCCAAAAGATAAGAACTGTGACATGCTTTCCGTTCTGACAAATGGTATAAAAACCACCATCATCATAAATGATCACCTGCTGAAGAAATACTTGAAGCAGACACAGAGGTGTTCAGTAGGGCAATTGAACATTTGGAATGAGAGGAATTCTAAAAGTTGTTCCAGGTAGAGGTATGTTGCTACGAAGTATTTTAAGTGCCATGCCAATTGTGAGGATCCTTTTAAATTTTATTAAGGTACACGTTTATTTGAAACAGAGGGGGGCAACAGCCTGTGGTGGCCAAAGCAGCCTGGTTTAAATATAATTTAGAATATTGGGGATGGGGTCTTCTCACCAAGTTATCTAACCAAGTTCCAGCTTATTCTTTATCCCACGAGGATGTTGGAAATGGCAAAGGGGGGAATATAGTAAGTTATTTCCCTCAGTCTCCCTGGAGTTCTGGCTATTATAGTAGTGGTCTCACTCTTCTGTTCTTTTTTTCCTCAGGTACATGTTGGGGTTAAAAGCTTGTTCTTATTACAGTTTCTTACACTAAAATCAAATTTTGTGCAGGAAGAACAATGCATGCTTTATGTGGGGCCTGCAACACAATGTTGTAGTATGTTCCTACCTCCTAAGAGAAGTGTTCCTGGGCCCCTGGCAGCCTGGAACAGGAATTTTGTAGTTCAGTTCTGGCCTCTTGAAGATTGGGGCAGAGAAGTGAATAGGGAAGGGGGAAAGGGCATGTTTTGCCTTCCCTTTTTCCCAATCACCTAGTGGCCTGCTGGTATTTTTTTAGCTATATAGTGGAAAGGGGGAACCACACAGTTCTGTGGTTGTGGGGAGGAAGTATCTTTTTTTATTTTCTTCCTCATGAAACACCCCATATAACATAGAGGGAGGGGGCTTTTAACCTCATGATTAACCCTGCCTCCTTGCAGCCCAATCTTGTCTGCATCTAAAATACTGATTAAAATACAGTTTATAATCTTAACCCCACCACCCAATTTTTCTTACACACAAATACTCCATGACTCAGCTGTTTTTTCTATATGGAATGCATGTTTCTGCATAGTTCTGTATATGATAGGGAACTGGAATGTAGGAATTGGAGCACCGTGGCTAATTTGCATAGCTTGTCAATACATAATCAGCATAATTTGAATAAAAGTTGCATGAACTTTGGTTGTGATACTGTTTGTGCAATCTCCATTGCTAAATTAGAAGTGGCAGCTCTTAGGAGGTTTTCAAGATGATCATTGGCTGACCGAGATAACTGCTTCTGCTTGGGTCTCAGCTATGAAATGTTTAAAAATGTATGTACTGGCAGAGAAAGGTCAGTTTCTTGGCAGGCTGTGAAATGTGATAAAGTTTTTCAGTTAGCTGGGGTGACAAAAAGCCCTTGTATTATTAACCTCAGTTGTTCAAATTATGGGTAAGCCCTTTCAAACCATGAGATATAGAAATCATGAAATTTGAAAGCATAATAAATGAAGTGTGCTTTACATTTACCTTCTTGTTTCTGAGGCTCCAATCATGTAGCCCCAAGACCTTTTCAATGATTTTCAACAACTGCAAGGAGGTTTCATTGTTAAAAAAAAATCATATCCCCAGTTTTCCTTTATTTTAGACAGCATGACGGAAACTTCTAAAATCAGAAGCCTGTGGCCTCCAGATGTTACTGGACTTCAATTCCCATCAGCCTCAGCCAGCATAGCCAAAAGTTAGGGTTTATGGGAGTTGTAGTTCAGCTACATTTGAAGGGCTAAAGGTTGGTCACCACTAATTTAAATGTTTGTAATACCTGAAACAGGAGAAAGAGTGCCCTAAGATTCCAGAAGTTCTAATTTCCTTCACCACCTAAGGAATTTTTCATACAAGATTAATTTCCTGCACAAATAATGGCTTCCATATAGAAATATAGTAAACTGCATGTACCCTACATAAACCAGTCATATATAATGAATGTATGTACACTCTGTAAAAACCTGCTGCCAACTGGGTGAACATTCCACTAGTTGGTGCACTGGGCAAACTGGACAAGAATTAATTGCATCAGTTCATTGATTGTTGCCTCAATGCAGCACGATGAAGTTGCATGACCTTTTTAATCCAGTAACCTAATGTAAATTTATTCTTCTCATGGTATTAAAGAACAGATTATTCAGAATGACAGTGATAAACATTGGAAAATACCTTATTGGGTTTAAGTTTGGATGGCCAGTTCTCGTAACAAAATTACTCATGTAATGTCTCCTATTGCTCTCATTTACTACTACTGCTACTAGTACTACTGCTATTAATTGTCGATGCCATTTAGATAACATTTTACATAAACAGTTGTAAGAAGGTTCAATATTGTTCCCATTTTACAGTTGACCCCAAACTGAGAACTATTGACTAACCAACAGCCACACAATGAGTCCATAGGAAAGATAGACCTGAACTCATTTCTCTCTGATCCATGCCCTACTCTCTTGTTCTGGCTCATTTACCTACGATATATGGTTTGTGAAAATACTGTCGCTTTTACTTAAGTGTGTAAATCTTCCATCGCTCTCCATTAAAATAGCTGGTTTTAGACAGCAAGTTCTAATTAATGTTTCAGGTTGGCACTTGCCTGCTTATGCCACCCTAGTGGAGTTCCCCCTGCTCTGAATGCAGGCATTTACAGGTTATAGATCATGAAGCCTGCATCGAGCAGGTCTAAGTTTATGTTTTATGTCAGGACTGGAGGCTCGTTATTACTTTGCTATTAACTTTATACTATATAGGACAGTATCTCAGAGACAGAGGGATCTATCTTTTTGGCATTTATCCGCCTCTGTGGCACAAACAATCAGAGATGATTCTTTCCCAGAAAAATTACCTATGTCTACTATTTTCTTCACAGGGAGCTGCACAATACACCTTCCACTTGGTTCAATGTACTTCGGCTGATGCCATGAGATTTTTGTCTGGGCTAACTGCTTTATAACAGTGCCAAGCCTTGCTCATCCCTTTCTTTTTTCCCTTTCCTCTCTCTCTCTCTTTCTTGCATCCTGTTTTCCTCTTCCGTATCCTCCTTTTGACATGGCTTTCCTTGCACACAGAGTGCCCAAGCAAATTATAGGCAGGTTTGAAGGGGATAGGTATCAAAGTGGTCTAAATGGCTTAAATAATTCCCTGCTGCAATACAAACTGTCTAGGGGGTTGACACAAAACATCTCCTGATCCAAGATTTACTTTTATCACCTGTCACAGACCCTTGATTCAAGGGCAAGAGAGCCAATCCTCACATGCAGTTTAGGAATCTTGGCCAGCTTAATAAGCCTCCCCACTCTCTTCAGCTTCCAGGCATCCAGTGAATTGATATCCACCAGAGTGCTTTTCTTGTCTGACAGATGCTTGACAATGGGGGGAGGATTGACTTCAGGTCTTGAGGACTCTTTACTACATATCCCTCTGACTATTTTGCTTTTTATTCTTTCCTTCCACACTGTGAGCCAGACGTAACTATTTAGAAGAGTGAGCTTGAATGTCAAAAGATTTGAGATTCCTCCCCCCTTCCTGTTTGATCTCCAGAAGTGCTGTTTTTCCTCTGCCGAGCTACATAGAACTGTTTTCCCACACACTCCAATTTGCTCATGGATTCCCCCCCAACCCAAAAAAGCTATTGAGCCTCCAATCTAAAAGGCCATTGTGATGAAAGAAGGAATTGCATGCCTCACTAGAGTCGTCATTGAGTGGGTCCAGGTTCTAGTTAGGGATTTATTCAGGCTGTTGGAAATTCTACAAGCAGTAACTTGAGTTGTGGAAAGTGCATCTGTGTAAGATGCATCTCTAGGAGTTGAGCCACTGAAATGCTGCACATCAGGCCTGGAAGTTCCAATTGACAAACCTGTTGCAGCTGCTGTTGGATATTTTACTCTGAGAGATTAACTTCTGCTGGGGCATCCATACACAGAACAGATCTTTCATATTTGCACTAATGAAAGCTGTTTCGCTTGCACATTTTGGACATGAATTTTATGTGTCAGTAATTTTTTATCACTTGTGTTTTTGATTGTTTCAGAGGAAAGCATTATCCACAATTCTTGATTCATATATGTCAGTACAGAAAGTCGTATAGATAGATCCCATGGAATCATCTTTTTTTTTTATAAATAATGATTTAAATTCTGCTAGTTTGAAGTGAACATGGTTAACAAGTAATGCCTACTGATTTTTGGCCAGCTCCCTGGACTCAGTTCCATATTATTAGAAAATAAATCCACATTTTGTATTTCATTCACATTATTTTGTTCTGCCATTCATTGCACACAATGCATGTTTAGTTGTTTTAAAAGCAGAACACAAATCAAGGAGAGGTTATGAGAACACTTCTGGAATATTACGATGTAGCTAACCAGTACATTGTCACATATCCACGACCCATTGAATAAAACATTAAATAATCTTATCATTTGAAGTTTTTCATGTTCCTTCGTAATATAAAGAAAGCATCAGGGGTTTGTTGAACAGTCAGTATGGCTCATTATTCCAAATGCCTTTCCATGACCAGTGTAAATGTTTCCCTATTCCCCTGTATTTGGGCTATAGTGTAATGCATCCTTTTTCCCAGCCCATCCTGTCTATAGCATTTTACAGCTCTCTCACTACTGACCTTAACAATGGTGAAGAGTTTAATTGGCACCAACGTTAGCCAACTTTAACCCTAACGACAGGCAGTGAAGGGATAGTTAAGGGCTCAGGACTAGGGGTTGAATTCAGACTGTTTGTTGCGCTTGGTACCCACTGAATCCAATAGGATAAGTTAGTAATGAACTAATTCTCATTGATATCTATGAGAACTAAATGCAACTAGCAGTCCAGATCCATCCTTATGTACTATAGTTCACTGTTAGCTAGGTTTGTTTCTTATGTGTTTATGTATTTCCATAGGCTTGCCCCCGCCATTCACAACATCACAAACACCCTTGCAGTCTTTGGGAAATGTTGTATTTTGTTCTCACTCTTTTGTTTCATTCTTTCCTTTCCAACTTGGGTTGCAGTGTAGAGTAAATATCAAAGCTATGGAGTTATGCCTTTGTACTTAGGAGGAAAAAAATGTGTGTGTGTGAAAGAGGAGGGTGATCAACCTATGTGACTAACAGAGGTGGAAAATCTTATGAGAGTATATATGACCTTCGTGGAAGTGTGCAGCACCTGATGAATATGAAAAGACAGGCTTCATCTATGTGGCAGTCCTGAGGCAGCTACAATGAGTCTACAGGAGTGGAGTGCCTAAGCAGTTTCTTGCCTTTGTTCAAATAGTCTCATGAATTTTTGAAGACAGTGGCTTATATGACCCACACAGATCCTGTTTGTATGATCAGTTCCATTTGCTCATTTCAGTTTTGCACATCTAGGCATTTATAGGTCAACGTAATAAAGAGAGAAAATTTAATAATATATGTGTTTTTATCCAGATGAGTGGCTCACTTTGCGTTTCTATTTCTCATGTGAACTGCACTTTGACTTTTAATGTGCAGTTACATTACTCGGCACTGAATTTAATGTATAATGTAGCCTCTTTCCTTCACCTTCCCCCAACCCAGCGCCAATAAGAAAAATACTCTGTATAAAGTATAACTAACCCAGTATGCCTTGTGCCTTTTCATTAAATGCTTATTAAGAGAGAATGTGATGTTTGAAGAGGATTGCTATTAACTTCCAAGAAAGCTAGTACTAGTAGGAATGTTCAGGATGTAATTACATGAGATTTTCAAGGATAAATCATTACTGGAAGCACAATAACCAACTTTTTTTTTGTTACTGACCATTCTCTCCAAAGTATGTTAAACTTGATCTTTACCATCCTGCTGAAAATAGTAATAATAATGCTAGCACCACAACTGAATGGCTCTTTGTTCATGTAGCGCCTGTGCATTAAAAACTTGCCTTCTTTACTACAGTAGAAGGGCTGCCCTTCATGTGCATCTCTTTACATGAAGAGAATTGTCCCTTCCATTAAGGAAAACGGGAGTGCTAACTTAAGTGGCAGCTCTGTGCATCCCATGGCACTATGGATTTAGGTTGTTAGTCATTACTTATAGTGAGAAACAAAGACTACTGATAAAATACATTTATTTATTTTTATTTATATATTTTAAAGAAAAAATCTGCTTTACTTAAGAGTAAGAATTCAAGCATAGCTTAGAAATAAAAATGCCAGTAGCATAACATAGAATTAGCAGCAAAATTATAAAGTAGTTATGTCTGTTGTCTGCAAAGCAATTGACAAGATTAAAACCCAGGAAAACAGCAAAACCCAAAGGGGAAACAGCAAAATCTTCTCCAAAGCCTTTCTGGAACAACTAAGTGTTGCTGCGCAGTGAAGAGTAAGCTAACATGAAGCCATTCACACTTTCTTAGGGAAGGCATTTCATAGTGCTAGAACTTACCTCCTGAACTTCTGATGACAGGAGTAACTTGATCAGGGCATCGTATGTGTGAAGGGGAGATATGGGAGCAGAATGTCCTATGTGTAACCAGGTTATCATTTATACTTTTAAATGTTAGAATTGCAGTTGGGACAATTGGGTATCCAGTGTAAATCATAAAGCAGGGACAGGGAACCTAATGGCCCTCCTGATATCAAGGGCCCCAGGTTGTCATAAAGGACTGGAATAATTTGTTCTGTCTGGCCAACGAAGAGACAACATGTGTCTGTGTGGCATTCTGATCCAGTTAAATGCTCTACAGCTGTAGTCTTCAACCTTTTCAGACCTAGGACTGACTTTAACTCAGGGGCCCATTTCTTTTTTCCTTTTTAACAGTATATTTGCATAGTGGTAGTTTTGCCATTTGACTTTCGAACAAGTTGTGGCCCAGCAGCTGGTCCAAACTCACCATTTCAGTACCAATGTTATATATAGTTTGTATGGTATGTATTTAGTTTCCCTCCCCTAAGTACTAAATACAGCCTTTTAAAAAAATCTTCTCCAGCAAAAAGTGAAGTTGCTATTCTATGATTTAGGAATCTCTTAGAAACTTTTGGAATGATAGTTTTATGTCAAATTATGTGAAAATGTGGTCAGCTCTCAGAATTGTCTTCCAATTCTTATGCAGTGGTAGGAGTTTACAAATGAGTGGTGGGAGTTTTAAAATGTCTGCTTTTTTCTACTTTGGTAAATGCACTAAGTGCTGTATAAAAATGCAGGCTAGCACAATAAAAACGATTCTAAAACATGAAAATACACAGTACAATAAAAATAGCAAATAGCAGAATTTAAACATATAAGAATAGAGCAGAATGTTGTAGCAGCAACATAATAAGCTGACATTATTAGGAAAAAAAGACACAAAAGAAAAGGGAAAGTTGCAAAGATTTCAAAAGAACTTTTATTCTGTTATTGTTTCATTCTCCACCCTTTGTCTCTTTTAATCCTCCCTTCCATCTTGACTTCTCTTGTTCTAACCATGGGCACGAGCCTGATATATCATGGTATGAGATTATCTAGGGAAGGGCCATAGTTTAGTGGTAGAACAATTGCTTTGCATGAAGAAGCCCCTGGTTCAATCCATCCCATCTCCAGGTAGATCTGGGGAAAAGTGCTGCCTGAAACCCTCGAGAAGTGCTGCCACGTCAGTGCAGGCAATACTGAACTAGATGGATCCATGTACTGACTAATGCACTGTCTAAGGCGGCTTCCTATATGCCTATGTTCCTTTCCAGTTCCCACAATTTCATATTGGAACTCTTGTAGGTTGATTTACTTTATTCAACTGCTAGAAATTTGTGCTGTGTGTTGTGGCCACTCTAGTTCATGTAGAGGTTTCTCCATTTATAAATATTGGGAGGACTTGTATAAGTGAGAGCTGACTCTGTGGAACGACTCATTGTTTATATATAGCATGCAGAAATGTTCAGAAATACATAGTGAGTTTTGCCCAAATTTAGGTCCAATGCGGTACCCTGTAATCTCTCTATCTCTCTCTCTCTCTCTCTTGCCCATGCTTCTATCTAAACTATCGCTATCAAATTGTATCTGTCCACTACCGAGCATGAATCAATAGTGTGATGCAGCAGCAAAATAAGCTAATGCTATTCCAGGCTGCATCAACAGAAGTACAGTGTCAAGGGAAGCCATAGTACTGCTCTATTCTGCCTTGGTCAGACGACACCTGGAGTATTGTGTCCACTTCTGGGTGCTACAGTTTAAGAAGGATATTGACAAGCTGGAATGTGTTCAGAGGAGGGAAACCAAGATTATCAAGGGTCTGGAAACCAAGCCATATGAGGAACAGTTGAAGGAGTTTGGTATGTTAAGCCTGGAAACATGGGGACCGAGAGAAGATATGAGAGCCATCTTTGAAGATAGAGCAAGCTTGTTTTTTCCTGCTCTGGAGGGTAGGATCTGAACCAATGGCTTCAAGTTACAAGAAAGAATATTCCGACTAAACATCAAGAAGAACTTTCTGATAGCAAGAGCTGTTCGATAGTGGAACAGACTACCATGAGAGATGGCAGACTCTCCTTCCTTGGAGGTTTTTAAGTAGAGGTTGGATGGCCATCTGTCATGGATGCTATATGCATTGCAGGGGATTGAACTAGATAACCCTCAGCGTTCCTTCCAACTCTACAGTTCTATGATTCTGTACTCTAGTAGGTGAAGCAAGAGACATCCATGACAAAAAATACATGTCTGCCCCTGTATAGACCTTTAAGATTAGATCTGCTTAGAGTTTGGCATTTAAAAGTAAAAAGTAAAACTATGAATTGCCATAAGTTACTTTAAAAGAAAAAGAACATGGAAGATTACAGAGAATGCATGAGATGTGGAAGTGGTCAGACCAATGGTCCATTTAGTCTAGCATCCTGTTTCGAAGAAAGTTTAGCCAATTGTTTTCTGGCCACAGTAAAACATGTAGGCAACACCGCTCACCTGCAGCTTGTCATTAGCAGTAGTATATCAGTGACTAACAAAATAGATGTTATTATTTTGGCTTATTCCTTCATTAGCTGCTCTGATCCTTTCCTAATAATCTCTTACTTGGAATTTACGTTCTTTCCTTTCCCTGAAAAACGTTTGAGTTAATGTTTTTTGTGTTATGCTCTCCTGCACCCAACACTCATCACTTTATACCCACACATGGACGTCTGAACAGTACAGCTTACAAACTTTTTTATTATAGTTGCCTTTATATCACCTCCTGAGTCATACTGGCCTCTTTTGGTTACTGGTTCCTCCACACTCCAATACATACCTTAGCGGAACTTGGAAAGTGAAATTTGAAAGCTGCATATGTTGTTTCTGCTATTAACTTCTACCCAGTGTCTTCCACAGAGATTATCATATTAGGCTATGTGCAAATTATTTGTAAATGTGCAAATTGAGTTATTTAATACATGCATATACTTGGCATATCTGTTTTAGTGTAATGGGAAGCATATTTTATGCAGCCATTGAAGTTGTGCACTGCTAGTAGAAGTGTTCTGGATCCAGAGGAATAAGTGAATTGTTTTGAGCCAAGATAGTGCTCCTCCTGATTGACATATTGCCATTATTTCCATCACAGGGTCCTTTCTGTTCATTTGTGTGAGGTTATTCACACATATTTATGTCTTATGAATTGTTGAACATATGTAGCAAAATTATGTTGTCTTGAGTTGTGAAAAATATGCTGAGAGATTCACAAGTGAAGAATGCACATAGATATTTCTCAGATGAGGACATCAAAGTACCACATTTGTAGGAATAACTGATACTATCAATCCATTTTTCAGTCCTGGTCTCATACAGTGACTGCCATATGGAGGCCACTTGATGATACCTCCTCATAATAGCTTCTCTATGTGAGATGTATTGGTATGCTCCAACTTGCTTCAAAAATTGACTGCTAGCATGTGGCTTGCATCATTGCTGCTAAAAACCTATTTAATCAGCACTGAGACAAACCGCATTAAGGGGGATGATCCACATGATTACTGAGTACACACAAACAATTTAATACATGGGTTAGCCACTGACGAGAGGCAGTGGGCCAAATCAATTGATACATATGTTGTGTGAGGAGATAACTGGTAGCTCAGGGGAAAATAATGTATAACATGGAAGTGATAAAAAAATTGTACTCAGATGTTGAGTATTTCTTTTAGAACTGCAATTTGTATCCACTAATCCAGTTGCATTGTGGGTTAATAACTAAGAAGCTTAACCTTCTCCTTTCTACTTGTAAAAATGAATAACTTTCACTGTTTTGCAGGAGAGAAACCATTCAAATGTGATGAATGTAACTTTGCTTCCACAACCCAGTCCCATCTGACACGGCACAAACGTGTTCATACTGGAGAGAAACCCTACAGATGTCCTTGGTGTGACTACAGGTAATAAGTTCCTTAGTGAGAATGAAATGTAAATTGATAAATTCATGTAAATTGATAAATAAATATGTTGGCATAAAATCATCATCAGGGCAGCATTAAGATAAATAAGGGGGGCACTTATTTCTCAAAATGTGTTGGGGGGTAATGGAACCCCTGTTCTGAAGCTTTTTGATGTGAGACACTGAAGCGCTAATGCTATTTATTTCACAGATGTTCTAGTGTCTGTTCAAATTCTCTGTGGAGGGACTCCTGATCTGCTTTGCCTTTTCAGATCAGCTGCAGTTTGGGAGGAAAAAAATCTTGGTTGAGTTGCAGCCATGACACTAAAGAGGAAGGTCCCCTTAAGAATTGAACAGACTCTTTGTCCATTAAGTATTTTAAATGGAAGCACCTGCCTGTTACTTTAGCAACTCAGATTCTGGTTTATTTGTGAAAGGTTTGTTTCCCACTGTGGATTCATAGAAAATACTTAGTACGATTCATAGGCAGGATTGGATATCATTTTTTTAATTAGAAAACAGGGCTGAATGGCTATGGGTTTGCCATATTTCAAATGAGATATCGAAACACTGCTTGTCCTTTATAGACTTTCATGGTTACTTCTTACATGAATGGAAATGTTAATCCCACTGTCCTCTTGTTAATCTCACCTTGATGTGTATGCTCCTGTGTTGTTTTGAATCTACCAAAAATGTTCATTGTCAAAGCTGGGGGCAGGGAGAAGAAATTATGGCAAAAGTTGTTTAAAATTAAATATTCCGTTAGAAGGTCTTGGTCATCTGTTCCTGTTTGTGCCATGTTAAGTATGACAATGAACTGGGTAATTCGTTGGGGTCAATATTCATTTTTCTTACAACTGTTGATAATACTTTTTTTAAAAAAAGGTTTGAATGATGTTTCGTGGCCACCATAGAATTGAATTTAGCTTCAGTGAAAGTAGTCAGCTCTTCAGTGTGTGTTTTTCACTACAGAATTAAATTCTGTCATTACAATACCTTACTACAGGCATAACACTGACTTATTTTTAAGTCACGAATATGCCTTCATTTTAAAGAGCTACTAATTCTACAGAAGCATCGTTATGCAGGTTGCCATCTGCTCATTGTTGTTGTTTTTGTTTTGTGTGTATTTCTTTGTAAATTATCAGAGTGAAGGTAGCAGAAGCAAAAAATTCTATAGAAATAGGTAAGAAGCTTAAAACAGCAAGACCTGCAAACTGCATTAATTTTATAAATGCACCTTTCTAAAATATATGTCACATGTGAAGGATATCCTACAGGCTTACGGATAAATGGCATGCATTTTAATATAATTATGTAAACTAAAATAAAATATTTTACATTTATTATGCATAATAAACTAATTAAACAATGCTTGGTAAGGGATTATAGCCTCTGACATCAAGTGCAGAAGGATTCATTGTGTGGATTCAGCAGCACTTGCATTCTGAGTTAGGGAGAGTGACTCTGCAGAGAACACTTGTCTCTTTTTGGACAGCTTCCCTGGGGAGTTCATGGTTCCCTTTTATTTTTGTATACGCTCAAACTTTGTAAAATAAAGACCCATTTATAATACGTTCCAGTGTATGCAACAATATAATTAGAACAAAACTAGGATGTGGGTGTTCTTTTCAAACTAAATAATCTTTCAGATACTTTTGACACGTCAGCAAATGCAGTATAGCCTGTTGTTTCTCAGTTTTGCAGAGCATGTGCTGAGATTGCATAATTCTTTATCAGAAGCCCAAAAAATATGCACTAATGCTTGCAAGGGGAGCCATTGTATGAAACTGATGGTACAGAAGTGTGTGTGTTGTTAGTCACAATAATCTCCAGCTATTTAACATATGATGACAGGTTGGATAACATTTCATTTAATTTACAAAGTATTGTAAGACTATCCATCTCTAGGAAGAATGTTGCACTTTATGCTCAGGGGACATAATTTTCCTATAGCCAGAGTCTAGCCAGGTTGGGAACCCTACCAGCAAAGTACATGAAAAAGCAAAAATATGAGAAATGAATCTTTCGCTCTGATACTGATCACATATCACTTAAATAAGACAGATTAAATGTTTTCCCTTCTGAAGTGCTGAGGGGAAGATTGCCTGGTGTCCCATACCAAGATAGGCTGCGCCCATGTTCCCAGGATGTTGAATGTATGGAACACATTTTATTGCATTGTAGTCTGTATAAACATGTTAGACAGCATCTAATCAATCCAATACTAACAAAACAACTTGAAATTGCTGACTCATTTCATGTCAAGGTTCTCCTTGAGGATAGGTTTGATACTATTACACTGGCTATAGCAAAATTCTTCATGGAGGCAGTAAAAATCAGAAATAAGTACATACAGGCTAAAGCTCCTCTGTTGGCTAGAAAGGCCGATTTTACACATTAACAACTATTGATATTTACTATTGTTGTACTGTGTATTTTGGGTCTGTGGACCGCAATAAAGCTCTTTGTGTGTGTGTGTACTTAAATAATTCCACTGAAATCAGTGGCTAATATTTCCTAATAACCTATTTATAATCAGAAATATAATTTGTAGCCCTGTGGACTGGCTTGATGGTAACATTTCCTGCACATTATACAAAGTGAAAGGGACGCGGGTGGCGCTGTGGGTAAAACCTCAGCGCCTAGGGCTTGCCGATCGCATGGTCGGCGGTTCGAATCCCCGCGGCGGGGTGAGCTCCCGTCTTTCGGTCCCAGCTCCTGCCCACCTAGCAGTTCGAAAGCACCCCTAAGTGCAAGTAGATAAATAGGTACCACTTTATAGCGGGAAGGTAAACGGCGTTTCCGTGTGCTGCGCTGGTGCTGGCTCGGCAGAGCAGCTTCGTCACGCTGGCCACGTGACCCAGAAATGTCTGCGGACAGCGCTGGCCCCCGGCCTCTTAAGTGAGATGGGCGCACAACCCTAGAGTCGGACACGACTGGCCCGTATGGGCAGGGGTACCTTTACCTTTTTATACAAAGTGAAGTAAGAACTGGCATCTAAAACTCCAGGTAAATGTTCAATGCACAAAAATGATCTCTCCCGCTCCCAGTGTCTGGTGGAAGCTTCTCTGCACACCTCAAATGCCTTCCAAAGATCAGAGAACATTTTGGAGTGGCAATTCATGAAGTACAAGCAAGGGTCTGCTTCCAGAATGGAAAAGCAACCAGAGTGGTACCCTAGAGGGTGTGCAGGTTTCTCTGAATCTCCTGACCATGGTGTACAAGTCAAATATCTAAGGCATACAAGGAAAAGAGGTGACAAATTTACATGCTCAGATGGTGTCCGGGGCCTTAAGTATATTCCCACGTTTTTTGTTTTTTTTTTAAGTTGGAGAGGGTATCTCAAAGCATGTGAAGATATAGGAGTTCCTGCATTTAGGAACATCAGAATTTGCCTAATACCAGCTCAGGCTGTTTGTTCATCTAGTACAATATGGTCTATCTAAATGGCAACAGCTCCTCTAGGTCTTAAGACAGTGGTCTTTTCCATCATCCGCAACCTCTGAGTGCAGCAAGCTAAGTCTTCGGGAGAATGGCAAAGACAAAAGATGTCCTTTCTTTCTTTCCCCTCACCTTGAAACTCGCTTACCAAACTGCAAGGCGTGAGCTAGAATATAACAGGAGTGGCCAGTACAGAGGGCTGTCACTGTGGCAGCCAGGTCAGAGTAGCAGAGCCAATCTGATGCTCCTGCTGGTGTTCCCAAACCACCCTGCCCTCACTGCTGCCAAACCACACCTCCCCACTGGCCATTCCTGGACTACAAGGTTTCTGCTCCAGTCTGTCTTTAGGTCCTGGGGATGCTGTCCCAGGGCCAGCCCAATACACTTTGATGCCTGAGGCAAAGGACAAGGTGCTTTCCAGTCTGCATATAGAAGCTGACTGGACTGGACTGGTTTTTGAACACTTCAGTGCTGGTGAAGTGACAGCATCCTCCACTCCACCTGAGGGCAGCTGACTAGCTTAGAGGGTGTAGAATAGGCTGTTTGACATGAACAGCTCAGATCTCTAAGAAATAGGAACAGCCAGGGAGGATAAAGAGGAATGTTCTGGGGACTGCTGCTCACTTTACACATCCCAGCATCTACCACCTGAGGTGGCTGTCTCATTCTGCCTAATAGAATGGCTGACCCCGCAGGCCCCATTTCTTGTTAGTATTTTCTGTTAGAATCATTTAGTGTTTCATCTCCCTTCCTCTCTTTTTAAAAATTGCCTTGTTTTATTCTCCACACTCTTTAGTTTGCTTCATTTTATAATGCTATGGTGGGAAGTGCTGGTGAGAAAGATTCCCCCTACCCCATATTTATTTAATGTGGAATAAAGTAGTCATCTTAAAAAGAATTTTAAAGCATTTCAACCCTACCTTTCCTTCAGGTTTTGGGAAGGAATGTGATATTTGATTTTTTTTTTTTGTACTTGCTCATTGCATCCAGTTTTTTTTAAATTAACCCCTCGTTTTTTAACAGATGGACAGCTTAGTTTTGTCATGCATCTTGTGTTTTTCTTGTCATTCTCTATTAATTACAAGTTTTCACCAGCTACTCTTTAACTTCACATCTTATTTTTGGAAACAATGGAACAATGATCTATTTTGCAACTTTTTAATCTGTAGCAAATCCCATATGCCAACTTTCAAACCTAGGAAGAAGCGATTTCCCAATCTATAGATTTTTCTACTTGTTAAAACACTAGAATAGAAATAACCATGCAATCTAGGTTCTCTTCCAATGAAATTTGTATATTAAATGTGTTCCAGGGGAGTACTTACAAAGCCCAAGTACAATAGTGTACATTACAGATATTTTTTTTAAAGGGTATATTCCGTAGTCTCTTTAGCATGACTCTAAATTCAGTCTGACGTACAAATAATTGCATTTCTGTTTTATTATTGCATCCCAATTTTTACTTGTTATGTACACTTTATGTGGTTCTACTATGATTCATATTTCAGCTGCTGGACTGGGGGGGATAATGTCTCATAGCAGAATTGGGTTCTGTCATAAGATTCTGGAGCCCAGAATTCATGGAGTTGTTGACAAGACATTTCATTTGGGGAAGAAGAGCATGCCACTTGTGTTGCTTGTACAACACTCCTTCTGGGGGGAAAAACACATTGGTAGTAGCATTCAAAGGCGCTCAGCTTCCTCTTTCATGCCCTGTTCCCTTGGCCAGAGGCAAATGTCAGTATGGTGACTGGCTTATAAAGAAAAATGTGTGCTTATTGGAAAACATGATTATCCCTTAAAACAGTATGTACAGTGCTGAGAACTGTGCTTCTTTTAAGGAGTTATTCTGCATGTCAGAACCATTTATTTAGTACACAGTTTGATAGCAAGCTTGGTGCTTTTCATTTCTTCCTTTCTTTCTTTTTAATGTAGATCCATAAGAGCTAGGTATTTACTTTCTGTATAAAATAACATACCAGGAGCAGAAAGGGAAGTATATTGGGATCTAAGATATACTAGAAATATTTCTCAACATGAGTATCCTTTATTTTTTAAAAAATAGTAATTACTCTCTGGAGCTTTTTATTGTGCTGGTGATATGAAGAATTATGTATTATTAATAATATTGTTATGCCCCTTAGCTTTCTGTTCAGTTATTTCATACTGAACTTGTTTTAGCTCTATACTCACATTCTATGATTTACTGTTCCTTGCTTTCCATACTATACTATTTGCGAGACATTTAGGGTGATATCCAACTAAGCCATATTCAGAGATGGAAATCAATAGGCTTAAGCTAGTTATGATTTGACTTAAGTCCATTGATTTCATTTGTGCTTGCTCTGCATATGACTTGATCAGATATCCACTTTAATTTCTTTTTATACCTGCAGGATGGTACCCTCCATTGCTGATCATGCATATTAACAATTTAATCTTATGCTTTAGGTATTAGATCACAACTTTATATATTCTGCTTTGTCATCCTCTGCTTTGCATATGGGGTGGGAAACACAGCCCCTTGCTACTGTGTAGTACCAGTGTGAACTTGATACCTTTTGGGATGTAATACAAGAAGGAGCAGACCATCTCATCTTTGTCTTTGCCAGGCCAGGGATTTCACTGGTGGCTGCTGATGTTATACCTGTCCAAAGGGTGGTACAGAGTTAGTTGTATTTATTCTACAAAATAGAGACACAATAGAGCTGATGTTTGGGCTCTTAGCTGTTTTGAAATTCATATTTTCCAAGTTATAAAAAGATTAAAAACCTTTCTAGTTAGCAAATTTAAGTTGGGGATCTTCCTGTTCTACAATGAAAAGAGAAGCTACAGCTATTGTTTGTTGTTTATCTTGCTTA
Source organism: Podarcis filfolensis (assembly GCF_964270895.1). Lineage (NCBI taxonomy): Eukaryota > Metazoa > Chordata > Lepidosauria > Squamata > Lacertidae > Podarcis > Podarcis filfolensis. The sequence goes on along the minus strand of NC_139603.1, from coordinate 37,507,535 downwards.
TGTTTCATGTTTCATCCCTTCAGCTTCATTTTTTCTGCCACAAACCACCATCATTACCATTGTTCTTATTATCAGGTCAGAAAAGCTGTTTGCTTCATAATTCATCTCAACATGCAACAGTTTTCCTTTGGGATTTATTGTGTATTAGTATGAGTGTAGGCTTAAAGAGAAGCAAGCAACTTTTTCATGTTAACCCCATTCATGTTAACCCCATTCAACCCCATTCAAACACCCCATGTTCAGGATGTACAACAACATCCTGAAATTATACTAAGTTAGTGTATATTTATCTAGTATTGCTGAATCATTAAGCAGATGTTTATTTCCGTGTATACAAGATGATAACTAATATACACTTGGTTTGTGACATAATTAAAAAGTAAACAAGCACTCAGATCAATTAGTGTAACCATTTTTGAAAACAAAGTGGCCTTCTTTCTACATAAGAATCAAAATAAACATGTTTTTTTAGGTTATGCCTCTTTGGTCTCAATTCCCATTATGAAAGGACCAAGGCTATCTTTGGGGATGGTCATTCTACAAGGAATATCTTTGGACAGTCCCTGGTGTGGTAGTTAGCTATTACTTTATATACATTATGGTAGAAATGCAAGCCTTGCAAGGAAAAACATAAACTATATTTTGACAGTACTATTTTGGCAGTATTCCCCAAGCATTCGAGCTATTATCATGTAATGAAGTTGTTGTGTATGTTCTTTAGTTCTGTGTAGATAATATTGCAAACTCTCCTTTTGTTTTCCTATTCTTGACGATCAAGGCTTCTGTAGTAAAAAGACTGAAATGATTGTTTCCCACTTGTCTCCAACTCTAAAGGGGGTGCAACTGTGGATCTTAATATCAGTTACACCCATTTCAGAAGAAAGGAGTTGAGAAATTATTTTTTAAAAGGAGGTAAAAAGCTTCCTATGGGGATTGATCATGGAAATGGGTCGTGCTAGAGGAGAATGGGGTATAGCCAACCTTAGTCCTACTCAGAGGAGACCCATTGAAATTAATGGGCATGGCTAAATTAGGAACATTAAAGGTCTATCACGAGTAAAACTTGCCTATATACAACTCAACATGTTATAGAAAAGGCCTACTTAGAGGTGTATCTGGGAACTATTTAATGAGGGGATTAGCTGGGCTGAGATAATAATTCTTCACTTGGTTAAGATTCAACTTTTGGGATCTTTTTGTAGATCTCTGTGAGTACAAAAGCTGATTTAATGTTGTTAAGAGCCACCAATTCCTTATTCGGAATAGTTATAAGTTTTAATATATGGTTATATTCTCATCCATCCCTGTGCTCTGTAAAGAAACCTAAATTTGAGACTTGCATTGCGTAACCAACTGGAAGGAAAGGGCTTGATAAGGATATAAGTGGCATGCACTGGTCTCCCATTGAGCGCTCTGCTACTTTGCTTCCATGTGCCCTCATCTGCACATGACGGGGGAAGACAGCTGCCAGGTTGCTGACAGGGATTAGTTGTGAAGATGTTTCACCAGTGTTGAAAGAACTTCACTGACTCACAATCCATTTCTGAATGTGGTTCAAAGTGCTAGTGCTTACCTTTAAAGCCCTGTATAGCTTAGGGCACTGGTACCTGAAGAAACACTTGCTCCTATACAAACCAGCCTGTGTATTAAAGTCATTGTTGAAGGATCTCCTTCAGATGCTTCTGGTGACCAGAAAAGGGAACTTTCTCAGTGGAATTCACTCCTCAGGTAGGGTACCAGGGTTCTTTAGAACTAGATGTAGATGTATTGCAATATTATTGCATTGTATTTTTAAAAAACAAAAAACAAAACACCTCTTGTTTTTGTCCTTGTGCTCAAGAAGTTTTACTGAAATACACTATATGAATCTTTTAAATAAATAAAATGAAAAACGAAGAGAGGGAAATTAGGTCTGTTACTGCCCACACAGAATTGTGCCTCAAATGTTGCTAAAACTATATGAGGTGCTAAAATCATAGTTTAAAGTACTGTTGGACAGGCCTGGTTATCCTGGAGACAGAATAACTTGATTATCCTTGAAAACTACTGCATGGGCACCTTTTAAATGTATGAATTGTGAAACTGAAGTGGTCTGTTTCAAATTTTGCTCACCTCAAGTTTTCTTTATAATTTAAAATGTTCCCTAAGAACATTTGATTTAGTTATTTTCTGGATAACCTCTATGCTTAAAATTCATTTTAAGGAGTCCCTCGTTTTAATGAAACACAAATTTTACTACTAAACTATCATGTAATGTTGCTAAATGAAGTTTAGGAGATTGCAACTACAAATTAGGTACATTTAGCAATGATGGATTAAGAGCTAACAATTAAATAGTATATGACTGAATTGTGGTTATAAGACGACTTATTTATGCTTGTGTGTATATATCTTTACATTTTCCATCTTGCTTTAACCCAAAGGCAAAGGGGAATATAACAGTGTTTATAAATGTAATATAAGTTACAGCAGAAAAAACCTTCTTAAAATGAAAACTACTTTGAACTTAGGGTTGATATCCCAAAGGCTCAGATAATATGTTTCAGGTTGCAAACTGAAAAAAACCCCCACTTACTAAGGAGTAAGTCCCATCAAACAGTGGAACTTACTTCTGAGGAAATATGTATAGGATTGCATTGTGAAAACAAATTAAAACATATAATGTATTAAATTAATTTCTAGTTTCTCAGGCCCTCACCACCAAACAAGGCAACAGCAACTCTACACTGCTTTCAAAAGATGCTGCCAAAGGAAAAGATGCTACCAAAGTATGGAGCAGCCTTTGGGCATGGTTATATGTAGGATAGCTCACATGCTCAGCCAGCTAAAGGACCTCCTTGCATAGTGGAGGAGCAGTCATACATGGCAGCAGGGGTGCCAACTTGAATAAAATATTGGGGAGAGGTAAGCCCCACCTTGCATAATCATAAGACACGGTGCATGCATACCATTTGAATAGCCCAGCCCCTCAAATATTTTTGGGGGCGGCCCAAGGGATCTTGGCCCCTCGGAGTTGGCAACATAAATGAATGACAGACACATCACTCCACAGGTAGGGCTGAATGCATGTAAATGCAGTTAGTGCAATCTTTGCTCGCCTTTATTTTGAGTGAGAATATGAACCATTTTTTTGCTTGGCCAAACCCAAATAAAGCACTGTGACTTCATTTACAGTGAATGCATTTTCTCTTCTAACCTGAATGCTAGATGAGTAAGTCAAGCATCCAGCCAGCTCAGAGCTAGAAAAGAGAAAGTGCCTGGAGCTGAGGGTGCCAGACCAATGCTCAATAGGCAGTACATTAACAGTGACTCTGCAAGAAAAAAGGGTGTATAGCAAATGGGCTTGTGTGAACTGAAAGAATCAATAAGACAAGGGAGACAGTATAATTAGGTAGAGATAAAAATTAGTCCAGGTAAGACTAAGTCTAATATTGTGAGTACTGGTCATCTACTACATCCTGGCCAAAGAGATGAGAAGCATTTTTTCCACCCTGTTGCTTCCCTGGGTTCTTGATTGCAAACAATTACAGATGGTCAGTGTGCCAAGTATGGTTGCATGTGCACCATCTAAGTTTCCACTTGGAATATTGCTGTTTTTATGCATAGTTAGGTCAGAGAGGCAGTGAGTTTCAAAAGAAATTTTAAGCCTGGGGTTGATGCCGAGAGGGACAGGGAGTCTTTGCAAGCAATATAAAGAGAGAGGGTATATTTAATGATAGTTAACCTACTTTTAGAAGTAGCCAACTCTAGGCATCCTCCTCCCTAGCTACTAGCCTCTGTCTTGTCATTGTTGCTGTGAAGCAGCTTTTCTTCCCAGCAGCTAATGCTGATTCTCTGCAGTAGGCTTTCTCTGCCATGAGCATAGGGACAGAATATGAAGCTACGATTCCTGAAGCTGAGCAGGAATCCACAGAGGAAGTGATTTTTGCTATTATACCCAAAAGCAGGTTACTTCGCTGTGGTGCAAGGAAGTACCAGAAGATGATCTGTGACTCACCAGACACAATTTGTCCCCCAGTTGTATATTTTCCTTCTTCCTTTCTCAAGGCAGATTATCAAGTTCAAAGTCTAGCCCTTAGTCTTGCTCCTCCCCCCCCCCCTTCCTGGCTGAGTGGAACAGCCTGCATTCTACAACTGTACTATCTTTTTATATTTTGTTCAGCAGTGATATTGCTATTAAGATACATGTCCAGAAAGCTCTGCAGTTTATATTGCTATAAAACTTCTCTTTGTGTTATGTGCCTATAAATATATCAGAGCATTTTAGATGACATCATAAACTATTTGAAAATCACACTTTATGATACCACCAAGAACCTCTTAAAATAAGGTATTTATACATTTACATCCCTTGCATGCACACCCATCCTTTCAACCCCCTTCAGGCTAATTATTAAATTTTTGCAGTGACAGGGCAGGGCTGCTGACTTGGGGCCTTTCTGGAGAGTTGTTTTATTGCATCATAGACACGCAGTTGTTACTCAGTTGTGCCATTTTGAGAATGAGCTTTAAAGGTGTTTTAAATTGCAGTTTATGTTTCTGACTGCTTTAGAAGCTGAATGCTCCCTGATGTACCCTTCCAATGAAAGCACTGACTTTGCCTTTTAAAATTTGAATTTGGGGTGGTGGTCGGAAAGTGATGAATGTTAAGACAGCAAGAAACAAGTATGGTCAGAAGAAGTGAGCCTTTCTCAGAAATACCTATGGCAACGAGGGAAATCCTTGCTCACAGTTGCCTGCCAGTGGTTATTAATTAGTCAGAGGAAGCCAGTACATGTACCTAGTTGTTTCCAGAACTAGAAGCAAATAAATCAGGAGCCCAACATAGGAGCAAATAACAATGGATTTGGTGGGCTAATTTGGATGTTCAAATCTCTTCTATGGCTGCATGGAGTGAGTAGCATATGATCTAGAGCAATCTACAAATACAAGCAGCAATATTAATGCATAAGACAACTTCAGAAATGAATTGCCATGCTCTCTCAAATCACCACCAGAAAGCTGTGCTTGTATTTCTGGATATGACAGCTGAGATTTTAGCTTTTCCCATGAAGTGCTGCCATAGTGTCATGGCAGTTCCAACATCTGAAGTGGTTCTGTGTCTCTGTCCACTAGCTAGCCAGTCTGCCAGCGTATCAGCAAGATTACTCCCATGTTGTCTATCCATAGCTCTGTTAGGCTGCTAGGAGCTGGAGGGTTTCCATTTATAATATGTTAAGGCAGGGGAAGGCCTCCAGAAGTTGTTGGACAACAACTCCAATCCTTCGCAGTCAGCAGGAATAAAAGTCGGGGGTGATGGGAGTTGCGGGTCTATAACATATTGAGGGCACCATGTTAGCAACCCCTGGGTTAAGGGCTACATTGTCATAAACACAGATGAACATTGCTGGTCACTTCTGTAGGTCCATTCAGTGGTCTCTGCCTTATGATGGCACTGTTCAGACTCAGCAGCCTTTATTTACACATATTTTTCCTTCATAAAGGGTCAAGTTAATGAGGAAATGCCTCAGAGTTCTGTTCTTCTAACATTTCCTATAACTTCTTTAAAAGCCTCACTGCTGTCTCCCTATTCAAAGGCAACATGGACAGGAGTGGAGAAGCCTCTCTCCTAGCAGTATTCTCATAAACAATTTTTTGGGAAGAGATGTGAATCTTCCTACTGCCAGGAGTAGCCAAGGCTGTGGTGCACTGGGAAGTAAAAGGCTAGTGATTGTGTGTGTGTGTGTGTGTGTGTGTGTGTGTGTGTGTGTGCGTGTGTGCGTGTGTGTGTGTGCGTGCGTGTGTGTGTGTGTATATCTATCTGTTTGGGGAAGACAGCAAACTAGTGTCTGTCGTGAGGCATGAGGCTCTATCAACACCATGCAAGTGCATGATTACTGACTGCCCAGTACTTGCCAGTGTGGGGCTGCTCACATTATGGCACACACCTGCAATGTGCTAAGCTGGCAGCCCACCTGCTTCCTCCACTTCCTTGCAAGGCCCACCGGTAAGGACTGCAGGTCCTTATTGCTCAGCTGTGGCAGCCTCTTACTTTTTAGCACACAACATTCCTAGGCCTACTGACAGTAAGATAAGAGATCAGGAATTAAAATAGAAATTGCAATCATGTTAAGCCAAATTACAAAAAATGCACCAGTCTTGATGGGGCAGAGCCCAGCAGAAGGTTTGGTGGTTAGCTTGCCTTCCAATCTCGGTGTGCACTCCTCCACCTTGCCTTCCAAAATACTTGCATCAGCCCTCTCTGCCAGGCATGAGCACCCACCTGTAGTTTGCAAACACCCTGCCATCTTAATAACCCCCTAAAAACCATTTCACATGCCAAAATAACTCCCTCCTTCAGTTCTGTCAGCCTAAACATCCCTTTTATTCAAGAATCATTTTCACTCACCAAAGGAAATAACCGCTTCATACCACTTGCTTTCACTTGGTTGCCAATGTAGCAGCTCTTTTTATATTTCTTGACATCTACTTTGTAATTTTTTATGAAAGGGAGGCAGTACCAACCATTGGTAAATCAGCCTCATTTCCCCACCAGGGGCATCATTTCCTTGCCGTGGAGATAAATTAAATGGTCAAGGTGCTGTGGTCATATCTGGCATCCCTGAGCCTTATGTTTGAGACTTGTTTTTCTATTTATTCTTGTAATAATACCTTTTTCTTGACTGCATTCTTCCCCCTCCCCCTTTCTGGATAGCATATTTCAATTAGCATCAGTGAGGTTTTTTTATATATATAAAAAATTAACTATTAATATACAAATATTTTTTTTGTATCTTTTGATGTATTTTCCCTACTTTCATAATTCTTAAAAGTGCAACCTCAAAACCACTTTATACAGATAGTTACCCTTAACACCCTGGCAGTGAGGGAGGTTAGCAGGAGGGAAAGGGTTTTGTGATTCCTAGTAGTGTTGCGTGGTAATTATTGTAGAGCAAAGGCATACGATTTGCTGTATGTGATGTAGCATTAAACATGCTGCACAGGCCTGTCCCTTTAATGATAGCTGTATATCTTTTAGTTCCTCATGACTTAACTCAAGGCTTCACAAATTCCTTTGCTGTGATGCAAAATAGTTTCAAAAGAGTTCTCTGGTTTTTATTAAAGGGATCTTATTTTAGTTTAAAAGCGGAATATATGTTTTCTTTAGCTGTAAAAGCACAATCAAGGCAACATGATAAGTGAGTCAGTGTTGTAAAAGTAAAACTAATTTTGCCTTCACTCACATGAGCTATAGAAGGAGGAAGCTTTATTGTCCCTTGGAAGGTGATAAGGCAGAGTAATTGTATATTATACTGTCCTGGAACATCTGCCTGAAGACTGTTGGAGCAATTCATCTATCATGGACAATGCAGCATGTTTTGTCTTTCTGCTTTAACCCATCCCCACTTGCTTGGCCTGCACGGAGGTTTTGATAGGGACTATGCCTGGGCTGGGGCTCACATTAATCAGTCCCCTTGTTCAACACTCCAGCTGACATAATTACAACCTGCGCACAGCAGTTATTCAAGTCGAGTCCTTGTCACTCGTGGTGCGAAACTACACAGCTCAGATCCCGAAGGAGATTGCCTTATCACACAGAACAAGGGCTCACAGGAGTTGAAGAGAATAGAAATGGGAAAATGTCTTCCGGGAGTACTATATATTCCTTTAAAATAAGACATTTGAGAGACTTACAAGGGACAAAGAGAAGCATTGTGCAGGCTCTGAAATGAACCCAGTTATTATTTTTAAAAAGATTACACAGGCCATTTTTGTGAAACGGACAGGGATTATTAAATAAATTCAGTGGTTCCTGTCTCTTATCATTCAGTGCCTCTGTCCTATTAGCGTTCGTGTGTACTTGTTCTCTCTCTCTCTCTCTCTCTCTCTCTCTCTCTCTCTCTCTCTCTCTCTCTCTCTCTGCTTCCCTCTCCCTCTCTCTCTTTTCCCATAAGTGATAGAATAGTTTTTGGACTAGTAGAACATGTAAGCATCCCTAAGTAGAAAGCTGCAAAGCACAACTATTGCTGGTGGTGCCAGTAACATGTGAGCCTGTCTGGGTCTGAGTTAAAGCCAAGAGAGGTTACTTGCAAAAAATGGGATTTCAGAGGGGAATAATGGTATAGCTATTTTCCCCCCATAGAGCAGCATGGAAATATTAGAAATGATATTTCATTAACTTGACTAACATTGCCATATTCCTGAACCCTTATATGCCAATGCAATCACTGAGATCATCTGGAGAAGCAATGTTAGTTATTCCCTATTTTTTCAGAAGCCCAGCTGGCTTCAACTAGAAGTTGGGCATGAACGTTGCTGGTCCCATGCTGTGCTATACTTCAGCAGCCATCCTTTCTTCTGCTTTTTATGTCGACAGGGCTATGCCGTTGTTTAAAGTTTTTCAACTTGAGCTAGTCATTTATTTATTTGTTATTGTATTTATGACACTTTATGTTTTATTGTACTTGCATATTTTATTGTACTCTACCTTGGTGTTTTATATGAGGGACGGTCTATAAATATTTTTCTATACAGAAATAAATGCTTGTTATTTACAATTATCCAATGCTGCTGTTTCCCAGTATTAGAAAGAAGATATTCCCTTCTTCTTTTTCTTTTGCCCACAGTTAAGCTTCATTCCCCAGCCCTCCCTGTTAGCTTGAAGGACCCACAGCTGGAATAAATTTGTCAGTGTATTCTGGCCTCATTGGCCCCACCCACTTAGCAGCACCTGCAAAAAGAATTGCCATTTAATCAGAAGAATACTGGCTTGGCCCAGTCAGTCCCACTGAGGCATGGAGCTCACCTGGGGAAGATCTACACTCATAGTTTTTTACTTTAAGGAAGGGCTAAGGAATGGTTTTGATAACCATATGGCCACATAACATTCTGCTTTTAACATTATTTAAATGTGACACCAGAAAGCACTACAGAGCACCCAGCTACCAACTGTAGGGAGACAGCATTTTGATGAAGGTAAGAAATGTTTTATTTTGCAAGTATGCCCTGTGACGTTTTAGAATGATATAACTAATATTGTTCTAATAATGTTAAACAGGTCAGTGTAAATCCAGCCTTGGTGACCTCAAGACAGTCACTTTCCGCCTAAGCTACCGGAAAGGGTTGTTTTTAGGATACAATGAGGTTGCAGGGACTGTGTACACCACCTTGAGTTCTTTAAATAAAAGGCAGTATATGTGAGAAGTAAACAAGCAAAGAAATAAATTATTTAAAACTTAAGAAGTTTTAGCCTAGAAACATTTTGTTTGCTCTACTTGTGCATGCTTCCTCCAGTCTAGGCATCAAAGAAATTAAATGATGCAAATTTACACTCTCTTGATCCAACCACATTTGTTTCATAGCTTCTCCAGCTGATGCATCAGGCCATAATTTACATGTGGTGTTACAGTTTTAGAAGTGACTGTATAAAAGCATCAGACTCTTACAGAGGGTGTTTAACACAACATGCCTAATTTCCAGTGTACGTTTATATGCTTTTAACACCGAGGAGCCATCTTGTTCCTGATGCAGAAAACATAGGGAGCTTTCTGACTCAGACTACTTAATGGCTAGGCCAAAATGTGGCCTGGTTATGCTGCCCTTAGCTTACAAGATAGCCATTAATTCATCTTTGGAGCCTCTGCAGTACCATATTTAAGAATGTGCCTTTGCATGCAAGCAAGTATGACAATTATGTGAAAAAGAGATTTGTTACATTCCAGTAAGTTTTGGTGGTAGGTTCCCCCCACCCCCCACCCCAGAACAATTTAGAAAGCTCAAACAGTATCGGGAACCAGCTGGATGCTGAGGAGAAGCGGGGTTGGAAACTGAAGGGATCAGTGATCAGGCAGAGCCTGTAACAGCCAGGAGATAAGAGTCAGAGGCAGGAGAATCTGCAGGATTGGAGAATGAAGAATGGGTGTAGGAGGAGGGGGAGATAGGTCAGACTAGTGTAGTCAAGGACTTCTACACCTCCTTCTGCTGCTGCCCCCACCTCTCCTGCTCCACTGTCTCTCAGGACCAGAAGAGGATTAAAAGAGGAGGGGCAGAAACAGGTAACATGCAGTCATAGTCTTTGCCTGTTTTCACACAGCTCTGATGAGGGAAATACATACGCTGAGGGGACAAGGCCTCTCTGTTGCAGCAACTGCCTCATCAGGTGCACACCTAGGGGTAGCTGAGAGACATAGGATCAAGGGACATACCCTTTCCTAACTTGTAAGTATACTTTTGACAATAAAGAGTTAATTCCTCACTCTGGACATTCCTGGCCTGAAAGTGCCATGACAAAGAGAAGAACAGACTTTGTGCAGAAAACTTTATTCTTGGATTTTAAAAAGATCAATAGTATTTCTTACAGTGATGATGTGAGGCAACCAAGTATGATACAAGTTTTGCAATCCACAAACAAGTCACATTTGTGAAAAGCAGAAACAATATGATTTGGTTTGGTTTTATTTTTAAAAACTTTATTTATGTAGAATTCACACAATGAACATCTCATAATAAATATAGGATTTGTGTTACCATCTTGGACGAACTAAATTTTGCATTCAGGAATTGAATCTGAGCAGGTGAAATGAAATGAAAGAGACAGAGAGGGAGACTTGTTTTCTGTCTCTGGCTATACAAGATGGTGAAGGCAGTACAATAGCTAAAGGAAATAATCATTTAGAGTAGAGGTGATAGAGACAGTACTGCTTTGGACACTCAACCAGGCAGTAGATCAACAGGATTTTCCCTCTAGGGAGCTATGTCTGCTACAAGAGTGGCTGAAGGAACTGACACAAAGGGCCAGTTGGAAGAAGTACCATCTGCATATAGGATTGACAGGCAGCCTTCAGGGTGTGTTGCTATCATTTCTGACTCCAGCAAAGTTCAGAGTCTCTTTTCATCTCATTACAGCAAGCAGAATCTATGAGCTTTCATAAACTCCATCTGTACATTTACATTTGTGAGCATATTTTCTGCTTTTCTGTGGACGTACAAAGAATTGTAAATTCTCTATCACTGTATCTTGACTGCTTTTATTACTGCTATTTATTTGGAATATATGTATGTGTATTACACACACACACACACACACACACACATATGGAGAGTATAATAATATTTGGTAGGAGGCAAAATGTAATAAATGGATTGCTAAAGTCCTCCCCATCCCCTGTCCAACCCATTTTTGAGCAAAAGGGGCAATCCCATGACTACTGTGTAAATTTCACATCATTTTTCAATTTCATTTCAAGCATCTGTATAATTCCACTGAGATTGATGAGACCACTTAAATGTCAAAATTATGGCATATTCTTGAGCATTTTAAAACAGATACCTTTGTATAGAATACAATTCATTTTCTGATACATTTTTACATTATCCCCTAAAAGGTTCCCCTCCTCCAAGTTCTAGTTGAAACTGAGTTCAGACTTGTGTAAATTTTCAAAGTTTACATTGTTCTGTTCTGTTCCTCTTGGTCTCAGCTTGTGGTTCATAAGAGATGACAGAATGTTAGTAAATGTGGTTGCAGAACAAAGAGCATTATGGGGGCACTGAGCAATGTTTGGGTATTTAGACTTTTGGCTATACAGTGGTACCTCGAGTTAAGTACTTAATTCATTCCAGAGGTCCGTTCTTAACCTGAAACTGTTCTTAACCTGAAGCACCACTTTAGCAGGACCTCCTGCTGCTGCCGCGCTGCCGGAGCACGATTTCTGTTTTTATCCTGAAGCAAAGTTCTTAACCTGAAGCACTATTTCTGGGTTAGCGGAGTCTGTAACCTGAAGCGTATGTAACCTGAAGCATATGTAACCCAAGGTACCACTGTACGGAGTTAATTTTCCAATTGATATAGTTAAGCAAAAACAGATTAATTGGACTGGGTATTATTTGAACTATATTACCCCAGTATGAAACTGTACATAAAATGCAACCAGTTGTTGCTTTTAAGAATATAGCTTTCCTGCTGACATAGTTAATGGCCCAATTTCTGCATCATATGCTGCTGTATGCTTCTACAAAAAGCAGATACTATTATGTGGTATCTGTCAATTCAGAGAAGAGGGCTCTGGTTCTAGGTAAGGTTTTTTGTTAATAAAATGTGGAAAACCTACTAATAACGTGTGGATTTATTCTAAATCTAACATCTGAATTCTCTGTTTGTGCCACTCTTGACCTAGGTATCTGTTGCCATTTGGTATTCCTTGTGCCCAGTGCTATTTTTCTAGAAAAAGAGGTGCTGAAGCTCACCAGTAACTCCTCCCTTGTTTTTTTAGAATTACAATGGCGCCTACTTGAGAGGTGCCGGAACTGAGTTCCAGTGACTTCTGGGTGAAAAAAAAAGCCCTGTTTGTGCCGAATCTTTCAAAATACAGTGGAAGAGTAGCTGAGCTTTCTTCAGCAGTCAAAGTGGCTTGCAGTCTCATGTATACAAAGCACCCAATGTTTTTTGTTTCCATCTTATTTTTGGATGGTGAAGAATACATCACTGCAACTCTTCCTTTAGCTGATTTCTTAGCATTTATTTTCTTGTGTGCAAAGGAGTGAATGCTGCTTTAGAACAGCTACCCACTTAAACATTCGTATTTACAGGAGTTGCTTTGTGCATTCTTTTATTTTACACTTCGGAAACTGGTGTGTGCTAGAAGGGTGACTGTGAATGTGTGTGTGTGGTCGGAGCTGCCATTTGGACATACAACTTTTGCTGAAGGGATACTGGGACAAGAGCAATAACTTATCAGTTTTCTCAAGCATTTCAGTGCTGATGCGCAGGTTCTAGCTCCTGCCCTACAGGCCTCTGCTACTTTATAGCAGCCAGCATTGGACATCTGTCACACATACTGTATGTCATAACAAATAGATCATAAAAAAACCTTGCAAAGCTACAAATGCGGAAAAGCTGAAAGCATTGTTACCACAAAGCACTAGCATTACTCCAGTACTGTCAGTATTAATTCCAAGCAGGTTTTGATTATTTTCTATATGAAACATTGGGGTGTCAGGAAGAGTTAAAATACTTGAATATCAACATTTGTGGAGCGGTTTTTATTTGTGTGTGTGTGTGTGTGTGTGTGTCTTGGCCTGCTGTTGTCATTGATTCTGCAACCTGAGTTTGTGCAGCTATATTTGATTGCATGGCATTTGTAATGCAAGCTTATATTAAGGCTGTCTACAAATCTTGAAGCTTGACCTTGGTAACCTTCCTGTGTGTGTCTTCCTCTGGCTTTGCAAAGATACTGGTAATTCTCTCTGGGAGAGCATGAATAAAACAGGAGGTTATCACTTCTGTTTAGTTGCCCAACATGAATCCCAGTGATAGTATTTCACATTGTTATTGTGGTCCTTTGGGTGCTGGTTCTCCAGTGCTATGAGATCTTATTGATATCTCTTATTGCTTTTTTTTTCTTACTGGTTTCTTTCTGGACAATGGAGAAGTCACTCCTTCTGGAATGGCAGGGCACAGGATCCATTCTGACAACTTCCTCCCAGGAGATAGCAGGGTCTCATTTGATCTGAGATTCAATTTGAAAAACATACAGAGATGCACATGAATATAAACAACACACAATGCATAATATATTTTTCAGTCAGCCCTATTCTCCTCCTATGCCCTAGACAGAGGGACATTGAGCTAAGAAGTTAACAGCAATAAGAAAAGCAGCTGGAGGAGAAGAGGATAAATGGTGGAGAAAGAGTTGTGAGTGAAGGGGAGGGGGGCTTTCCCCCCTGGACCCCTTGGGGAACTCAATGAACCTGCTGCACCTGGAACTGGGTGTGGAGAGTGCAGCTTAATGGAGCACAGGTATGGGCCTGCCCATCAAAAACAAGTCTAGAGTGAGAGACGGGTTATTCTTGATGTTTCCATGAACTCTTCTGGTTGTTAGACTTTTGTGGATGAGCTGAGAGTTTGCTGGATCCTTGGTGAGAACCTGGAAGCTGAGCTGGACGGTGTGTCAGAAGGAAGCTGAATTTATACTGATATAACCGTGTTAAGGAAACATCTTTATATGTAACTCTGTATTTTTGTCATATTTGGTTTGTTATCTGTTGTTGCTTCTGTTTTTTTTGTACACCACATAGATAGATAGATAGATAGATAGATAGATAGATAGATAGATAATATTAAGCAGTATAGAAAAAACAACAACAATGAACTCTGCTATCCACAGAGATCTAGCTTTCTGGATTCTTTTCTTCCACGTCTTAAAATGACTCGTTCTGCTGCCTTAGTTGATCATAGAATCATAGAGTTGGAAGGGACCCTGAGGAATCTCAACTAAAGCACCATTGACAGATGGTCATCCAACATCTACTTAAAAACCTCTAAGGAAGGAGAGTCTACCACCTTCCCAGGGCGTCCATGCCACTTGCGAATAGCTCTTTCCACCAGAAAGTTATTCCTGGTATTTAGTTGGAATCTCCTTTCTGGTAACATGAAAAGCCATTGTTTTGGGTTCTGCTGTTCAGCACAGAAAAAAACAAACTTGCTCCATCTTCCATGTGACAGCCTTTTATGTATTTGTAGATGGCTGTATATCGCCTCTGTCTCCTCTTATCCAGGAGTATTACTTCTCTTGATCTGGAAACTATACTTCTATTGATGCAGCATAGGATAGCATTATCTCCCCCCCCCCCCCGCAGCATCACACTGCTGCCCCATGTTCACCTTGTGGTCTACTAAGACCCCATTTTACATGTATTACTGGCAAGCTAGTCCCCCCCCCCCCCGCCTTACATTTGTGCAGCTAGTTCTTCCTGTCTAAGTGTAGAACCTTACATTTGTTCCTATAGAAATTCATTTTGTTACTTTGGGTCCAGTTCTCCAATCTGTTAAGGTCATCTTGAATCCCAATCCTGTCTTCCGCAGCATTTGGCTACCTCTCCCAGCTTCATATCATCTGCAAATTCCTTCATCCAAGTTATTTATAAAGACATTGAACAACATGGGCCCATTAACCTCAATCCAAAAAGCCACTATCACAGAATAATAGTTAATAAGCTCAGGCTTTTAAAAAAGAAGAAGAAGAAGAAGAAGAAGAAGAAGAAGAAGAAGAAGAAGAAGAAGAAGAAGGAGAAATAATTAAGGAAGTTTCAAAATACAGTAGTGGACTTCTACCATGTTAGGCTAAACGTAGCTTTTGGATAAAACTTTCAGGAACAGCGAGACTAATATATGCATATATGTCTGTGGATTTTGTAACACATTCATTTATGCTGCTTTAATAAATTATTAAAGTACAGTTCTAGAAACAATTCTTATGAATCCATTTTCTTTCTTTTTGTTAAAGTGCCCATTAGAAAACTGTTGCTATAATGCACGCCCTATAGCAGTGGCTAGTCACACAAGTGCTTGAGAGAGCTGAGGCCCAGGAGTTCCTCTTAATTGTAATAAAGATTATAGGTCTCTTCTCTGATATTTGAGTAGTGTGTTATTATATAGCAGATGTCCATGACAGAAGGTGAGCTTAGACAGCACCATAAGGCAGATATCAACTCTATGTGATCACCTCATAGGAGATAGCATTGAACTCCTGCTTTTAATTGACCTACCTCTTGTAGATATTTTAGAGGCTCTGTCATTTTAGCAAATACTTATTTAAAATGTCCAGAATCCTCTTAAAGCCGGGAAAGCCAGGTGTGCACTCAATCCTATCTTGTTTTCTTGGTAGATTTGTTTTCCTTCTACCTCTTTTCTTTGTTAAATTTTTGTATTATTTTTTTTAAAAAAGTTAATTCATTTATTCATTTCCAAGTTTGTTTTTTCACTGAAAATGTTTAGAGCAAGGGGGGGGAGCTGGCTTGTAATACGTTCTTTGCACATTCAGGACTTTGATGTTCACACAGAGCTCTTCCATTCCCAATGGCTTCTCCATCTGATTCAGTGGAAGGAGAACTCAAGGCATTCATTATTCTGCCTGCTCACACATGCAAACAGCAAAATGTTGGAGGGTAGAGTTCCCATGCAGCCTACCCTGCATCCCCTAAGCTAGCCTGCTGCCCCAGATGCAATGGGGCAGGGGGAAGAGACACTGTTCTGTTACCAGTGTATCCGACAAAAGTTCAGCCTGTCAACATGATAGCGTTGTGACCATGCTATTCCTTGCCATTCCTTGACAAAGATAACCAACTTTTGCAACTCTTTTCATTGTCCTAACAGTTCTCTATAATTCCCACTGCATGTTTTCAGGTCCCGTCTTGGCTGTTGCATACCCTCTCCTCCATGCTTACAAGGCAGGACCATGCCTTTATTTATGCTTATAATTTATAAGAAATAATGAAAATAATAATGAAGGGTTCAAACTTTATTTTAAGCTTAATGTATGTATACTTTGATTCTAATGTGTGTATTTTTATATGTGCCTGATACCAGCATTATCTGTACAACATGGCAGTATATATCCCCATATATACATGGCAGTATATATCCCCAAAAACGGACCAGCAAGTTTTAGGATCAATCCTCCTCCTCCTTCATATCATTATTATTAATTAAATTTGTATACTACCTTTCATCCTTACTAGATGTGATTATTTCTAAGGTGTTTTTTTTTAAAGGAAAGGGGGAGTATTATTTTTAAAAATGATTTCAAACTGAACTTTTTAAAATTATACTAAAACTAGCCCTCATGGAAAGCTTGGTGGATGTCATTATAAGTTGTATATCTGAAAGTTGCTCACAAGCATAACTGTGGGGAGCCAACTGTTTTACAGCAATATTTCAATTCAGTGAATATGCATGTATAATATAACTTCATTATAATTTTCCTGCATTTCCTGCAGGTCTAACTGTGCTGAAAATATCCGCAAGCATATCCTGCATACAGGCAAACATGAAGGAGTAAAGATGTACAACTGTCCCAAGTGTGAATATGGCACCAATATCCCTGTAGAATTTCGCAACCACCTGAAAGAATTGCATCCTGATATTGAGAACCCTGACCTAGCTTACCTGCATGCTGGTAAGAACATCTTTATGGCTGTTGTCATTGAGTTTTCATTTTCACAAATGGAATTCAGTTAAATGGCTGTAGGGAGAAAGCACTTTTTAATGTAATATGCATGACTCTGGCCAAGGAACAAAGCAATTTTGATCTCGATTTAGTCAAATCCATTGTTCTGTTCACACTTTTATATGACTCACATTAACTCAGGTGCATGTTACACAGAAGTGTTTTGCATTCAGACGTGAAGTGAATCATGCACGTTCAATTTACTTTTTGTTATTAATCATTTTTAAAAGTGTGTTCACATTTTATTTGCACATGTTCACAAGGCTTAATTAGAACCAGGCCTTGATGCCAGCATCCGACCTGAACTCTATAATGCATGAGGAGCAACAGCTTCTGACATTTGCAGAATGCCTTGTCCAGTCATTTCTGAAGAAGTGTGCATGCACACGAAAGCTTATACCCAGAACAAACTTAGTTGGTGTGATGGCTTGTGAATACTCTTCGCAAGAAATGCCTCTGCTCACTCAGAGATACATATATACGGTCTTTATTTTACATATGTACAAGCAGCGCATTACAATCATGCATCTGAATCCTCCGGCTCAGATTCTGGGAGTGACTTATGCCAGCCCCTTCTCCAACAGAAAAGGCGGGGAAGTTTCACGTGATGCCTCTGCCCCCTCCTCTTTAACACTCTCCTTTCTTTGGCAGACGGAATAGGCGTTATTTCACTGTCTGTGCCAGAACTTCCTGTTGAGGCTCTGGTTCAACATCTGTGAGCCGTTCCGCCTCCTGGCTTTCCCCTCTTTCCTCAATTGCCACTTCCTGCTCCCCTTCTGCCTGTCTCTGCTCCTCCCCTTCATTCTCTGGCAATACCATGACAGTTGGTCTCTAAGGTGCTACTGAACAATTTTTTAATTTATTTCAACTGTGTTAGACCAACACGGCTGCCTACCTGAATCTTCTCCAGTCATGATTATCATACACCTGGAATTAGGACATGTCTCCTAGCATAGGTTCAAAGTAGGTGTTACATCGGATATCCATGATTGGACCTCCTCATGGAAGTTTTTTCTTCTAAAAGCAGCTGTGGGGGAGGGGGGAGAGCTAACCCTGTCTTCCACACTGTAGCCCCAGTTAAAATCAGTGCCCCTTCTCCCTGAGTCCCTATTAGCAGCAAAGGGAGAATGCATAAAGGTATCCTTCATGCCTATATATTTTACATTCTGCAGCTAATAGTAGCTTTTTTGAGGTGGGTAATATGGATTCGGGCCATAGTAATGAGACCATCCCTCATCTGTCCTTATTCAAATCCCCCCTCCAGGACCACTTTCAGGGAAAGAAAATTATGGGGAGATCCCATGTAACTTCACTAGATGTTAGTGTCACTTTTAGACTTCAGCACTACCAACATTCTGCATATATGATGCTTCATGCACATAAACCCACACTCCTGTGTTAGATGCATTCAAAAAAATGTAAGGGTTACAAGTTGTCCTATGTGTGTTTGTATAGGACACACACAAGGACACATAAAAAGGGGCTAACATAATAAACTTTAACCACATTTAAACAAAAAATAATAATAATTGCATGAGTCCTTAACTTGAAAGGTTTACTTCTTTGAAGAAGCAGCTACTGAGGATTTTGTTCTGAATAATTTGCATTCCATCTTATGAGTAATCTATTTGATAGACTCTTATCTTCTGGCATGTATATTTCCTGAAATAATTTATCTTATACCCTCATAGTAAACTTAACCTACAAAATACATAATGTTATTTTATGTAAAATAAAGTGGAAAGAACACTGTTGAAATGTAGCTTTACTGGCGACTTTCCAACTGTATTATTGGCTTCTGGGATCTAAAACTCATGGTAAGGCAGATCAATTAATCACCACTTGAGTAAGTCAGGCCTCTATCCTTTCTGTTTTACTTTAGAGGTAAAGAGCCATATCTTTGTTCTAATTCTGTCTAGCATATTGTTGCCAGCAAACTCTGATAAATTTTATGAAAACACTTTTACTAAGCTGCCGCTACTAAGGTCAGAACTCATTTTTGCCCCACATAAATTTCTCTTTCCATAAGCATAGCCTGCATGAAACAAGTCTTCAAAGGCAAGCTGCTCTATGATTACATCATCAAAATGGGACAAACTGTGATCCTATCAGTTGTTAACACTTGCAATATTCATGAATGGAATCCTGAAAGTTCAAGTAGTTAAGCCTAAATAAAATTGTGATCTTTATCCTTCTTGACAGAAGCATTTATCAAATTATTAAGGGGGGTGGATGGGAAATGATTGCTAAAAGTTAGAGTGTGATCTATTGTGTGATTTTTATCAAGGTACGACTGTGTTACCAAGTGGAAGCTACTGTCGCTGAATGTCAAGTGAAGATATGAAATTTCATAACATAAATAACTGATATTTAATTCTCAGTGGTTTGCTTAATTTCCTGAAATTAATTTCCTTTTGCCTTTATTTCATTCCATACACCCATTGGTTTTAAAAGTAAAAATGGCTGTAGTCATCCATGTGGTCAATACATTGCATATGCATTGATGAGGCAGTATTATGAACACAGTATAAAGATGAAAGTATCAAATATCATGCTGGCCAATTTCATTTTACTCATGTTCTCTTTACCTGTAAGGCATTAAATCACACGAAGCATAGTAATTAACAGGGCGAATGGAACTAAGTCCATTGGGTACATGAAATAACAGTATACTTCATACCTTTGTGCAAAGCTGTTAAAGAATGGCTACAGGGTCCCTTTCTCAGCTGAATTCCGGTCTTCTCTTGTTGTAATTTGATTGTCAATTGTCAAGTGCAGAGCCCTGTACATTTTGAATGCTTTTGTTTGTTTGTTTGTTTAAATACCAGCAGCTTACTTTTTAAAAACAAAAACCTAAAAAACTAAAAGGCCTGGCCTTGTTAGGGGAGATACTGAAAATAGCTGCTGCTAGAGTAGCAGAATCTTGCTTGGGTTCCAAGCTACATAAAGCAGTATTTTTGATAGCTGAAATGCTTTATATAAAGAAAACAGTAAGCAGCAGCAGCTCAGTTTCAAACAGGTTCATTCTAGTAATAGCTATTAGTGTCAGTCTTTCAATTGCATGTCATATTGATTGGCAGAGAGTCCTTTTCTCTCTTGTGCAGAATAGTAATTTTAGCATGTGCTTGAAATAAAACCTTACATAAATGCCTTTCTGTTTCTAAAGAAGGATGCTAGGTTTCATGCAGCCTATATAGATTACCTTAGACTTGTATTTCCCAAAAAATTAAGCTGTGTGAAGCTGATTGTTTTTATCCTTACATAGGGGTTTATTTGTTTTTTAGTTTTATTACCTGCTTTGCAAATGTCCACTATTGTCACCTGGTAGAAACCTTGCTAAGAAAATTGTCACCTGCAAGTGTCAGGCCTCTATCCAGAAAACATAAAGGAATTGCACAAGGTCCCAAATACAATTTTTTCCTTGGACTTTTGTTCCCAGTAGTACAGCACAACAGAACTGAAGGGAACCTCAGCTAATAGCTCATTGTTTATCCTGTTAAGCCTCAGCGTCCATAGGAATTGCTACTCAGTAGAAGGTGGTAAGGGGCAAAAACAGCAAGCATCTCAGTACAGCTTTCTTGGACTTGGGTATCAAATGATGTGTGCTTAATATATCATAGAGGTTTTGATCTAAAATGCCAAATATAATTTGTCAATAAAAATGCAAAATAATGTGACAGGTATGTAACAACATTGAAACCTATATCTAGGGAAGGTAGCCTAATGCAGTAAGAAACAATTCTTGTTGGAATTCAGCCCATTTACTACTACATGTAAATTTTTGCTTCTTGACAATGGGCATAAGCATAGAATTGCTTTAATAAGTAAGTGCCCCATTGAGCTTTTGGCTACAATCCAAAACACTAAGAATTAAGTCCCATTGAACAAGCATGGGATTTTGCTGTTTAACGCCCCCAACAACAATGCCCCTCCAGCAATGCCATTCCACAACAAATCTTAAAGCAGTTTGTGATCCAGCATGGAGGGTTACTTGCCAAAGGAAAAAGTTCGTGGGCTGATGCTCACACCTTATGAACTTTTCTGAATTGTGCTCATTCTCTGTTAAAATGCCCTTAATTGGGACAGCCAATAGTGCAAGGGGAAACTGGTTCAATACACCCCTTTTCACTCTGTGCTATAGTTGCTATCTGTAGAGGCATTGTGCTTCCTACCTCTGAATCCTCCTCCTTCAGTGATTTTGGAGTACAACAAGGAGGACTCTTTGATGATGAAAGCTTCCTGGCTCCTGAACCCAGCGTATGCTTTGGAGGGAGCAGGTCTGTAGGTATTGCCAGACATCCTACTTTGTGACCCAGAATCACAGCCGTTGATGGCAAATCAGTACTGGCTTTTGTTCAGTGTTTTGAGGTGCACACTCTTTCTGCAGTGTGACTGAAACATATAGGCCGCCAGTGCTGCTGTGATTTATTAAGGCAGCAGTGGCCAAATTGTTACCCATGGACTGGATCCAATCCTATTTTAATTTTATATGGCAGCAACAAACTTTAATAAAGTTTTGGTAAAAGGTTTGCCCAGCTTCATTCATCACCATCGTCACCATCATATATACAAATATATATTTGTATATTCTTTGTTTGCAATAGTTCCCTGTAATTTTTGTTACACTCATGGTTGTCAGCTCTTAGGTGCCTTTCAAATGTGAAACATTATTTCATATCTTTGGAATCTATGCTGAGGGGGTTTTTCCCCCTCCGTCCCTTGTACTATTTAGATTTTATTGGATGAATGTATCTTGCACCACCTTAAATAACTGCCATTTAAGAAAATTAAGAAGTATATGGGAAGAAAATGCTGACCCACAGAATAAGCAGTGGGATAAAATGTTCCCACTGGGCTTCATTTCTTAGGAAAGCCCATCAGGATAGTGACTAGGCCTGTAATTATTGTTTCAGTGACCTCTAAAATGATCATTTGAGAGAAGAGCTTGACTGTCATTGTTAAAATTAAAGAAAGTAGGGTTCATAGAAGCCTCATTTGTTTTTATTGATTTTTGTATAAAAGAAGTTGAGATTAAATGTAATATCTCATAAGTTTTGTTCAGCGTGAACTAATGAGGCTTTACAGTTATCTTACAGTATATCTGATAGACATCTCTTACTCTAAATGGCAAGATAATTTTTTAAAAAGCAAAACCCCAAACCTTTTATGGATCCATATCCATTTTGGGTGCAGAAATCCTATGAACACATTGGAAATGTTGTATAATACGTTCCTGTGAAATACAGTGGAAAATCCCATAAATCAGGGGTCCTCAAACTACGGTCTGCGGACTGGATCCAGCCCACCCGGCAATTGCTGAACCTGCCACTGTGGCCCTCCTCTCTCAGCCCCCCTCCCTCCATCGCCCCCCTCCCTGAACATCCCACTGCCCAGAGCAGGGAGAGATTTGCATGCATGTATACATGCCGTGGGCCGCTTCTGCATTTCATGAACTTGGGCAGAGGCGCCTCGCTGCATTTCTGTTGCCATCTGAGTGTTTCCTTCCTTTGCCAAGGTCTCCGTTAATCCCCTTCTCGCCATTCTCGGCATGGCCACCGGTGCTTCCAACCTCTCTTCACACCCACCCGCCCAAATCGCTTTTTCTTAGTTTTACCCCACAAGTGCACCACAGCAAGGCACAACACACCCCACCAGTGCTGGATTTACATACAAGCTAAACAAGCTATAGCTTAGGGCCCCACTCTCTTGGGAGGGGCCAAAAAAAATTAAATAAAAAAAGGTGCAGTGTGCATAGGAATTCATTCATTCCCCCCCTCCAAAAAACTATAATCCAGCCCCCAACAGTGTCTGAGGGACAGTGAACTGTCCTCATTTAAAAAGTTTGAGGACCCCTGCCATAAGTAATTACTTTTAATGTTCAGTTTACACTGACATATAGGTATGATACAGCTAGGTTTGAAGCATTTAGTGCTTGATTATGAGCAAGAGCCCAACCCAATATGTTTTAATCAATAATATAAGTAAGATTTTCCCCTTTCCTGGTACCAACATTACATTATTTTAAAGGAATGATAGATCAATAAATCTGAAAATAAATCAATAAGATTATTTTTACCCTGACTAGTTATAAATCCTTCTCAAACACTAGGGAAAAATATGTAAGAATACAATTTTAAAACTTCTGCATATTTTTAGGGTGACTTCAGGTGGTCAGCTTAGGCCAAGGATGAGGAACCTATGATGCTCCAGATACAGTATTGTTAGACTTCAACTTCTATCAGCCCTAGCTAACATAGACCGTGATTAGAACTGATGACAACATCTAGAGGGCCACAGGTTCTCTCCCCCTCCCACCACTGGCTTACTTGGAGACTAACATGCTGAAGCCCTACTTGGTGTAGTGGCTGGTTATTTGGGTGCTCTTGTACCCCTCAGAGTAGCACAGCTACCTAAATGCTACTTGGTTTCTAAAAGAAGTTAACTCTTCCTCTTTCCTTTAAAGATATCACAAATCTAAATTTTCAAGTTTAGAATACCTAACCTGGTGGCAGTTCCACTTCTGTGTAAATTACATAAAGAGTGTATCAGCCAGGCTTACCTTGCATGGAAAACAGGAATGAGTGACCCCATTGTTATGGGCTGTTCTGAGGTCCTCCCCCTAAATATGTTATCATACTTTTGCAAACTTGGGAGTTCCACCAAGCCTAAATATACCTTCCTTGTGTGTATGAATTGTGCTGTTTGGGGTACATTCTTCCCACTGAACTTTGGAAATAGAGGAAATGATAGAAGTGTTGAATGTTGTCAATAACAAAGCGATAAAGGAATATGCTTTCTTTGCCACTGATAATGCCAGAAAAGGCATAGGTCTCATTGCACCCAAAGTCTTTTTCAACACATGAAATACAATATTCTTTCAAAAGTAAAGTAATTACCCTCGAATTTTGAAATAGAAATTAGACTTGCAAAAATAGTTTAAGAACTGTTTACTAGGGATGGAGAAGCAATCTACTTTAAATGGATTTACACACGGAATTTGGTGATTCCAACTCAGTTGAGATTTGCCCACATTGAATTTACTTATGTCTGAGCAACATGATTGGTTTCTGTGTTTGAAGAAAAGCCTGACCAATTCAATGCAAAATTATATGCAAAAATTGCATGCATTTTACATATAATGGAGCCAAGCTCCATGTGCTATATTTTAGCAGTATAATTTTGAAAGTATTAATACAGAAATATTTTTACAGAGGTATCTGGTTACTGTAGGAAACCTGGAGTGTATACGTATATAATTTACTGTATCTATAATACTGTGGGACACGAGTGGCGCTGTGGGTAAAACCTCAGTGCCTAGGACTTGCCGATCATATGGTCGGTGGTTCGAATCCCCATGGCGGGGTGAGCTCCCGTCTTTCGGTCCCAGCTCCTGCCCACCTAGCAGTTCGAAAGCACCCCTAAGTGCAAGTAGATAAATAGGTACCGCTTTATAGCGGGAAGGTAAACGGCGTTTCCGTGTGCTGCGCTGGTGCTGGCTCGCCAGAGCAGCTTCGTCACGCTGGCCACGTGACCCGGAAGTGTCTCCGGACAGCGCTGGCCCCCGGCCTCTTAAGTGAGATGGGCGCACAACCCTAGAGTCGGACACGACTGGCCCGTATGGGCAGGGGTACCTTTACCTTTACCTTTACAATACTGTAAGTATAATGCTGCATATAATATGTGAGAATTTAGCAGAACTAGTGAAAACAATAACTGATTTTTCATTGAATTTAATTAGTGTATCAGGAATTAGAACATATTTTTTTTTGATAAGGTAAGTTTGGCATTTCAGAATAATCCATCCCTACTTTTAACTACCGTGTAGTAACAAATCTGGTAATGTGAAAATCTCACTGAGCAAAACTTTCAATACAAGGGTTGCACAACATAGTTACACTTTTTCAATTTTAAAGCCCGGCCTTCCCCAACCTAGTGCATTCTAGATGGACTACAGCTCCCTTCATACCTGAGCACTGGGCATCCTGGCAGACGCTGATGGGAATTATGGTCCAGCAACGCGTGAAGAGCACCAGGTTGGAGAAGGCTATTTAAAGTTCCTTTCAAGTTTTGTCATTACTTCATCTTCTGCAATTTATTGTGATCTTCTTGATGCTGACAGGGTTCTAGAAGTAAAAATGCTTTCAAACTTGAGATTTTTGGGAGGGACAGAGGGAAAGTGATTTCCTGAAATTCGGCAGACTTTTGTTTTGTTTTTCCATTGGAACCATGTCAGACACATACAGTTATATTTTTCCCTGGGATAGCCTCAAGGTGATAGTCTAAGATAACCATCTTCAGGGCAAATGCTAACTGAACACATGCCAAACCCCAGTACAGTTCTGTTTAAAACGATACACCATCAGTGTCTTGATTAAATTGACACACGCTGTGGCTTCAGTTCAGGGATCTTGGAGTTACGAGGGAGAAACCTTGCCAAACGTCCGATGTGAAAAGCCCTTGGTGAAGAAAACTGTTGCTCAATTGTACCCTAGTAAAACGAAAATGCACCCTGAAAAACCTGTAATCCAAAACTTGAGAACATTGTAATGTTCTGGGGGAAAATCTGATAGCTCCTGACACTGACCAACTGAATGAGCATTTGTATTTGAATAATAATAGTAACACAGTGGCAATTGAAAGAAATGACAAATGTAAACTTGTTCTATTCTTCAGTCAAATTTCAGAGAATATGATAATTAAGCTTTTAGTTATTTGAGTTTAGCTTCCACTGACATAACATCATGCTTCTTAAAGCAGTTACTTATTTCCCCATAGAGTGCTCTGTGCCTGATGTTGACTTTTCAGATGAAATTTAAATCTAACTCGTTGGTGAAGTATTAACACCTACAATTTTGTTCTTTGCTATATATTATTGCTTAGAGCCAGAATTTAAAAGTATTAAATCAGGAGACCTCTCCTAAGTTTTTACTTGCTTTTAATCCTTTTACATATAGCAGTTCTGGAGTTGTGCTCTGTTGACAAAAAGCCCTGTATACAATGCCACTGACTTAGATTGTGTGTGCCCCAATGTACAAAAGAGAGTAGACTAGCCTGCATGCATGTGCAGGTGCAGAACAATTCTCATTGTCGCTTCATTGAAAACTAATGGGGGAAACATAGCAAATGGGGGGAGTTCTTATGCCAGCAAATATTTTACAGAGGGCTAGCCAGGTAGGTCTGTTACAACAGAAAAGAAAGTATCTTGTGGCACCTTAAAGAATACCAAATTTATTGTGGTATAAGATTTTATGGCCTGGAGGCCACCTCATCAGTTTAGTCTCCTGCCAAGTATTGCCCAGTATTGCAAAGGCTCGCAGCCATTTCATGTTCTACTAAGGCTTGTAGACAAAATACAGAAAACATCATTCTGTATAGGTGAATTGTGCTGCATGGTTCTCTCTGAGGACTATATGTTTAGAGAGAAGCAGAGAAAATACTTCTTTCATTGCTTTTTTTTGTAATAGAAGTGAAAAAGACCTTAGAGGGCTAGTTCAGATGCTCACTTCCTAGCTTACTAAAACATAGTTTAGCAGATGGGAATGAGCATCAAGGCTGTGTGTTTACTCCTCACCTGTCCCCTTTTCATCTCTCTTCCTCAGCACTTAAATCCAGGTTTAATTAAGCTATGGTTCGTGTTATGTCCAAAATAGCAAACTGCTCCTTAGGGAAACCCACATAATTTACACCATATAAAGTTAAAACAGCATAAAGTATGTCAGTTCCAAACTCAGCCTAAGCCTGGCAAAGGGGAAACAGTTTGCCTTACACTACTCTTTTTGCTGGCATGGGTTGCACCAGGTCATACGACCAAGTTGAATGGAGTTGGGATCCAGCATAAGTCCCCATTGCCAAGTACTACCTTCACCACTTCACCAGTACACCCATTTTTCAGTGTATCCAGAAGAAAGATGGAGAGTAAGATAATGAGAAGTCCAGAGAGAAACTCCAGGTTAGAGCAGGGCTTTAACTCTCCATATGTTGCTGGACAACAACTCCCTTAAGCCTTTGCTCACCACAGCCAGTGCTCAGGAATGATGGAAGTTGTAGTCTATCAACATGTGGAGAGCAAAAGGTTAGGATGAGAAGCCCAGTTCATACACAGGTATCAGCAGCTGTGACCATTGCCTTCTCTCTTGTGCCTTCCATCTTAGAAAAGATACCTTCCCAGTGGTATCTACATGGAGGAAGGGGAAAGGATAAATTTGCAAATGAGACATCTAGACCCATAGCAATTTAAATGCATTGGAATGTACCAGCCAAAATGTTCATTCCTCTTACTATATTTTCAGTTCCAGTAATTCTTGCTAGGTCTCCCTAATAGTCATTTCTGCTGGAAAAACAAAGCATTTAGCCCATGGAAGATACAAAGAGATCAACCATTCATTCACTCTCTAAGGGCGGGAGGGAAATACCATTGTAGCTCCAGAGGTGTAAACTGAATCATCTGTATGCAAACAAGCCATCATGAAGAAAACCAGAACCCATCTACCACTTGAGACCAACCATCAGTGAAAAGAGAATACTTCAGAGTGCGATGACACCATTTTGAAATCAGGTGGTTTTAATTACAAGTGATCAAAGAAGGACATAAAATAATAAGAAAGGAATCAAACCCACATGGATCTTTTATTTAAACTTGCCAAATGGTGGATCTGCACTTGCTTTCTTGTTGGGTGAACCTTGGCAGGTGGATTGACAGGCTGTGAGCAGTCAGTTGCAGCATTAGGAACTTTGACCACTATTTACATGAAAGTAAAGTCAGTTGAAATCAGTGTAGCTTAACTTTCAAATAGTTGTGAGGAAAGGTGGATTAAGATTAAAAGCAGCCATATGGTGGCTACTATAAATCCAGCCATACAGAGATTATCTCTTTGCTGAAGGAAACAAGCCCTTCAAGCAGTTCTTAAAAGGCTTCTCATATGAGTGGTGCCAGGAAGGAAGGGAATTTGGCAATTTGTAGATATGAATCTACAATGGAAGCAAAGATAATCGATCTCTGTGTTCTGCAACTTATGTGAGGATTTATTTTCAAATAAATATTTGATTTCATTTGTATTTTAAAAGTTTGTAAAACTGGTTAGGTTTCTTCTAAATCATGCAGTTTATTCCACTGCAGAAGGCAAATAAGGTGGATTTTGAGATGTAGCACCACTGCTTGTTTGTTTTACTCTTTACACTGGAAACTGAAACGCCACTGGTAGTTTTTGAATTTAAAAGGCTTGTTAATTTACATTGATTTTTAAGTTGGTTATAGATTCTTAGTTGAAAAATATAGTACACACTACCAACTGCTCTATCACCTGACAGCAATTGATAAAGCATCTGTGCAGAAAGTGTCAGAAAAAGGTTAATATTTATTGATTTTTATGGTGCTACAACCAATGTAGTTTTGCCATCAAAGATGTATGGCCACCAGCAATGGAATCTGTAAAATTGCAGGTTTCATGTTAGTTTTTACTATAACTTATCCTTGTGTTTTGGCCTTTAAAATGACAGATCTTTAATGGAGAACAAAATGCTGTGAATGTGCAGCAACTGTGTACCTGAACCAGAATTTAGTATTCCAAAATGAGATGTTCTAAAAGCCTCAAAGGAGGGAGGACCACTACAACCTTGCATTGCAAATGACAATCACATTTAACCTTTTCATCCACTTAACTATGTGCTATTGATCTGTAGCAGGTGCCAAGCAAGTGATAGTTTAAATTATTACCGATAAAGGGCTTGCTTCTTCTTAAAACAATAAAGAGTATATAATTAGAAGGAGCATGGGCAGGTAGTGCATACCAGTCCTCCAAAAAAATCTGGCTGCTTTGAAGTGCAATGCCTGGCTCTCTCATGGTGGCTTAAGTGTAAGAGGTTTGTGGAAGAATGGGAATATGCTTTCATTTATTTTATCTCAGTATGTTGTAGTTGGAACAAAAAAAAAATTCCAGCTGTTTAATCACCATCTCTAATATACACCAAAACCTTTGGAATACATTTTCCCCTTAGATACAGCTGCATTTTCACATCTCCTGTCCCCAGCCCACCAACCCCTGTCTAACCCTTTTTATATAAATGGATCTCTTGCTGGCACATGGGGTCACTGAATTGGGCTATAACTCCATGATGATCATGATGCAGGAGCAAAGACTTTGGGAAAGTGGGCATCTCCCAATCAGTTTTTTGTTCATTCCTGATTGAAACAGTCACGTCACCTTTAGCTCCCATTTTCTTCCTTCTACTCAGGCTAGTTTTTACCTTAAAACCAATATATTTCTCCAGACCACATCAGGGCACCAATTTGGATCTCAAAATGCCCCAAAGGGCAACCAACAACAGTTTCCACAATTGCTTATCTTGTCCAGTAGAAGGCAGACTGAATCCTTCTTCAGTGCTTAGATGTGACTATGGAGCTTTGGATTCTTAATACCTTGCCTCAAGGGGGGGGCGGGAATCTGATCTCCTGTGCACCCACTCGGTATCTTCTATCACTGGTGTCCACCAACACGTCCAAGAGACGAGTTATCTGGGAGTGTGCGCAACACTTGCTGAACATGTCACCCATAGAATGAGTACCACCCGAAGAGCACTATACGGGCATCTACTCAGTATTCTTTGTGGTATCCAAGAAGGATCAATTATCATGGCGAGCAGTACTGGACTTGAAATTCCTCAGCATGTGGGTAATCTACAAGTGCTTCAGGATGGAATTGCTCCAGTTCATCAGGGAAGCACTTCACCGTGACTTTCTGACATAAGTCAATCTCCCAGATGCATACTTACGCATATCAATCCACCCCTCACACTGCAAGTTCCTCACGTTCTCTCTAGGACCACCATTTCCAGTACAAGACTCTCCCATATTGCCTCACCTCAGCACCTTGCATTTTCAGCAAGATCACAGTAGCACCAGTAGCCCACCTCTGCCTCCAGGGCACATGTAGCAACCTTTACCTCATTGGCGTCCTTCTACGGTCTCCAACACAGGAAGAAGCAGACCACCACCTGATCATTACTATGGCAGCCTTGGAGGACAATTAACTTGGAGGACATCAACTAACAGAAAAGGCATCTAATTCCGACACACCAGCTGATTCATCTTGACACCCTTATAGACACCACACAAGAATGATCTCTTTCTTCCCAGATTGCAGACACATGCATACATAGAAATCCGCCCATCTCCACGTTCTTCCCAATCCATTTCAATGGAATGGGAAGCCATTTTTTTTCACAGATCTGATTCCTCCATTGAAGTGAATGGGAAACCCATGCACAGGAGGAATTTGTTTTTCCTGGGGCACTCACTGAGCACTTTAGCACACCAATTATGTTTATAAACTGTGATTCCACTGCCTATATCTGGATGAATAGACATTGTGCACTTAATCCCATTGATCTCGCCTCTATCATGGCTGGATTGGGCCATAAATACAAGAAACATTTGTGAAATGTATATCCTAAAATAGGATTATTATTTTTCCAACCTTTTTGTGTGATCTGGTTCCTCTCTTCATTACTTTTGAAAAGGTTCACTGGCAAAGTCAGAGCAGGTTTGAGTTTGAACAGCCTCTAATGATTATAGTGATGGGAAGAAACACTTTCCCTGTAGTCTGACCTGTAGAATAAATGGTAGTGTATCCTGTAAACATGCTTTAGATCTCCTTTTGTCTGTATCACATTTTTTTCTATTGAGTGTTATACTGTCTACTCTTCTCTCCCCCCGCCCCCGACAGCTTACCCATTTTATTGTGCTCATTTAGAGGGAAGAAAAACAGTTTGTCTCCCTGAAAGGTAAAGAACATTGACTGGAAAACTACTTTTAGAGCTAAAATACCATTATAATACACGGCAACTAAAGTTCTCCAATTGAATGCTGCAAAAGCCACTAAGAGTATGAAATATTCTCTGAGAAGAGAGAGGGCCTTCTTCCCTCTTCCTCCCCTAAACTTTCTACCCTAGAGCCTTTTGTGAAATTTTAATGTAGAGTATTGCACGTAATAATGTATTTAATTTCAGTAAGTCAGATAAGAACCAGTGCTCTTATAACTCCACCTTTTGATTGTAATGACTCTCTCATTAATCTAACATACTCCAGTTTTATTGCACTTCATTAACCCCCTCCCTTCCTCCCTCCCTTCTAACTTTAAAATCACTTTAAAATCATAACTTGGAAAATGGGGCATCCTTAGCCACAGTAGCACATCTGGGCTATTTTGACGTGTTTTCATTCCTTGTTTAATTCTGTTCTTTTTGATTTTTCAAACCACCAGTTGCCCAAACCCTGATATGCTTTATGGTGGCCATAACTAATTTCAGTCTTGCAGTTCTGGATGGCAGCTTAGTGACAGAAGGTTTTTCAAACACGTTATTTAATTTTAAAAAATTAACTAGAGCTGGCTATAAACCATTAATTATGGTTGCTAACCCCCACCCCTCCAAATTGGCTATTACTTTAGGTAATGGCTGATATGTTACACTTTCAACCAATTTCAGCAAATAATGTTGCAGGAAGTGTTTTTTAATTCATTACGCAATTCAACTTTAGTGCCAGCCATATACAACAAACCCTGTGTAGTTGTTTGAGATTACACAGACCTTAAAATGTTTCATTGTCTGAATTGGAAATCTGCTTCAAAGAATAAAACTAATTGATTTCTAACTTGTTATTGTTCTGAAACTTGTGGTCTGATTCTAAGAATTGTTGTGCCAACAAATAAAAGATTGTAGTGGAAAGCCTCAGCAGCAGCATGAAATTACAAAAGTAGACTTTGTTGGTTTTGTATGCATGTTTTCCTGTGAAAATTCAAATAGGAGATTAATTAAGCATTCCTGGATTTTCTGTGGGTTCTTGCAATATGCATATTAAAAAATAATCTTGTCATCTGAGTCTGGACTTGTGATTTGTTTCCTTTAAACAAAGCCCAAGCAGTAAGGCACTTCTATCCTTCCTTATCAGGAAAATATCCAGTTATCCTGAAACAACCTGGGTTCAAACAAATTCATTAGATAGTGATATGGCATTTGTTAGCGTTTAAATACTTCGCAAATATCAGTTGATTCAGGTTAGATTTTGAAGCATATAGAGTTCTCCATAAAAGTGCAGGAGAAGCAGTAGTTTAACAAGAGTAAGATTTTCATCATGTTTGTTCTTTGGGCTCCTTTGAGTTATGTTTTGCACATAATGCATTCAGTTCATCACCTTCTAAGCCACGCCAAATTAAGCATAACAGAGGCCTGTAATTTTTACCAAAAGAATCTTTAAAAAGATCTGCCAGCACAAATTGCTCACTATTAATTTAGCTAAGCACTTTAGAACTATTATCAAAAATATATAGCTCCTCTGCATTTCACATCTTTATATTTATGTAATGCATAACTGTGACTATATATTTTGCATTGATAATTAACAGCAAAATTATTATGCCCATACATTTTAAACACACCTTCTTCAGATAAAACTATAAACTGAAAATCACTGGAAATGGTGACATTAAATCTGATTTACCCTTAAGGTTTTCATTTTAAATCAATAATATAGTGAGCAAGTATAATAACAGCTAGACAACTTTCACCAAATTAATATATTGAAAAAGAGTCACGGCTGAAGTATGTGGGAGGGAGCAAGACTTATGTTTTGGTTTTATTACCAGGTTCTTTCTAATCTGCTATAGGAAAACAAGCCAGATAATACTGAAAACTAGTACTGGCTTCATGCAGTATTCAGCTCAGCAGTGTTACCTCAAGCAAGCCCTTCCATAGGTAAAATGCTAGACAGGCAACCAACAAGGAAAATTATCTATCTCAATATTAGTTTGGTGTGCTGTTCAACTTAGATTTTATCCCAGCTACATATATAACTAATTCTAAATAAATTTCATAGTGGCTCAAAGCAAGGATGGGCAACATAAGGCTGTTAAGCCTTATCTGTGCACCAAGTCTTATTTTGTCATAGGAAAGTTCTTTCTCCCCCCCCCCCCAAAAAAAATGATGTATTTGATATAGACTAGAAGCACAAGGTTACGGGAGCCTGGAAAAAAAGTTTGATCCAGTAAATGAGACCTATGTTGCTTCTTCTTGTCCTATAGTGATAACATTGTTAAATGTGAAATGGTGCAATTAATCCATAGAAAATTTGTGGTATCTAATGGTGACTTTCCTGGCAGCAGGGATTTTCTATGATCTCTCTGTGATTTGGTCATCTCCTTCCCCCAATGCAGCACCCTACATTCTCTTTAAATCTGCTCTGTAGGAATGGGGAAGATTTAGGGAGGCATGGGGTGCTGCAGTGGAAAGGGAGATAAGCAAGACTTGCCTCCATCCCTGTTCCACTACCTTCCTTCCATTGGCTTTTAACATTGAATATCATCCCTTATATTTAAGGATAGTTGCATTGGATCAAACTTAATGGTATCACAAAGTGCTGTTTAGCGACTGTAAATCTGCTGCAAGAAATGTACCAACCTCAGCATTTAACTTTCAATGTGTGTGACAGAAAAACCTGTACAACTCTCTTTTTTCTTTGTTTGGTCAAAGCAAAGCTATATATGGACTATGTGACTGCTTAAAATACACACAGAAAGTTTATTTGGCCTTCATAATGTAACATATGTTATCTTCTATTTTTTTTAACAAAACACCTTTTTAAATGGTGTGAAGGAGAATAAAGTAGTATCTTTAAAATAAATTAAACTGCAATAGAGGGGAACCCTGACATGGATTCTGCCAGCTTAATTCCTTCAGGTAAAACAACGATGGAATTATTTAATAAATAATAGTTAACTGGTAATCAACATGTCATAATCAGCAATTCTGTCCCCAGCCCCAGCAATATTTTCTGTTCACTTTCTGTTAAAGGGCAAACAAAAAAATGTGTTGGTGATAGTTTTTTGCAGGACTTAACATTGTAAGGGAAACTCTAAAGTTCTGATCAAAACAAATCACACAAACTCAATACAATATACTATTTTATAGTACAGGCATACATAATTTTATTTGTATGCTGCTTCCCTCAGTTCAAACCATGCTCAAGGTGGTTCACAACATGAACAAATTCGTAACTACTGTACAACATAACTAAAATACAGTGGTACCTCGGGTTACACATGCTTCAGGTTACAGACTCCTCTAACCCAGAAATATTACCGCGGGTTAAGAACTTTGCTTCAGGATGAGAACAGAAATCGTGCAGCAGCAGCACAGTGGCAGCAGGAGGCCCCACTAGCTAAAGTGGTGCTTCAGGTTAAGAACAGTTTCAGGTTAAGAACAGACCTCTGGAACAAATTAAGTACGTAACCAGAGGTACCACTGTAGTCAGATGTTTGGGGTATAAATAATAAAATTATTGTTTATTATAAACAATTAAAAAAGACACAAACCAAACAATGACATATTGCAGTGAGGCAAAAGCACCTGAGAGTGTGAAGTAGAGCCAGTATGGAGGTGTGGCTTTTGTAGAGTCCTGAGACCAGGATATAGAGGCCCGAAGGACCACATTCAGTCTCTGGTCCATTCCTGAATCCTGGCCTATAGCAATTGTCTGTCATTCCACAAGGTGGTGGAAGGGAGGTGGTTCACTTGCAAGCATCCCAGGGTGCGTACATGATTCCCAAAATCATGCCTTTAAAAATCTGATAAACTCCTCCAGATCTCACAAACACACACCATGGAAACCTCTGTTTTCTGTATATGCCCTGCAGCCTTGTCACAAGATCACTGAGTAGATTTTGCCCTAGCCTTTACTTTTCTTCATATCTACTGTATATGCAGATTTATTTAAGACTTGAACCAAGTCTCTGCAACACCCAGTGCTTTTTTTCTAAAAAAATGTTTAGGGATTCTAAATGTTTAGGGATACTCTCATTTTCCTACTCATATTCCTCAATGAGGCCAAACTTAGATTCACAAAATGTTTAGGGGTATGCGTCCCCCTGTGTCTCCCCAGAAAAAAAGCACTTGCAACACCAATATGTGCATTAATTTAGCATCCATAGATGTTAAGTAGGTTGGCATTGTATAAATATAAATGTGTGGGGGAAAGCACAGAAAAGTATTATCTATTTAACAACCATGTTTTTATGTGCCGTTTCATACATCCAGCCAGCTTACGATCCTGGTAGTTTGGTGTTGACGTTAAGACTCCTGTCAGCAATGTTGACACGAATTAGCACCATGGCATCAATCCGTTGGATTAGTTGATTTAAAATCATTTCATAAACTAAAACGATTCCCCCAAATAATTGGGGGACAGAGTTTTGATCAGTTATTTTAAATATAGGTACTTAACAGAAATGCAAGTGGTCAGGATTATTTTACAGGTACTTCCTCAAACACTGCATAGTTAAAGTAAGAAATTTGCTACCAGAAGATACCACCATGTCCACAGAATAGCTTAACAAGTGGTTAAAGCTCACGGGGATTACAAAATCTCATGGAGGATAAGACTAACAATGACCGGTAGTCATTATAGCTATATGAGCTATGTGCTCTGAATACCAGCTGCCAGGGAGCATGAGTGGAAGATAGCTGTTTCTGTCATTCCTTGCTTGTGTGCTTCCCCCAGCATCTGGTTAGCCATTGTGAGAATGTAAGATGGGCCTTTGGCCTGACCCAGCAGAGCTTTTCTTATCTTCATCTAAAATCAAAGAAAATACATTTCCATCAGTGCAGCTATTTTATTCACTGGCAATTTTATGTAGATTTAATTAATCAATAAAATTCATACAATTAATCGACTAAGATGTCTTTATCACCACTGGAAAGGACTTTATTACCACTGTGAGTGTAATAGCTGTTGCAGAACTTTGGGGATTGTTTCCATAACTGAATGGATCCCCATATTAGGCTTTTACTCACTTGAGAGGCCTTGATAATCAGAGCTGCTATTCTGCTACTGGCATTAACTCTTTCAATTCCACGATAGTTATTAGCAACTGTAGAGATGTAAAATAACTGCTTGATAGGTTTTTATGTGACCTACAAGGAAAATAAAATCGTGCTTATGCCACTGTCCATGTCTTCTTAATGTGTGGTGATAATTGTGTAGTAATAGCCTTTCCTTAATAGCTGGTATAGCTTTTCCAAATCTCTTGTTTTAAAATTCTGGTCACTAGAGGAAGAAACTTACTAACAGGAATTGGTATAGTAGGTGGTATTTTCATGGTGTACTAGAAGGAAAATTGTATTAATTCTACTAACATCAGTAAAAAGATTGAGGTTTTCTTATTTCCACTAACTTTTGTGTATTTACTTTAAAAAAAAAAGTTTGTAAGATAATTGAAGAATTTTTTTATAGTTTCAAGCTTTTGTATGCAACTGTGCTATGCTCATCTACCAATACCATCTATGCAACTCTATAGTCTTGAACTCGGATATTCCCAGTATGTTGATATGTAGCACTTGCATAGAGGTGTTTTAGATTTTGCTTTCACTTTTTCTTCTTTGGGAGTGGAGAGAATTGAACATGAGGAGAAGAGAGTTTATATCTGAAATTGAATTATCATGGTAGCATGTCATGTCTGAATCAGTGTCCCTTAAATCTTACTGCCTGCTCCTCACATTGTCCCATCAGCTACCTAACTATGTGAAAATTACAATAAGATTCCATCTATGTCCTTCGTAATGACCACTGCCAGAAACAGAATGTTGGACTAGATCAGAGGTCAGCAACCTTTTTCAGCCGTGGGCTGGTGCACCGTCCCTCAGACCTTGTGGGGGGCCGGACTATATTTTTTTGGGGGGGGGATGAATGAATTCCTATGCCCCACACATAATCCAGAGATGCATTTTAAATAAAGGCACACATTCTACTCATGTAAAAACATGCTGATTCCCAGACCGTCCGTGGGCTAGATTGAGAAGGTGAATGGGCCGCATCTGGCCTCTGGGACTTAGGTTGCCTACCCCTGGACTAGATAGACTTGTGGTTTGATCCAGTAGGGCTTGTCAGTCCTTTCTATGAACGTAGTCTATACACAAAGCCTTGAACACTGCTGCAGATGTATACATGTATAGAGCATACAGAACGTTGGCTGTCATGGAAACTTCCTTCCATGATCCCAAAACACATTGGTTTGTGCCACACATGTATGATAGTTTCCTAGGCATGTCTACATCTAGGCCAGGCGTTAGGGTACCTCTGACCTGCCAGATGTTACTAAAGCCCCATCAGCCCCAACATCAATGACCAATGACCAAGGATGATGGGAGTTGTAGTTCAGCAACATCTGGGGGGACAAAGTTCCCCACACTTGTCTTTTGACATCATCAGGAACTTTCAGCAGTCTGGAGGCCTTTCAAACCTTTTATTAGCTCCAGATTGAAGTCTACATACTGCATGCATACTCTTACATGGGACCCAGGAAAGAACCCCCAAATTAGGAAGTTGATCTCAGTTCAGCCTAAATTGATCTAATCACTCATTTTCAGATGTTCAGTGGTATAACACTGATGAATACCAATT
This sequence comes from Podarcis filfolensis, assembly GCF_964270895.1. NCBI lineage: Eukaryota > Metazoa > Chordata > Lepidosauria > Squamata > Lacertidae > Podarcis > Podarcis filfolensis. Next base: position 37,470,107 of record NC_139603.1, on the reverse strand, counting down.
GTAGTACAGTTTTACTTGGCAAGAACAACATTTCTTTCCCAATAATGTGAGTAGCCTAAAATTACCATCATCAATGAGAATGCTAATGAAACCTTATTTTTCTTGTAATTTTAAACTGTAAAGCAGGTCTTTGGGGCATAATAAGATGATAACACACACTATCTGCTTTAATAAGTAATGTACAGAATAAAAATAGTGTCTGATAATAATGTATTTTGATATCTTTTAGTGGATTCCCCCCTCCCTCCCCCCAGTGAAATGTTATTGCCTACTGTAGTCTCAAACACAGATGAAGCCAGGGCTCAGTTGATAAACAGGAGGGCTTCCTCTTTTATACTACTGTGTATTGTCTAACATAGGGTTATTTTGTTGACTAATTGCCAGCGAATTTTTATTTATGCTTTTTAATTAACCATTACATTTTAAATACCTCACATAAATTTGCAATCTACTCTTGGAGGGGGTTACTGCTTCAACTTATAATGTTTTAGCATGGAGAGACATGACAATATTATAATTCATCAGAGCCCTGCACCCCATTTTTTTCATGCTGCTCTCCTCACCATTTTTATCACTTTTGCAAAAGGGATGCCTCGTATAAGCCTCCTTTGCATTATGACTGGCTTTAACCTAGCAGACTTCTCTCTAGCAGTAAGCATTGGCAGGTTGTTCCCTGATGTCTCATAGAATAACATATTGTGGCTAAGGACTGTTTAACTCTTATATATTTTTATGGCTAATAATGAAAGCACTTCAGAACACACTCACCTTTAATTCCTGTGGTATTATTTGAGCAACGAATAAAATACTTAGGCTGCAATCCTGTACTTGCTTTCCTGGGAATAAGCTCCATTGAACTTAATGAGGCTTATTTCTGAGCAGACATGTATAGGATTATGCTGTCAATAACCTTTCAGTTGGGTCAATTATCCTCTGTCCCAATTCCAATCCTTTGACACAAGTTATTTGTGTTTATTTCTTTTAATCTTTCAATATTAGTGAACTTTCTTCCACCTTATTTCCATCAATATAGAAATACCAAAGGTCCAACCATAGCAGGTTGATTACACACTTGTTACCTGTAATTCAATACAGCAGCACCCTGTTTACAGCGTCCAGATTTCCTGTGCTGTCAGTTAGAGCAATCAGCACAAAAACCAGGAGCTTTTGGAACTAAATAAACAATGAGAAAAAACATTCGGGGCTGCCAGTAACCCTTCACAGGTAATTTAACAGCCTTTGACTACAAGGCATCAGTTGTTGTAGATGTCTGCCGAGTATGAAATCTGACATTCTGCCTTGCCATGTTCTGCCAATAGGAAAGTACGTAATCTCTTGCTGAGGTTCACTGGAGCCCCTTTAGTGCATTGTGCTTTCACATTGAACCTAAGTGGTTTTATTATGACAGACATCGGCACTTGCATTCTGTCACACGTGTGTCATGTAATCTCTCAGTACGATACATCAAGTTATTTAAAATTTGGTGATGACCTAAATTGGTGTAGTCTCTCCCCCCCCCCCCCCCGTGTTAATTGTTTTCCTTTAAATTTTTTTAAGAATCACCTATTTCTGTCTTGGCAATCCCAAATTGCTTTTGCTTTTTTGTTCTTGAATTGTTCCTGAAAGGTTTAACTACTAAACCAGGGGAAAATGAGGGTCAGTTCATCTGCACAAGTGATAACTTACAAAAGCACCTATGATGCAGCAGTTACTGTTGCTTTTCAAGTCTGTATCTTTATTCATAGTAATTCCATATGCACTTTAAAATGTCCCCAGCATGTTTGGGGCAAAATGGTCTTTTTTTAAGATTAGTCTTTAAAAATGAGAAAACTTTCGGTGCTTTCTCTTGCCTCAAAATAAATATGGGGCAGCTATAAGAATAGACTCAATATTATTTAGAGAGACTTCATTTTTTGAGGTTTGGGACAGATCCTTGATGGCAGATTTTAATTTTACAGAGTTTTTTAGGAGGGTTTGGGTTCTCAGTTATGGCTTCTTCTTCCCAGAATTCTGTGTGTGCTAACTGATATATGAAGCACATGAGAGCCACTTACTCAGCCAGTGGTCCCCATCTCAGAACTGAGTCCACAAGTTGACTTCATAGCTACATGAAGATGTCATTGTTTTCCCCTACCACCCCTTATATAATGCTTATTTCCCCTAAATTGATTTCTGAATTTTGAATTTTATTGTTATTCATGTTTTTATACTGTATTTTATGCTGCTTTTACAATTAAGTGTTTTAAATTTGTTGTTAGCCGCCCTGAGCCCCGTTTTTGAACTGGGAAGGGCGGGGTATAAATAATTTATTATTATTATTATTATTATTATTATTATTATTATTATTATTAGCCCCTGTTCTGCTTAACGTCTTGCATGATTAAGAGTTCTAGAGAACCTGAAAGTTTTCCATACTTTTGTGACATTTTGGTTGGTCCCAAGAAGGGTATTGCTCAACTCTGGATTTTGGAGAGGTTTTTTTCTTCCTCCAATTTATATATTGGAAAACTATTTCCACAACTACATTCTCAAATACATTGCTCTTGTAGTTTTGTGGTGTGACTTTTATATAGTGGAATAATTAGTGTTACATGGTACCTCGGGTTAAGTACTTAATTCGTTCTGGAGGTCCGTTCTTAACCTGAAACTGTTCTTAACCTGAAGCACCACTTTAGCTAATGGGGCCTCCCGCTGCCACCGCACGATTTCTGTTCTCATCCTGAAGCAAAGTTCTTAACCCAAGGTACTATTTCTGGGTTAGCGGAGTCTGTAACCTGAAGCGTATGTAACTCAAGGTACCACTGTATTTTCAGAAGCCTTTGTGCTTACACATTTCTATTTTACCTGATTCGCATTCAGATACATTTGACAACTTTGCTGATTTTCTACAGTAACTGGTTTTGTGGTGTGTGTTTTTTAATTTAAGCCTGTGTATATGAATTAAAGCAGACAAGAAACATCTGTGAGGATAAGAGGGTAGAGATGCAAATCCATCTAGGGGAGCATCAGGTACATTCATGTCTTATTTTAGCAGTCATGTGGCATTGTAATAGAAGAAGGGAACTGCACCATCTATAAATAATCTGGAGCAGTTTCTACAGTATTTCAGTAATCGGCCCAGTAGCTGTAGCATACACAAAGGAAATATCGATACAAATCAGTAAACTAATCTATCAGCTAGGGATACATTTTAGCTGTGTGCTCAAACACCGCAGAGACATCATTTAATAAGACAGAATAGTAGATAAGTTTCCTTTTTATCCCATGTTATTTACACCCTATAGACTTAAAAAAATTAAACAAATCCCTTTCTATAAAATATGTGCACAAATACTTGTAAGTTCCCCTGTATAAACTCCAGAGCATTCTGGACACTTTGAGACTTCTTGCCCCAATTCTGGAAAGAGCAGGTTTGGGCGCGAAAAGGAAGCCTGAAATAAAAAGTGGACTAGATGTTGGAGCTCTGTGTTTGCATGAGAGTTTCCAAGCTCAAAAAAGTTGCTTGATGAGGATACCACAATGTGTTTTCTATCCATTTCTTAGCTAGACATAAAGGAGGGATGAAGCACCTGCAATTTCAGCAGCATGCAGTAGCACATTGTTCATTCACATTAAACCATAGTTTATCTGTGGTTTAATGTGACATATGAACCAGAACATAGAGTGCTATTTGGATAAAACTACTTCTGTTCACTATTTTCTTGCAATGCTTTCTCCTACAAAACTGCAAGTACTCTTTAAGAAGAAACCAAGAACTGTTTGTGGTTTCTTTTTGGATAGTGTACATTTATGATTTACTACTTCAGTGAGTTTATAAAAGATCTAGATGTTTATTTATATAAAGTATTTATATTGTTCCGTTGTACCAAATATTGCTTTCCAAACCAAACACCAATAAAAAAAGAATCTATTGCAATAAAACAAGAAACCAATCCAGTAGCCAAGGACAATCAATAAATAAACAAACAAACCACAAACTAAGTACCAGTCCAGTGTTACCAAAAGCTTGGACAAACAAATGTTTTCGTTGGCTGCTAAAAATTAACAATGTAAACATGACAAATATAGTAAAAGTGAGCTTCCCTTTCCTTCCCTTTCCCCTTTCCCCTTTCCCCTTTCCCCTTTCCCCTTCCCCCTTCCCCCTTCCCCCTTCCCTTCCCTAGAAGTATTTCTAAGACCGGATGCCACAATGATGTTGGGGAAGCACCACCAGCAAAGTCACAGCAACTGTTCTTAAGATACTAGCAGATTTTATGTAAAGTTTAGTTGCTTATTTTGTTCCAAAATAGCATACTTAAAATAGCCATCCTAAAAGTGGCCTGAAAAATCAGACTATCTTTGTACTTATGTGTGCATGTATTTTGGTGCCTAGAATTTTCATGGGTCTAACATCAGTTCCTAATTTATTAAACCATAGTTTAACAACCAGTTAGCAAACTGATGTTAAGTTACTCTTCACCATTCTGTCCACAACATTGTTTAATTGTGTTTTAATCAAACAATGATATAAACTTCAAGGAAGGAATGAGGCTTGGGGAAGGGCAAATAGGGAGTACACTCATTCTTCCTAGTGGCTAAACTATGGTATGGCAAGTTGGGAACTGAGCATCCAAAGTAGGCAGTTGTGATAGACGAAAACTTAATTCACTGTTAGTACTGATTTACATGTTGTTCTGTCGTTTAGTCGTGTCCGACTCTTCGTGACCCCATGGACCAGAGCACGCCAGGCACTCCTGTCTTCCACTGCCTCCCGCAGTTTGGTCAGAATCATTTACATAGTACTGCATTATATGCCCATTTCAAAGACCACAGTCATCCTACATTAACTTCTGTTTTTTAAAAGAAATCATATAAATTTCCAAATACAATTTGGCCATACCCCAAAAAGACTCCAATCTAAATCCAAGTTAGGAGACAGCAGGTGGATAAAACGAAAAATGGAGAGAAGAAAACAATGAGACAATACTGTTTAACATAATAGGCTGTGGATTTGACATGCCAGCTGCCTGGCTATCATTAGGATTTTTTTATAGGCATCACAATAAACTTTCAAGGAGCAATTTGAAGGAGGACAATCTGGTTTGCAAAACGAACCATTGATGCACATTGTCATTGTCACAGTTTGGAAACCATAAGCACTGAATAGAAAGTATACAAGTAAATTAGAACATACTAAATTTAATTTTCAATCTAGAATTTAAGCCAGTCTTGCTGTGTTGAACCATGTGAAGGAGAGGAGAAAGGCAAGTAGCCAGTACTTGTAAACTCAGATGTAGCATGTTCTAAGAAATAACAAGTGTGGCTCAGATCCTTAATATCAGGCTTATTAATGCTTGGATGCAGTGATGTTTAGGATGGGAGTATATAAACTGAAGCTCAGAAAAGATAAAGATACTGATGGTAGGGGGGCCCAACTGAGCATTCTGGATGGCACACAAGGAGACATTTGTGTGTCTGGTAGTGGAACAGTTTAAAAAGTTATCTAAGACTGCAGCCCTTATCCCACTTAACTGAAAGGAAGCCCCATTAGGAAATACTTTTGAGTAGACATAGGATTGCAGCCTAAGTTTGCTATCTGTTGAGGGAAGTTACTGATGTCTTGGTGCAGTTCTGGACATGAAAGTTCATTGAGTTCAGATAGTCTTTTAAAAAGGATATTGCAGGAAATGTTTTGCGTGATTCTTACAGTTCCATTGAAGAGAGAGGTTCAAGTATCTGTTCTATACAGTGACCCCCATGACTACTTCCATACAGATAAAAATGTCTTTAAAAATAAATACACAAATAAAATGAGTTGGGAAAATGCTTTTATCCCTGTGGTTCTGTCAGCTGATCTTATCTGAGGAAAAATTTCCCCAATCAAACTGAGCTTGCTTTCCTAAGTTTTAAAGAAAAAGAAAATATGGTTGATGTTGGGTTTCAAGAGTTAAATGTCTTTTAGCACTAACATTATATGTCAGAAATTTATTTTCACATAGAACTGTGTTAGATGTTCTGTCCCTTTGCCTCCTTCTGAAATGTGAGCTTTATAAAAATTCTTTGGAAACAAAACATTGAGGCTATATTTTTCTAGATCATTTTAATGTAAGTTTAGTATCACTGTGGAGATTTCTAAGACCTCTTAGAGAAGTTTCAGAGTTAGCAGTTAACAGTTTGCCTCAAAGTACTGTTCATGATGTATTTATATAGGAGCCAGAAATATTATAGCTGTTACTATGTGAGTTGTTTCCCCCTTTTTCTGGATTCCAGTGTTCATGAATTCCTACTTTTAAATGTGTGATTAGTTTTACTGAAGCCATTGTGGTTACCAAATACTGGCATTTGCCAGATACTCTCATATTTGCATCTGTAGTTGGAATTCTACAAAATTGTGGTAAGATATTCCTTTACATCAAGAGTCCCATAGGTCTCAGCTTGGATAATACAGAGTAAGACATAGCTGTGCTTGTTTTATATAATCCCCTCATTCCTCTCTCACAATAGGCCCTGTACAGGCATTCATACCCCACACAATTCATATCACATTAGGGGGAAAGTAGGGCTGTGCTGTTCCCCATACTCACTCCATTTAGTCACCAGCTCTGACACCTTCCACATACATGTTGAGGACAGGTCTTGAGCAGACAGCTGCTCTACACTGGCAGGCTCCTTATGCAGTTTAGAACCTGGATAGTGCAGAATGGTCTGCAGATGGTGGTTATGATGGCCCTGCTTTTCCACTCAAATGATTCTAACTGTTCAAGTTTTGAATGCGTCTGTGGTACTCCTGACCTTTTTCAGTGAGATCTTTTGTGGCTGAAGAGGACAGCCATGTGCATGTGCTACTGTCATGGCTGCCCTAATATTGAATAGTTACAGGTAGTAACTGATGTCAGAAATCTGTCTTGTGATTTCTGACATCAGGAATCACAAGACAGAGGAACAAGTAGGAGAACACTTCAGTCGCCCAGGACATTCTATACAAGATCTCAAAGTAGCTGTCATATTACACAAGAATTTCAGAAATAGACTAGAAAGATAAGTTGCTGAATTGCAACTTATCACCAAACTTAAAACTATGGAGAAACCTGTTCTGAATAGAGACAATTGATTCTTATCTCATTATACATGATAAAGCTATTTTTAGTCATCTCACCCCTTGCTTTTTCCAGTAAGACCAATTGCAGTCATTAACAGCCGTGAACAGGTTTACCACACCTATCAGGCAATCACCCATTCCCACCACCCTTCTGAGTAATACCCCTCCCCACCCTCTCACTATATATAAGGGTCTGGTGACTTCTGTTTCATTGTATCTGAAGAAGTGTACATGCACACGAAAGCTCATACCAATATCAAACTTAGTTGGTCTCTAAGGTTCTACTGGAAGGAATTTTTTTATTTTGTTTCAACTAATATTGAATGTTTGATGGCTGGATTGATAAGTACTCACTTTGGTCTTTGGGTGTTTACCTCTGTATGGAAGTTGAAGTAAAGGAAAGAAGGAAGAAGAATGAGGATCGGCCCCTGTACCTGTCCCAGGCCACACCCCTGCTGGCCTGCCACACCCCTGGCCCATTGGCCTGCCAGGCAGGGGCGAGCCAAAGACACCCGCTTACCAGGTGGGTGGCACCCGGCCAGGTAAGCCCCTCACGGGGTCGCAAACTCCACCTACCTGTTAGGAGGGGGGTGAGTGGGAATTGTAAAAAGTCTTTGGAAAACGTTTTCCTATTTTTAAAGTCTTCATGAAATACAAAGGAAGTGTGTAAAAAAAACAACTGCTTTCCCTTCCTTTAAACCATAATAGGATGACCAAGAAGCAACTTAGAGATTTTCCTTCTACCTTTTAAATCCATTGCTGAATCAGAAGACAAAACAAACTTCGTGTTTGTGTCTTGTTTTCTTGTCCCGCTCACTTTGTTACTCCTGTGGTAGCATGCTAGGCTATAGATGTGCAACATAGCAATCTGGCAGAAGCTGCCATTTGTCATCACCCAGTTCAGTTATAACTTGAATTTGTTTTTGTTATTTTCTGATATGTTGTGCCCCACCCTTTACTTTATGAGAGCCCAGGGTGGCTGATAATAATAGAAAAATACAACATTAAAAACAAAAGCAGAACCACAGTGAAAAACAACAACAACAACAACAACAACAACAACAACAACAACAATAACTATGTTATAAAAATAGTGTCTCTTCTGTTTTACTCCAAAGCCTTCCTGGAACAAGGAAAACTGGTTTTAAATTGTGTTCTGAATGAACATATAGTGTGGGGCACAATCTGATCTCTGCAGGAATGGAGTTCATTAGCACCTGGTGGTGTCACTGGTGAGAAGATCCTGTTTCTTGTTGTGACATCCAGATCAGATTACCCAAGGGTACCACAAGCAGGGTCTACCCTGCAGATCACAAAACTTTAATTGGGCTGCTGGGCAAAGTGCTCCTTCACATACTTGGGTCCAAAGCTGTTTAAATGCTAGTTGGGCCCAGTCCAGTTGCTCACCAGCAGCTAGTGAACTGCTTTCTGGAATGGTATAATATAATCCCATCTCACCATCTTACACATTATATGGGCATCTTCCATACAATTTTCACGATATATGAAGTATCCTGGAAACCCTAAACCAAGTGTGTCAATAGTCAGCTACAGGCACAGCTGTAAAATGAAGAAGTTGATAAATATACAAACATCACTCTATTCAACAGAATAGAGTTCTGTCATATCTTCTGGGCCATGTGGGATTCTTCCCAAGGATTTTGTGTGTGTATAATGAAGTGCTAATTTTTCATTAGAGAGTTACTTAAAAGACAGACAGATGCCACATGAAACTAATGACAGCTAACAATGCAGGGTTATTGACAAAACATGAGTCTATCAAGATACCAGTATTGTTTAACTACTTTTAACTAAAGATGTGAAGTTCATGCTAATGCTTTAAAAATACGCGTATTTTGTGGTTTAAAGAGCAAGAGATACCTGGTATTGATGATAGATTCTAGAATTAGACAAATGATTATAAGCCTACAAGCTTGATTTTGAGTCACAACATTCTTTTTGGCAATGACACATCTGCTTTCGTACCATAACTGTTGCAAAAACAGTATAATCACACACACAAAAACATTTATTGCAATCAAAATGTAAAATTTCCCAAGTACTGCGCTTTGGACTGCAGATATAGTTGATATTGACAGCAAACTATTGGAGAAATATTCAGAAAGGCCAACAAGATTGGCCTGCCAATTGGTAAAATAGCCAGTAGCAGTTTTTGAAGTGTGAATGTGTGAGATCTGATTTCAGCATGCACAAATGCACAAGCGAAAGGTCAGGAAATTTAGCTTGCTGCCTGTGTCTTTGTGCTGATTGCCATTATGGATGTTTCAGGTTATATGCCTCATTCAATCAAGTACACATAAATTCATTCGTAATGTGACTTCATACTATTTGTACGCAATAGCTGCCTGACAAATCAGACTCTTTGGATGAAAGCCGCTCTATGTAATGCTGCTGCATCCATATTAGCCATGCTCCAAGATACCAAATGCACATGGGGGTATGTCAGCTTCCTCCTGGTGGTAGCCTCCTGTGACCCTTCAAAAGACAATTCAAAGGTGATGGTCCTCTGGTGCAACTAGTTGGCCACTTAATGCTTTACCCAAAAAGAGAAAATGGTTGTTAAAATTATTGGACTTAGCTGAGATGGCGAAGTTAATGTGTTTAAGTGGAGAAAAATCATTGTTGATATTTTCTAAAGACTGGAAACACTTTGTGGACTTTTTGTGTGAAAAAGAAAATGAACCTGTTATCTCTGGGTTTGAGGATTGAAGAAAATAGTAATTTATAGAAAGTGTAATATTTGAGTGTTACCTTGGAGTGGATGTTTTGAATTATTTTCTATATACAGCTGACTGATGAAGAATCGGAAGTTCTTTTCTTCCGCCCTCTTTTTTCTTTTTCTTTTTGTTTGTGCTTTTATTTAGATTGGTTTCTATTATCTTTGATATTCTAAAAGGATATTGGATATTGATCTTTGTATATCTTTTTTCAAACTTTAATAAAATCTATTGGGAAAAGAAAAATGTATCAACGAAAAAGAGGGCAAAATAGAACACTTATTTATATAAAATTTGTTTGCACTAATTTGGAATCATATAATCGTAGAGTTAGAAGGGACTCCAAGGGTCATCTAGTCCAACCCCCTGCAATGCAGGAATCACAGCTAAAGAATCCTTGACAGATGGCCATCCAGCCTCTGTTTGAAAACCTCCAATGAGGGAGAGTCCACATGGTTCTTTATCTTTAACTCAGCTATTCAAACCCACACAGTTGTTCAAACTGAGGATTGTCAAAGAGAGGAGTTTATTTGTAAGGTAGACATCCCAGGTGCAGCTCCCCATGAGACACAAAGGGCTGCTGCTAGAAGTGTAAACATGAAAGTGTTTTGTGGGCTTCTCTAGCTCCCAGGAATTACTATCTTCTACTTACCAGTTCTGTGACTGTATAATAAAAGTTGTTGCTGCATTAGCTTGTACCTTGGTGGTTGGTTTTTATTGGGTTCAATTTAGTTTTTGGGAAATCCATCCTCTGAATGGGCTTAGCTGCCATGCCAAACCAGACCTCCTTCCACATCCTTAGCATCTCTTTCAGTGAATAATAATAAAAAAGAACATTTCATAACTCTGCTACAGTTCATCTTAAATTTGAGCAGCCATCTTTATGAATAGTTTTGGTTTTCAGAATACATTAAGACATGTAATTTGAATGAATGCAAATGCTGGCATGTTTGACCTGGTTTTAACTAACTGGATCTTGAGATCCTCTCATAGAAGCATTGGGCAAAAGGTGACTTTCCTGCTTCACCCCCCTTTCAGCCGCCCAAGACCCATAAAGGGTGCCCTAAGAATTAGGGGATCATGCTGAATGAGGTGAGTCTGTGATCTTTGTAGTTCACCCCAATAAGCAGGGTCCTTTAACCCATGCAGAACCTTTTGGGAGGCTGCTGGGAGAGGGAGAGAGAGAAAAGCTATTTTTCACCCATACTTACCATGAGTTGATCTCTGGGTCCAAGCCGTTGACTTTATTTTCAGCATAGGGCAGAGAATGGGACTATCTTTGACCATGGTCTTCTGACCATGAGGAAGAGAGTTGGGAAGAATGGAGGAAGTCAATGTCTAGAACAAAATTGACTAGTTAAAATAAACCATATTTTTCAACAAGTTTCTTTAGAAACTTGTCAGCTCTTTAGCATCAATAATTTTTGTAGCATTAGGAGATTTTGTACATTTTGCTTAATATTTAAATCATTTTTCAGTTCAAAATACATCATGGCCTCTTATTTGGGTTGGGAAAGTAGAGAGAAGTATATTTATGACCTAGGGAACAAAACCGAGCAAACAGAGACAAGGCAGAATATTAAATCTTTGAAATGAATACGATGTGACGGGAGGGATATGTAATCAAAGAAAGCAGATGATTTTTTTATTTATTTAATCATTAAGAAGAGATTAAGCAGTCTACTGAAAAATAACACTTGCTGTATTTTAAGGATACGGTTCTTACATATTTTGATTACTTCTACTATGATCATTATATTTTAAAAAAACATCCAGAGGTTCTGAATGAGGATGGACATGGAATGACTGGATCATAAGTTGCTCTCAGAGGATATTGGGAGAGAGGTGGGTAAAGATAAACATGCAAGATACCAGTCATGAAGATTCTCTGATCAATAGCATTAAAAATCTTGCCCCCAAACTGAGTCATCTCTTTAATATTCATTGGAATACTTTATGCCCCCCCATAGCTATTTTCAGAGTGTGAGTTCAAAAAAATGTTTGACCTGGTCTTTGTTTCATGGGAGTGTCCACTGAATGGACAATACATCAAAAGAGTGGGGTTGTGAATCCATCCACGGCTGGTTTGGGCTCTCAGTTAGAGCTTAGGGTTTGGGGGAAAGTGTTCACGATAGAATATATATTACTATTGGTGCATCATGGCTACTACATCCCAGGATTATATTCTAAGGATCTTTCAGTTCAGCATATTGCACGCGCTTAACATAGTAGAGCAGTTTGCACCAATAAAATACTGGTGTCCACTTGCCTTTTATGGTAGTGATGGAAAGCCCAATTCATAGAGGCTACTTCAGATGCTGCAGTGTGAAGAGACCTGACATCTTTAACCCAGACTTGCCTTAGACACCTGTTCAAACAAAGGATATGTGGCAAATGGGACAGTCAGTTGATCTCCCTAATAGCTACTTGCCACAAAAATACCCTGCATTCCCATGAAAATGTCCTGCATCTCTTGGCAGCTCAAGGACAATTCCTAAAGCTGCCTCAGTACTCAATTGTTGTTACTCCCCAAAGCTTTAGGGCAAATATAATAGACAAAAGTTAGACAGTAATGTATCCAGTCCTCTGCCCCAAAATAAAAATAAATTCTCTTCTACAATACAGTTTCACTATGTAGGGTGCTGGGGGAAGTGTTCAATGCTGAATATCTCTGATTATTACTGCTTATGTCCCAACATCTTGAAAATGGATAAGCTATCCATTTTGCCAGTGATAGGGCCATGGTACTCACTCCTAGAATAGCAATCCCTGCACATCAGCTGGTATGAGATCATGCTGCAAGACTGTTCTTAATACTGTACTGTGTCATGGAGCCATGGCTTATCAATCCACATGAGCCAGAGTGGGTATAGTATTGGAGCAGGGAGACCAGGTTTCAAATCCCCTCTTAATCATTTTCATTGGGTGAACCTGAACCAGTCGCAGCCTAATGTACCCCACAGGGTTATTCTGAGGATAAAATGGGGAAGGGAAGAGCTATGCATGTCACCTGGAGCTCCTTGGCGGAAAAGGATATAAATGTAATCATTTAAAAATATTAATTTATATCCTTGTAAATTGATCAGAGATTTTGTTTAATTTGGGGGGTGCTTATTGTTTTCACTGCACTCTGTATTTTGTCAGAACCAGGCCTACCAGCAGATAGAAGAAGTCACTATAGGTAGAGATTCTGGGATGTCATGAGAAAGGAGAATTTTTTTTAGTAATTTAATTTACTGTTGCGTTTCACTGTTGCAAAGGGGGAAAGACATGTGGGATTTTCTGCCTCAGGCACCAAAATAACTTGGCTGGCCTTGGCCACTGTGCACCTTGCCTGAGCAGAGGTAGGGAGGTGATGAGCATATTCTGCTCCATCTTAAGCAGCAAACGTCTTGGGCTGGCTCTATGGGCTGTTTACTCAGACCAGTTCCATTAAAATTAATGGACCTAAGTTAGTTCTGAAAACAAATTTCAGTGGTCTTCTTTTGAGTAAAGTCTAGTGATTACAACCCTATGGTTTATTGTTGCAAGGATCTTGAAGATATCAATAGGAATTTGGGCGCTATAATAGCAGGAACAACTAAAGAAGAAATGACAAAGTGACTTCATTAAGAGCTATGGCTGTTGGCCACATCATCTACATAAAAGATCTGTTCTTACCTAGTTCCTTTTACAATGATTTTTTAAAAGGTGGTATGGCACCTCTAATATCAGGCATAAAATCCACCCCACCCCCATATTATTATTATTATTACCAACTGCCAGAGTTATAGAGGGTTATACTAGATTTAGAAGTGAAAAGCCTTTACAGTTGAATAAAATGAGATAAAATAAAATAGTGAATACTGCTGCCAATATTCTTTAAAATCCAGTTTAAGAGCATCCATGAGAAAAGAAGACATCTGAGCAATCATTATGATAAACACATCAGGGCAAAAATATTATTTTATTTCATGCTGTTTGGAAGTGAAGATTGGTGCAATCCATATTTGTGAGGTACCATGATATTTATATCCTTCTACCTGCTGTGTGATGGAGAGAGGACATAAAGGTGGCATAGCTAAGGACAATGATAAAAATCCCCTTCATATAATATGCAATGCGCTGATTACAGGCCACTAGAGTATAGGTTGAATTGCATCACTGATGAATAGTCAAGGGACTCAGTTAACAAATTCAGTGCCTTTAAAGTCTTTAATGATCAGGGCAAAATGAATGAAAGCATTTGTCACTATTACAATGGTTGTTAGAACATGCTAATTATGTATTAACTTAATTATTACCATATGATCGTTTACAATAATTATTAAATTTTGTTCTTTGATTTTTTTAAAAAAAAATTGACCAAGTTTTACAAGTCAAATAGTTTTCTAGAAAAAATGAATTATAATGTTTTTAGATTTTCTTATTTTGTTGTTGTTTGATGGCAGAGGACTTTTAAACTAAGCTGAAACTTTGTTGAGAAATCATTACAAACACAAGCATCTGCTCAAAAATCCCAACTCCACAAGCACCTCTTTTCATTACCATAGATGCACTCAGCAATCAATGAATCGTAAAAAAGCAACAACCTCTATATTATACCCAAATTACATACTATAACCATGTTTTTTTAAATATTTTTCTTCAGATCTATGTGTTCTAACTATTAATACTGATAGAGTCCGGAGTAATAGTGTCATGTATTAAATATATGTCTTATATATCTCTAGTAGATCTATTGTTTAGGTAGGTAAAGGTATAAGTATACCCCTGATCGTTAGGTCCAGTCACGGATGACTCTGAGGTTGCGGCGCTCATCTTGCTCTATAGGCTGAGGGAGCCGGTGTTTGTCTGCAGACAGCTTCCAGGTCACTATGACAAATGCATAGTCAAGTCCAGTGAGGCATGTACCATAAATTTCATTATAAAATGAATGTAATGTTCCTCTTCTAACCAAATATTGTATCTAGTTTCTGTAAGAAAACATACCTAGGATCAGAGTGTAAGCATAATAAAATAAACAATGTAGGATATTGATTCCAGTGTTATTCTTTTACTGGAAGTCAGCTGTTGGTATATTCTTGGAACTGTCTATACTTGCACCAAGAGGTGTGTCCAGGGGGTGGTGAATGCCCTTCTATTTCAGGGGGTTATAGTAGATGCTTTGAAAGAGATGGTTGCGTTGATTCACCTGAAGAAGACCTTAGTCTTTAAAGTGTATGACAACTGCTGTCCAGTCACTTATATTGCTTTCTTTGACAAGGCATGTGAGAGAACAACTGGACCTACAATGAAATTCGGCATGTTGAGGGCTCTTTTTCAGGGTTCCAGTCAGCCATGTCCTTTTCTAGGATACCCCATTCCATTTTTTCCCAGTTTTCTGTCCTTTCCCAAGGGTCAGTCAGCATTCTATGGCCTGAGAACATGCTTAGTTCATGTTGGACTGTTTTGAAGGTTTCCCTCTCTTGTAGGTATTTGTATTTCTGCAAACCTTAAGAGTTCCTGATTTGTGCCCATTATGCTTGGATGACCCTAGGATATAGCATATGACCCAGTGCCTCCTGACACTATGCTGTGGGGAGGGCGTTTCCAACCAGCACCCACCTGGGTAGAGGTTTTGCATGCTAGATTCTCATTATGGAGATCTGGTATGCCACATAATGTTTTTGCACCTAGTTTACCTCTGTCTTTTTCTGGTCATCCCAGAACAGGATAGGTGACATTGGTTAACATGGCCACTTAAGGTGATGAAAAGGAGATCTTCCCTTTGGGTAGAAGTTATTATAATAAGTCTACCACATATATGAACAATAAGCACATTTTGTATACTTTCATCTTCTTTTTTAAAAATTGTGCTTTCATTACCAGAAGCTAGAAATCAATGCAGGTTTCCCTCCCTCCCCATTTCTGATCATTAAAAGGATGGTTTATCTTTATATGGATCTTTAATTTTAATAAGCTAATAATTCTGATTTTAGCTACTATTATCTTAATAGCTAAGCAGTCTCAAACATTTCTTCTGCTAATTTCTTTGGATAGCTTTAGCCATCTTATCAACCTGAGTGAATGTTGCTGCATGGTGAACTCTACTGGGAAAAATAGGCTAACGTGTCAAGGGCATTGCAGATGTTTTAGATTGGTGCTGTTTGCCAATGTTAAGGATACACTGTGTGATTTTCATTAGAAGTTCTCATGCTGTTTTCCCACTCCCCACCCTTCTCCTTCTCCAGTGTTGTGGAATTTTGATAAAAGATACTGATTAGCTTGTTAATTAATCAGCTGTGCTGGATTTGATAAAGAATTGAATCTCTGCCGGGTTGATGGTTTTGTTGGAAAGATGTTTTCACTGCTACATGTTAGAGTGCCCTAATTATTTTATCATATTGTTTGGTTAATCAAAAGGGGGGGGAAATATTCAAATAGTTTAGATAAAGAAATACGTATCCTAAAGTCAGATACTCTGCATTCTTTAGGTTCCAATCTCCACCTTCATCCACATTCTTTTAATAATTATGTTAAGGACAGTGAAGAGAACTGATTCTATCTCATTTGAGATTCAGAATTAGGTTACATCTACTCTTAGATTAAGATTTTTTAAGGTTCAAAATGAAAACTATGCATTTTATATTAGAGAGGGGGGAGTAAGTAATGAGTCCTCTTTCTAAATGAATTTGAAAAGCAATTTGATTTTAGTTTTTCCAATGGAGAACATTAAAAAAAAAAAACCTATCTTACTTTATTTACTAACCACTGAATTGAATTGTTCACCTTTTATTACAGATATAAAGCAAAGACTATGAAGATGCAATCATTTTTGCAGCTCTCAGACTTCCAGTAATATATCTCTTGTGGTTTAAATAACAGATAGTTTTAAGTGTTTTTCCATTACCTTCGTGTAAATGAAAAATGCATAAAATATTTTAACAAGGCAAAAGTAATCCAAGGAGATTGTTATTTTGTGTTACAAATTAGGTTATTTCTGTCATAAAATTAAGAGAAAAAAATCAGCGCAAGGACATTTCAGCTTAATATCATTTACCAAAAGGAACATGTAGCAGATTTAATGAGCTAGCAGGTCACCTGAATCCAGCTGTTTCCAACCAGCTTTATGAAACAGAGAATGCAGCTAGCAGTGGGAGGTAAGCATTATTACAAGCTCTCAAGGAGTTACAAAATCGATTTCTGCTTGAATGAATTAATTTAGATTATCAATTTATAACCAGCTACATGAATCCCATCAACTCAACAATTCAGTGAATGATCAGGCTCAGCCCTTGCAAGAGCTTAACAATTAGAGAAATCTCCCAATTACTTTCTGTCCTTTAGTGATAGAGTTAGTGTGACAGGGGGCAAGTTGGAATGTTTGTCTAAGGATTTGAATATGTGAAATATAACACCTGAAAATGAGCAAGAGCATCAAGAGGTAATCTTGTACTTAAGCTCCATGCATAGAATGTTATGATGAATACAATGTTAGATATGTAAAATAGAGATTCAAATAACCCCCAGTCATTGAGCTTTGAAGCGTGGCTTTAAAATTACTCTTGTCTGAGACACTCAAACATTATGAAGATAACCGTGTGGCTCAACTCTCCCAGAACTGGACTACTTCACAGTACAGTTTGGGCAGAGTTTAAATGCTATATTCACAGAAAGCTCCCTGCAATATGGAAAGTTAGCAGGTCACAAAAAGTCTTGCCAAGGATCTTTGTTGCTGTAGTACACGCTTTTTCAAAAAGAAGACTGAACTGGCTTTCCATTCAGTCTACTTAATGGGGCTGCAGTGCCAAAACTGTGGATCATTTTGCAGGATCAGAATTTGCTGCCCAAGTCAGAAGATCCGAATGGTTTCTCCTGTGGTAACAACATATAATAAATTAAATAGTTGACCATGTGTTTCTCTTAAATTTGCCGCCCTAGGTGGCAATCTCATTCTGTCTCATGACTGGACTTGCCCTGACACTTCGAACTATGAAAGATTATGAGAACTTGATAGATAATAATAGAAGGGGAACCCTTTTAACCTAAGAGCCACATTGCCAATTTTAAAGTGGCCACTAGGCTGCAGTCATGGACATACATGTTTGCTGTTTTGTGGATGGGATATGTATATTTCCACTATCTAGGGAAAGAAAACATCAGCCCAGCCTGCCCTTGTGCTCTTAATCTGCAGAAACCAGTATTTCAAAGCATAGAGATAAACACGATGACCTGTTAATATCTGTTAAAGGCTCAGCTACAAAACCCAGCGGAAATGCTGGCAGCTCTTAAATGTACACACATATAACAATCCATAATGCCTCTTGCACACATGCACACACACACATTTGGGGACCCTTGCTCGTCCCTGTTGACTGCAGTACTTTCATCTTTCTTGTTGTGCTGGGAGAATCGACTGAGCCAAGTCATATCAGTACCCTTAGAACCACATCATTTGCTTGACACAGCCAATAGAGATAGGGTTGGCTTCTGACAAAATGCAGAGTTGAGCCAAATTAATATATAGCATATGGGAACAGTAAGAGGCCAGATGGGTATAGGAAGCAGTCTAATTTGGCCAGAAGGCCTGAGGTGTCACACACTTGAAATAAAACAACTAAGGCTGCAGTTCTTAATATCTTTTTACTCTGCAATAATGACACTATAACAACTCAAAGACCTTTCCAGATTGTGGGGTTCCAGGATAAAGTATATATGAGCGATCAGAATTTTTGATAGACCCAGTAAAGCTAAAAAGACCATGTTTTTTGGGACTTGTCTGAGTAATGGATTGTCTACCAAGTGACTTGCACTGCATGGGTAACTACATTGCTTTGAAGTAATGTGTCATACTCTTTTTTTTATAATAATATTTATTAAAATTTCAGAGGAAATACAAAAATATAAAAAGAAAAGAAAAAAAGAAGACAAAAAGAAGACAAAAAGATACAAAATACATAAAAATAAAAATAGTTAAAAACAAATCAGTCATTCCATATCCTATCTTTCATCTGCCTATTTCCCTGACTTCCTCACACCTCCCTTTTTTTGTATCCTGATTCAGTCATTGTTTCAGCAAATCCTTTCTATATTTTATCTTATAACCAATTAATTAACTCTATACATCCTATCCATCTTTCACCATATTCTGATGTTCAATTTACCTTACTTTATTTAACCTTATCTTACCATAAAATACCTTAACCTTATCTTACCATAAAATACCGTAAAATACCTTAAAACTTTAAAACTTAATACTTATTTATCCTTATATCATTTCTGCTAAAGCCAGACAATTTCATTCCAACATTCTCCCTAATATTCATTAATTTTACACTAATTCCCAAAATAAAATTTTTTCTTTATAGAGTCTTCCAGTTTTCATCCAACGTCCCTTCTTCCTGCTCTCGGGTTGTGTCAGTCCTTATTATCCAATTCCATCTAGTCCATCAACGTGGTAGTCTGATATCCGAGGCTCTTAAGTCTCTTCCATGCCCCTTCTGCAGATCTTTTTCTTCTTGTTTATGCTTGCACTTTTCCTTGTCTTTTGTTGGTCTCTTTCTTAGTTTCTTTCCTTTCTCCTTCGGGAGTAGATCTCCGGGGAATTTCCATCCATACTCATGTCCATCTCCCCACGTCAAACCATCCCATTCCCCACAGTCCCACTCCCCACAGTCATCAATATAATCCGAAAGATCTTTAGCAGCATATTTCAAAATCTCTCCAAAGTTGAGATCCTCCTCAGCTCCAGATTCCTTCAGGCCTAATTCAAGTTCATTCTTCCAAAACAGCGGCTTATACTCCTGCAGGGCCTCGGGTCTCACCATTTGTGTTGCTTGAGGTAGCACCGTAGCTTCCTCCATTATTATCTGGCCTTGCATTTGCCCAGTCGAACCAGTTTCCTGGATTGGTCCCTGTATAATTTCTATGTCAATATTCCCTATTTGTCCACATTCACTAGTTGCAACAGTCATCGAATCCAACTTCTCATTCATCAAATCCACCTTCTCATGCAACTGCTCCAGCAAAGCACTTGTCTTGCAAAAAGCAAGCACCAGGACTTCTTCCAAACACATTTTTATTCAAGGTCACAGTCTGGTCCCACGATGTTAATCTCACAGCTGTGAAATCCCCAAGTAAACTGCAGCAACAATTTGACAAGCTCCCTCTAGAGGATACAATTTGTGTCCA
>NC_139603.1:37287639-37447639 GCF_964270895.1 Podarcis filfolensis | reverse complement strand
ATGAATGGCTGGGTGGAAGTTAGATCACATGACAGATATGTAATAGATATGTAATAGATATGTAATAGTGCGTAAATTTGGTCTGAAGTTTGGCTTGTGGACTCATAAGGCAGACCCTCCAAGTGTCCCTATTTTCCAGGGATGTCCGTGATTTAGAGAAGCCATCCCAGTTTCTTGTTTGATCCCGGAATGTCCCACTTTTCCTTAGAATGTCGCTATTTTCACTGGAGAAATGTTAGAGGGTATGGAGTTATTGACCCCTGAGCCATCTGAAGGCAATCTTGTATAGGGAAGTTTTTAAAAAAATGTTTACTGTTTTCTTATGTTTTTATATATGTTGGAAGCTGCCCAGAGTGGCTGGGGCAACCCAGTAAGATGTGTAGAGTATAAATATTAAAATTATCATTATGCAAAGGGATGTCCCTATTTTCATTGGAGAAAAGTTGGAGGGTAAGATAAGGTGCTCAGAGAAGCAATGGAGATGAGATCAGAGCTCTTTAAAAAAAATATGAAGAAGTGATAAGAAAGTAAGGGGGGGGGAGGAAGTTACCATGAATTGGAAAGATGGCAAGAGAGAGAAAGGAAGAGAAAGAAGGTTGTACCTTCTTTCCTTGTCCACTGTCTGAAAAGCAGGGAGGAGGTCAAAAGAACAGACTTTTCTCAGCTATGGCAAGGCTTTAGCAAAAAGAAAGAAGGGAAAAAGGGAAAAAAGCACCCAGGCCCATAATTCCAGAGAAAGCCAGGCTGCATTTATCACAGCAAGACCCTTTTTTGCAATCTCATGGAGGTATAAAAACCAGCATTTAACAGTGCATTCTAACTTAGGCAGATTCTCTGCCAGCGTCATGTTCTGGTGAAGGCTTGTTCAGTTTAGGAATCCAAAACCAGTTCTATGTTTGGTTGATCAAAAATTCACAAAAGTGGGGTCCCCTAGAATGGTCATTTCCAGAAGAAAATGCAATTGCTTTTTCCTGCTGAAAAAAGGAGGGGAGTCTATGCTTTAGGTGTATTTTTAAACCATTAGTCATGATGTGGCACATAGCAATCAGCAAATGTCACCATTAGGTGCCTTTTAAGGGAGTTTAACATTGTTAACTGCAAAAAAAGGTCTGAGCATACTAGCTAAGAACATTCAGTAGTGGTATTCCTTTTTATACAACACTGTTATGTCTATTATTATTAATAGTAGTAGTAGTAAGTTGCTTGCTACCTAAACGTCTCCAGGAGACTTATAACACATTTAAAAACATAAACATACACTGTACCATTAAGAAGCATACAAGATGCCAACCATTCATTAACATATATACTATTTTTCATTTTTATCAGAAACTGATGAAAGAGAAATAAATGTTTTGCTATCTAAATGAAAAAGTATTTTGTTAATCACAATAACACACACACACACACACACACAAAGAGAGAGAGAGAGAGGAGATAACAACTGCACAATAATACAAACAAAAATCATCATTATAAGCTTCATATGTAGAACAAAATTTGTCACTTACCATTAATTGCTTCATTTTACTTTTTTGGTTTGAAGTATAGTTTCTAAAACCACCACCACCCCACCCACACCACTAAGCAGAAATTGCAAGTTTAGACTATTAAGACTCACTAATTTGGAATTTCTAGTACAGAAGGAGGGAAAATAGCACATAATTTCACCAACTTTTTGACCTGCTCTTTATTTGGTGTTGGGGGAAAGCTTTTAAAAAAGAAATTAGCATGCACTTTAGTTTTTCTTTGGATTCCTTCCCAAGTATATCTGTAAATATATGGAAAACCTCTTAAAAAGGAGCATACTCCCCCCCCCCCCGTCATTATTATATAAAGCTTACTGCTTCCTATGCAGAATTTTTCAAGCAATATTTTAAATACATATCCCAGGAGGCAATTCACAGGCATACTGGTAAAATTTCATGTAAGTGATCTGCATTAACAATCTTTCAATCTCTATTGACATATAATAGTTTGACATGATGTTTTGCAAAGGATATATTCACACTGATTTCAACAACATGTAGTATTTCGAGGTTTTATTTTCCAAATATCTTCAGGCATCTTCATTTCATTTTCCTTTTGCTTCCAGGGTCTGTCAAGGTATATTTCAGTGCATCTCAAGGCACCATCAAAGCACAACATGTATTGAAATTTAGGGGCCTGGAAGCAAACTAGTTGATCACAGCTGCTCCACATTGCATGGAGTATGAGATGGTCTTATGAGTATTCTTTTCTTGTCATCTGCAAAATATTTGAATAATATTAAAGGATATGGTGAACAGATGATATAGTTCATTAGAAAAAACTGTGATCTGACAGCAAAGTAAACTAACCAAAAAGAAAAAGGAAAAAAGAGTGAAGTGTGTTCATTTATCTCATTGCAGATTGTATCTAATACTGTACAGTTGTTGTGGGTCAGAAGCACTGAGTTTGGAATAATGCTCAGTAATGCAAATCATTGTTACAGGCATTGTGTCAAATTCTTAAAGGTGCTTTTCATTTATGTTGTCGTAGAATGGCAAATAGGTAAACATTAAAAAGAAAGTGTGAGTAAATATCCTTAAAGCTGATGAATGGAAAAAGATTAGGTTTTTTTTGGGGGGGGGGATATTTTTACATTCAAATGCTGTTCATTTTTATTACCCCAAACTACCATTCATATAGCCTATTTCTTCATATCTTTGGAGCAATAAAATATTCTCATAAATCATTGCAGATTTGTTTCTCTGACACTGCTTATAAAATAATGTATCTAATGTCGGGTAATACACTTATTAAAATTGAAGTATTAGACCTTTAAACTAGGTATACATTTGAACTAGTTGGGTCACTTATAGTGGCACTGGTCAAAGCAGCTGATATATGTCTAACACTTTTCGCAAGATTGGAGAACCCTTAGAGTGCAGTCTTCTGATCAGCTATGCATATAAATATCTCCTTGCATGTGATAGTCAAGCATGCATAACTGACTAGAAGCTTATAGCCATAATTTCAGCTGCATGTCAGTTACAAGCGCAAAAGAAATATCTTCAATGTACACTTTTTCTCTTCTTTTCAAAAGGATGTTAACATTTAATTAGAACAATAAAGTGTAATAGTGAAGTAAAAGAATAAGCATATAAAATTACAATAGTTGAAGGGTGTGTGTGTGTATTCTGTGTTCAGGATATTTATTTAGTAGAGAACACACAGTTCACCTGTGAGGTAGAGCTTCTGTGTGGGAGTCGTGATGCATATTTAATGCATGACTTAAAAAGAAAGGCAGGTTCTGTGACTTGTGAGCAATCTTAGAAAAGTAGGTTTCATGCCAATTCTGATAAGGAAAGCTTATAGGAAATATGTTTTCTCTCTCCCCACCCCATTAGACAATGTGTCATATTTCACAGCAGAACCCTTCACATTTTCATATTAAGTGATTAATTGTTGTATAGCCTTTATTGTATTTTTATTGCATTTTCTGATTTAAACAAACTAAAAAAACACCAACCTCCCATTCCTTCCAAGTATATGAACCCATCAAACTGGGGGCAATCTGTGACACAGCTCAGTACCGAGTTCATGATTCTTGGACCAGCCTCAGGTAAAGAGAGAAGAGGGTTCAACTGCTCATAGAATCATAGAATCATAGAGTTGGAAGGGACCACATGATTTTCCTTCTCCCATACTCAGCTTCTAGTACCCAACTGAGCTCCAAGAGAATTCTGCCAGGTGTGGTGCCTTGCAGTCTTAAATGTTTTCCCATCTGATGCCCACTTTCTGTTTACTGCTCCCCAGTTTCTTTATAGTCCCTGCCTTCCATGACTCAAGACAAAAAAACTCCATTATCTAGCAATGGGGCTCTGACATGATGTAGCATAGTATGTTTTTTCCTTTCTGGTTTCCATACAAATATGACTATCAAATAGATATCAATAAACAATCACAATATTTTTTTGGAGTAACAATGAATGCACTGATCAATGTGTTTTTCCAATCAGCTAGGTTTATTTTGCGTTCTCCTAGTTCATTTGTCATGGTTAGAATCTTTCACAACTCCTGTGTTCAAGATTATTGTGTAGTTTGCTCCTTTTAATGCATTTTGGACTATCTGATGCAACTTTCTAAAAAAATTAAGTATTTTCATAATAAAAAAACTATAAAAAATGAACTAATCTAAATGAAAACAGAAAATGAAAATACAAAGTCCTCTCTCAAAGGTAGAGCCAGACTCAAAAGTCTCAAATTTATTGATTTTCCTTTTGACACAAAAAGTCCAAAAGGGGTTCTCTAGTTATTCATCTTTGTTCACACAAAAATCTCTCCACTGTGGTCATATGTTAAAATAATATTCCATAGTTATTTACTTATCGTATATTCATAAATTCACACCCAGTTCCATATCTTCCAATCCCATTTCTAATGTTACTTGTTGTGACTCTCTAATCCTTTTTTATTTCCACTTATTTCATTCTTTTTCCGAGAGAAGCTTCAGAGGTTTGGCAGCTTTTTTCCTCTGAATTCACTCTAAATTGTCCACAGAATCCTTTCTTTCTCAATTATATCTCTGCTAGCTCAGGATATCTCTTGATTTCTGCACCCATGGTTTCATTCCACTCCTCCAACATCTTAAGTCCACCATTTGGCTGTTTCATTTCTCTAGACACCTGTGTCAATGTCTTCTCCATTGCATCATATACTACCTCCAACTTTACCATTTCACTCTACTGTTCTGGCAATCCTTTATTGAAATTGTTCCCCAAAGCTTCTGTGACTTCTTTAATTCCACTTTCAGTTTCATCCTTCTCTAGCCCATTTCATCAGTTCAGCTCTGATCTCTTTTAATTGCTTATTCAATAATTGCTGTAAAATGACAACAGTCAATGGGGTGTCCAACAATTTATTTGCCATACTGAATGCTCTTATTAATAGCCCAGTCTCCACCTTAAGATCTTCACATCTCTTCCTTAAGAGCTTCAGTCTCCCATATCAACTTTAAGGTCTGCAAAACATTCCTTGTCAAGCTGCATTCCTTTCCCATAGTGACATAAAAAATGTACTTTCAATTTGAATTCAGCATTTTTCGTTGAAAAAACAAAAAGTTAAAAGTAAAATAAAATAAAGATCTCTAACAACAGGAACAGCCCTTGGACATTTAAAACTTTGCAAACAATTAAAACATGCTTTTCTTTTGCTTTCAGTCTTTTAATGATAATCTCTTTTTAAGATAGAAGTTAGCTCACACTCCATATACCCCAGTAATGATCTCTGTCAACGAGCTGTCAACAGAAGATGTTTAGTTTGCCATGCTCCTCCCCTGGAAGCCTATCTGAAGCAACTTCCTGAAGATTATACTGTTTTGTACTGCAGGTGGTGGAGTAGGGCTGAAATAAGAACCCTATTTCTTCAACAGACATAAGTGATGCTCAGTGTGCTTTTGTGTACAGTACTTAACAAAAAATATTCTGCCAGAAGGTAGTGACCCACAGGCAACTGAGCACTATGAAAGCTATAATTTTTTAATAAAGACCCTTGCGATGTGGATCTGCTCTGACGTGTAAAGGTTCTCTCATGCTAGCACAGATTCTGCCAGATTTTGCATTATTATCTTTAGGGTTCTGTTTTAGGAGATAATTTTTATAAAATCACTGTTATAATGCCATATTATGGAGCAGGAGTTCCTTTGTGGCATGCTGACAACAACCAGTTCTCTCTTTTAAAAAGTCCCAGAGGCATAGCTATAGAGAGAGATGTTGGAGGAAGGCACATCAGATTTGAGGGGGGGGGGTACAGGATGGTTTTCTGTATAACACTGAAAATAACCAGGTTCTTCTTGGAAGAGAAGGACTATGCTACTATTTAAAATTCTCCATTGCAGATGACCATAGCAACTTTAAAACGGGATTCCATATTTGTAGTGAGGTGGGGTGGATTGAGTGCTTTACCCCCCACTTAGCTTATTGCTAAATGTAGTACAGTACTTTTTAAAAACATAGAAAATATAAGATCAATAAAGCCTTTGGTTACGGGAGGTTTTATGCTTCTTTTAAATTCACTCATGCTCCAAAAAAAAGCATGGGAAATCATACATTATGGCTCATTGCCTTAAATTGCACCCTGTAAGCAGTAAGGACATTGTACTGTTGTACAGATCTTGAAAGAAATAAAAGTTGAACAAATGAATTGTTCACATGGATCCAGGTATTTGTAAATTAAATGTCAAACAATTGCACAAACCAATCATCTGTATGATTCAAGACCTTATGACTTGAAAGGTTGGATTAGATAATCCTTGTGATCCCTTCCAATTCTAGAGTTGTATGTATGTGTGATTTCCTGCCCCTCAGTATTTGCCTCCTAAGATGGCTGCTTCACTCTGTCTCATTGTAAGAATGGTCCTGGTTGCTGTTAAGTCTGGCTATCTGCTGAGGTGATGGTGCACACTGCTTGCATACATTGCAAAGGAATATAGGAAACAGCCTTACAACAAATCAGGCCGTTGGTCCATCTAGCTCAATATTGTTCACACTGACTAGCAGCAGGTCTCCAGAATTTCAGACAGGACATTCCCAGCCTGGGATCTTCTGTGGGCAAGGCAGGTTCTCTACCTGAGCTACAGGCCTCCCCCCCCCCCATTCACAGATGCAATGAGGGTCAAGCAACATTTATACATCTGAGCCACAAAATACACTCAGTCTTTAAATCCAGTTTGTAGTTCATAGTCATAGAGCTGGAAGGATCCGCAGGGCTCATTTAGTCCAACCCTCTACAATGCAGGAATCTTTTGCCCAATGTTGGGCTCGAACCCACAACCCTGAGATGAAGAGTCTCATCTTCTACTGACTGAGCTCTTTCCTAGCCATTATGTTTAAATTTCACAGTTGATTATTTAACCTGCACTGCAACTGATGAGGTAAATGATTTTTGATTTAGATTACAGTTGGTGTGTAACAAGCATTATTTTACCAGCAGCAAGCAGAATTTATGCCACTATTTGGGCTATCAGTGATCCAACTTATGGATGATATCCCCATGACTTTTAAAAAGAGCACCAAAAGCATGAAGTTTTAAAGTAGACATATTAAGCAATAAATAGTAGCACTGAAAAATCAATTTAAAAAACCATAGGTAGTTCTTATGGCTAATTTAATTAAGTCTGTATCATGTATAAAACTGCATTTACAAGTCAAGTTATAGCTAGTTGTTCTTATTGAAATGTAGCTCTCGTATACCCTGTGAAAACACAGTGACACACAACTAGCTATAAAAAATGAAATATTCCAACATATCCAATATATCTGTGAATAAATGAGATGTGCAGAAGTAAAAGGGGAAAAAACAACTTAGAGTTGTCGAAAGAATTACATGAGAATAATAGAAGGGTGGGTTTTTTTCCATTTTATTGATTATTCCCAGAACTTTAAGTTTCACAGTTAGATTGACAACTGAGTTATTTGCCCATCCCTAGTGACTGACAATAGATAATGGAAAGGCTTTTACCATGATATAACAGCACAGAATAATTTCTAATTTACTACTGTAGTTCTCATCAAAAGTACCTCAGCAAAAACACTAGATTTATCACTTCAATTACTGGAATTTCACATTTAGTTTAAAGAGACATGTTTCTATAATGTGACAGGCTTTACACATTCTGAACTTATTCAGACATTTCGGCTATCAGAATAATCAGGCACAGATATAAATGAAAGCAATTGTTTTAGTTTTATAACTTTCAGTTCTTTCTGCTTGGCAGTGAATGAAACAGAGCCTAAACTCAGGGTCTTTGCCAAATGAGGCATATTTTCAGACCAATTTTTTCTTTCTTTTAAGATATCATGTTCCCAATATTTTATATGAGAACTAATAATATACCATTGAATCAATGATTACAAATCATCATGCATTCTCAGCTGCATTTGTCCAGAAGTTGTGGCTGATATCCAAAACATTTAAATAATCAAATCTGATCAATTAGCAGTAGTGTTTATAGAGGACAAGAGCAGCCTGCGACAAAATGTTGCCATATGGAGCATTCATATTCACAGTTCAGCCCAGCCAGCCATGCCCAGTTCCAGCATGCTGCATTCCACCCTCAAAGCAGCCAGTGTTCCTGGCCACTGAGCATGCTCAGTCCTTATCTTGTTGTTGGGGGCAAAGGATCACTTACGATTTTTTCCACCTAAATATGTTTTGTACTTATCTTGGAGTCATAGCTGTCAACCGTCCCTTATTTTGCAGGAAAGTCCCTTATCCCAGGACCATGTCCCGCTACTGTCCCTTATTGATGATGTCCCTTAAATTTCCCAGGTTTCAAAGGAAGCAGCTCCTCTCCCTCCCTGCCTGCCGGCCAGGGAGGAGGGAGGCTCCAACTGTGTTGCTTGGCTGCATTGCTCACCCAATAAGAAGTCTAAGAATGACTGGAGGGTGGAGCTTGCATGCCTTGTGCCCAGCCGCGTTGCCTGGGGACTCACCTTTGCTCAGTGCTTCCCAGCGGAGAGGTGACAGTGGTATTCCTTGCTGCATCCCCTCTGCCGGGTTGCTGCGCTGTGGGAGCCACTGCTTGAGGCTTCGTTTGGCTGCTGGCTGGGCTTTCTGCCTTTGGCTCAGAGGGGCTCAGAAGCTGAACATACCTGTGTTCGGAAAATCCCTTATTTTGGCTGCTGATCCCTTATTTTCGAGGCTGCTGGTCCCTTATTTTCAAATCTATAAGTTGACAGCTATGCTTGGAGTTCCCCTGAGTCTCATTATAACTCCGTTTTCTGTGCTGATGGTGCCATTTTGGCTACATATGGATCCACTCTTGGAAAATGAGTTCACTATGAGTAGATTGTATTATCTTACTGAGGGCTGGTAACATCTGAACTTGGAGCTAAAACCTCTTAACCTGGAGAGCCGATGTGTCACTTCGGTGCTTTGCTTCTGGTTAAAATGCAACTGTTTATCTCATTACTGTGTCCTTTGACCACACAAGCCTCATCAACTTCCACTCATTTCCCTTCTCATTGCATTTTCAACAGAAATTCCTTGCCAATATTTTTGTTCTTCTCTGTGCCTTGTCCCATTTTCCCTGTTTGCTTTCTCTATATATTCTTTCCTCCTTGCTTATGCATCACCTTTGCATCCTTCCCTCTCTTCAAGGGCAACAAAAATGAATTATCTCTCTCTTTACTCAAGACAGTCACCACTGTGAGGTAGGCTACACTTCAGTGATAGTGATCTGATCTGAAGGCAATGTTAGCATAGTGCCAACAAATCTAGGTTCCTCCAACTTTTAGCCCTAAACCTTTGTATCGTCTAAACAGTTAGAATTGTGGCATTACAGTGGTACCTCGGGTTAAGTACTTAATTTGTTCTGGAGGTCCGTTCTTAACCTGAAACTGTTCTTAACCTGAAGCACCACTTTAGCTAATGGGGCCTCCTGCTGCTGCCGCGCCATCGGAGCACGATTTCCTTTCTCATCCTGAAGCAAAGTTCTTAACCTGAGGTACTATTTCTGGGTTAGTGGAGTCTGTAACCTGAAGCGTATGTAACCTGAGATACCACTGTATTATGATTGAGATCCAAGTGCCAAGACTGAATAAGATTTTTCTTGGTTCATCATCCAATGTATCTGAGGTGTAGGATTGTGCTTTGATTGAAGCCCAGGTGTAAATATCTCAACAATAGCATCTGCTTTTTTAATTAGGCAAACTGGTTGGCCAGAGGTAAATAAGCAGTTTTCTTATTGAAGGTCTATGAAGTCAGTTAACATAGGGTTGCACAATCCCTGTCTCAGATCACAGAATCATAGAACTGGAAGGGACCCTGAGGATTGTCTAGTCCAGCTCCCTGCAATGTACCTTTATAGCTTGTGTCCTGTTACTCCAGTCTAGATTGATGTTAATCCTCAGAATGTCCCAGTTATGACTACTCTTTTTCTGTATTTTATTTTTAGCATTCAGATTATTTTCTAATTCTGATAGTTATTTTCCAAAAGCAGACAAATCCATGTGACTTTGTTTTGCACCTCTTTCCTCTCCCTGCCCCCAGGTGGCAGAGAGACATACAATCTGAAGCTTGGGAACAAACTTGGAAGTATCACAACATTGTTTGGGTAGGCAGGCTACAGGCTACATTAAGACACTGTGAAATATGTTATGCCTGGCTATTGGCAACATAGGTAAATTAACTGCACCTATGTTTCCTTTTGCTTTATACATTGGTGTTTTTAAAACCATTTTACATGTCAGTTCTTTTTGTGCAGTTTTGTCAGGCTACCATAATATGACTCTGAGATTCTTAGAAACTTTAATATTTCCTTAGTACTCACCAGTGGCAAGTCCAGACCCTTTTTTTAGTTAACCAACAATAGTGAAAAAAACTTTAGAGAGGGGAAGCTTATGTGCCAGGGGAAGTCCACATGGAATGATGACTGCTTGTTGAGAAGGGGTGAGAAACTGGGGCAGAGAGGACGAATGGAGTAAAGTATCTTGGAAGATGGTATCACTTGAAGCTTGAACAGGAGTATTTCACTGGGTATTCTATATCTGCAGTGTATTTTTCAAGCCATAACTTATGTTTATTAAGACTAAAAATACATTTTACTTAATTTTCTGTGAACAGCATTCCAAAACATTGACTGTAGTGGGCCTTATTGTAAGAGGGTTTAAAATAATAATAATAACAATCATCGCCGCCACCACCACCACATGAGAGGGTCTGGAGCCTGTGTACAGGATGAGGGCTCTAAAATATGACCTTAAGTCTTAGTAGGCCAGGTGTTGGGAATCTTTGACCCTCGAAAAGTTGATGAACTGCAACTTTCCAGCAAGCATGGAAATCATCATTCCCAGCAAGCATAGTCAATGGCCAGGGAGGATGGGAATCATAGAATTGTAGAGTTGGACGGGACCCTGAGAATCACCCTAGGAGTTGTAGTTCAGCAACATCTGGCTCACCCAAGGTTCCCCATGCCTACTGGGGGCTTATAATGCAAACCTAATCACCTACTCAGAAGGAAATCCTATTGAATGCAGCAATGCTTACTTCCAGATAAGTGGGTTTTAGGGTTGCGGCTTTAACCCATTAGAGCATGGGTAACTCTGCAATATATGCAGAGGCTTTACCAGGTCAAAGTGTTGACACTAGACAAGTTTATGGTTGAGTAGAAAGAAGTTAGTTCCATGCTAGTAATCCAAGCAAAATGGGTGAAGTTTGGTATTGAAGGTGGCATGACTTAGAAGAAGGGTGAGAGTAAGCAGAACCAGAGGGCAAGAGTGGGTGAAGATTGGGATAAAAGATTGGGTTGTTTTTTGTCACAGGAATATAAGGTTATGTCATAGGAGCAATGATAGATGGTGACTGTTCAGCAAAACATAGGGGAAACTAGGGTAATTCAAGGGCTAATGAGGCACCTTGACTTGAAGAGGCACAGGGATCAGGACAAGATATAGAGTTTGTTACAGAGCAAAGCTCCCAGAAGGACCCTGGGAGATGAGACTCTGTGAAGCCGAAGACCCTGACAACTCTGCAGCCATTAGCTTCGTTTAATAGCTGTTGCTATGGAAATTTGGAATTTTTATTATTATAGATAAAATAAATCAAAATTAAAAGTTTGGGATAAGGAAGCATGCTTTGAAGGCATGCTTTCAAACAGTTGCGTCTGACAGACATGCGCTGCAGCAGGTGTTAGGAAATCATGGGATAAAACTGACTGAAGTATTTTGAGAAAACTGTGATAATGTCAATGGCAAAATTTATTTTACCAAGTGCAGATGTAAGACATCAAGTTCTCAGACTGATGGCAGAATTAACAAAAAAAACACCATCTGCTTCAATAATTATCTGGAAATACTCATATTCTTGGATTTGTTTTAATACCACTTAGTTTCCAGCTTTATTTTATCTGTGTTTGTACACCAACTAGACTAGATTTTGCAAAATGAAGACTCATTCCATCTGATCATTTAAAAATGTGTTTTTGCATGAATAATGAATCTTTGAATTGTTACTAAACAAGCAAATTATTTGCGTATGTGTCACATCGGTTATCAAGTTTGCACATGTGACAGCTTCAACAGCCGTCATGTAAAATGCATAGAGCTTGTAACCATATGTTTTTGCTTGACAAAAAGCTGAAACTCAAGATCAATTTTCAATATGGAATGCACAAATTAACACTTTAAAATGTACCACAATATGTACAGCTTGGCAAAATCTGCAGAAATAGCACGTTTCTAGATATTAACTGATATCTTTGGATTCGACCTTAAGGTATTCAATCATTTTGATTAAAAGACTGATTTCTCATAAAACCACAGTCTGTTGGAGGCGCAAAACCAATGACATTTGAGCATTCATATATTTTCATAAACTTTGAACAATGTCAGTGAGACACCTCTTCAATCTTGGCCACACAACAGCAGGGTATTCAATCTTTCTTTAGCTTAAGACAGAAAATTTGAATATCAGCATAGGGTTATTAATGTGACAGTTCACATAGTGTGAACCATGTTGATTCTTAGGAAGCAGATCTGTCGAATATATAGTGTATGTGCTTTGCTCTTATTCTTTAAGGAGGGAAAAATCAACCAGAGATCCTAGACTCCCTTTCAAAATGAAATTGATGCCCCATAATTCTTTATGTGTAAAACATAAAAAGAGCTGGCATCAGGTTGCCAATGACACAAGTATTGTTTTCATACTATTTTTATTGCTTGTTCATACTCTTTATACTGACTATTAAAAGTCATAAAATATGCGTTGCAAATTTCATTGTGCATTATTAGCCTTTTTTTCTTGTATGATTTCCTTAATAAACAGCCTCATTAAAAATGACTGAGCTGTAAAAATTAACTACTTGACTGTGTGTGTGTGTGTGTGTGTGTTTGCTGGTGCTGTTTCTGCTTGAATTTAAAGGTGCAGATTAGTAAAAAGACAACTTTTCCCATGGATTAGTAAAAAGACAACTTTTCCCATGGATTTTCCTTCACATTAGTTCTGGGCTAGTATAATCAATTTTGTATATATTACATCATGTTGCAAGTGATATGCAATGTAGGTTGGAGGGGTATTTTTAAAAAATACCCTATTGCACTGAATGAGAATCTTTCTTTCGCTCTCTCTCTCTCTCTCTCTCTCACTCTCACTCTCTCTCTCTCTCTCTCACACACACACACCTGATAACATTCATTAGGATTTTTCTTTTTCTGTTGTTCCCTGAGCAGCTTGGGAGAAACCAGATGGGCTGTAAGGGGAAGATGAGCAATTCTGTCCTGCCCAAACAGCAAATGTGACAACACATTGTTTAGTAAGACGACAGTGAGGTGCATGTGTTAATATGTTATAAAGCACCCACAGATGTCTCTAAAATTTTCACAAATGTAACCCTGCCAAGTTAAGAAACAACACAATAACTATCACTGTGATAGTAGGAAGCTTCATTGTTGTCATTTTGTAAGGGTGAGCTACCAGCAGCTACAGCTGTTGAAAACAATATGATTTGCTTAACTCTTTGTCTGTCCTATAAACTCAGTTAAATTAACTTTGTAACTAAGCCAGAGGATTTATTTTTTGTAACACTTAATATATTTTACATTGCCTCTTATTTTGGTAAGGATTCACTTTTAAAACAGCTGATTTGAACATTGTACCCATAGATGATAAACTTTCCAAAACAAAACATCATTAATGGTTTAACAGCAAACTGTAATACTATGCGATAGCTACTTTATCAACAAATGAAACTCTTACGAACAAAAAACAAATCCAGAAATTAGCATTGGATTAAGGGATTTTGTTCCAAATGTGTCATTAGGATCTTTTGCAAAATAATAATATCTGAACATTGTACTGTGGCTGGCATTCCAAAACTGCATGACCAGTTCCCTGGACCCAAGGGTCTGGTCATTTATTTCTCAAAATGCAGGCCCTTATGCCATGTAGCAAATAATTTTTAAAATGGAGGATACTTTAAAAAAACAGATTGTGATATATAGCATGGACTATCTGCTGTTAAAGAAAAAAGTACAGTCATACCTCGGGTTGAAGTTGCTTCAGGTTGAGCATTTTCGGGTTGCGCTCCATGGCAACCTGGAAGTAACGGGACGCGTTACTTTTGGGTTTCACCGCTTGTGCATGTGCAGACGCTCAAAATGATGTCACATGAATGTGCAGAAGCGGCAAATCACGACCCGCGCACGTGCAGACATGGGTTGCGTTCTGCTCTGGATGTGAACGGGGCTCTGGAACGGATCCCGTTCACATCCAGAGGTACCACTGTAGTGACAACTCCCATTGGCCAGTTACAAGCCCTTGGGCACACCTAAGGTAGCGTTCTGGATCCTAGCTTGGTTATGGTCATACCAGAATAAGGGCATGATGCCACCAAGTTGCTCACACTAAGCAAGTCTGGGTCTGGTCAGTGCCTGGCTGGCTGGTTAGCTAGAATTTCATATATGCTGTCCAGGTTTCCATGCTGGAAGGAAGGTGGGCTAATTTCCAGAGAGGTAGACATATTGGAGCAAACACAACAGAAAAAGTCATAAAGACTAACAAATTTATTGTGGCACAAGCTTGCATGGGCTGTATTTTACTTCGTTAGGTGCATTGCATTTTATCCTCTGTTGCAGATACATGTATACCCATATGTGTAAGTATATATTCTGCTGCACACCTCCATATTAGAACACTGGCTCCCTAGCACAAAGGTCACCAACCATTTTGGACTAGTGGGCACAGTTTGAATGTTGAGAGGGTGCTGGGGGCACCAATCACAAAATGACTGCCATGAAGCAGGTGTGGTGTAACATAAATTGGCTGCCACAGGGAGCATGGCATAACACAGAGTTAGAGAGACAACCACCCCCAGCAACCTTGCGCTTGCCATGGGAAGTCAACTATGTCCTGCTGCTCCTGTTTATGGAGATCAAGCACACACACTGTTGCTGTCTAATAACAACCTTCATGGGTGCCATAGCCCTAGTGGGTGCCGGGTTGTTGACCATTGTCCTAGTGCCTTGAAATTGTTGAAGACTGTCATTCAGTATTCTTTCATGTCCAAAGGAGTGTGGGCTTAGGTCTTCTACTGTGCTGATCTGGAAAAGAAAACCCTTGCTTCTCATTATACGGCATATGTATGTACCTATAAATGTATTGTTATTAAACATGTTGCATGCATATGGAGTTGTAAATACTTGGGACAGTTTCCCCAGAAACAAGCAATGAGAAAAGCTGCATGTTAGGGGATAATGTGACAAAATTATAAGCATTCTAAAACAGAACATACTGTTTGCTAATGGCATAGATCTGCTTTATTTATTTTGTTCAGTTCTTATCTAATCATTCTCTGTCCTTTTCTGCAAAATGCATTAGTGACTATAGACCTGATTTATTCAGGAAAAATTCTCACCAAACTCAGTGTTTGGATAAGCAGTGAAAGATAGGTTCCAGTGGAAGTCATGCTATCACTGATCTGTGGGAGGATAGTGATAGGAACAATAGCAGCATAAATTCAGAATGTGAAGGGTTCTTCTGACTAGTGAACAAAAGCTTTCTTGACTGGTCGTTATGGGTTCATGTAGAAAGTTCATTGGAATCTGCGGTGAAATATTTACTTAGAAATAATTTTAAGCTGACTGATAGGAAAGCATTCCACTTGATGCAGTTCCATATCCATTTCTATCCCAGAACAATGACAAGGCTTTTCTCCAACCTTTGCATTTTGCAGTCACAACTCTGTGGGTGAGAAGCATTGGGAAAGCTTTATTTTATTTCCTGCAGTGAACTCTTTATAATAAGAATGGGGAGCAGCAATTTATCCCAACTCTTCTTCCTCATCACTGCATAATAGGAATGGGAAGGAGGTGCACAGGTTACTACCAAAAAGCAATAGGATTGAAATACCTGATTTAGGCAGGGAGTTTATGCATTCAAATTGAATGTAGCTTGCTTTCAAATAGAATGTCATTATTGGCAGAGCAAAGCATTAATGCACTAATTAATTAAAAGTATTTCTAAATCTCTTAAGATTTTAAAAATTTCTAAGCAATGTATAAAACAGTAGAAATTATGCACTAAAAGAATAAAAAGCAGAGCTAAAAGCACAGTGGTATAGAGTGCAAACCTATGGATCTGGAGGAGACTGGACAAATAATCTGGGGTCACATATGTGATGTGGGGTAGTTAGCAACATTCTGGTGCTGCCAATACATCTATTCTAGTTCTGACTGTAAAGGAAGCACGTGTTCAGATTCAGTACTAAATAGTAAGCACGCATATACAATACATATAAATTTCTTTTCTTCCTTTTTTAAAATGAATACTTAGAAGGGATAGATATATTATTTATTGGCTTTTTGCTAATAAAATTACTGAGAATTGTGGTGTAATGCTTGAAAGCTACAGCTGTGTTTGTTGCCCATTATTATACAATGAAGGCATTCTTTTTATAACTCTAGGGCAATAATGAGCACTAATTTAGCTACCCTAAGTTGTCAATACATGTTTTATTATACCTGTGGATCTGTTTTCCAGTTTCCCAAGGTAATCCCCCAGTGGAAGTACTGTTAGGCATCAGCCATTTGTCAGGAAGCAGTTTGTTTTCTGTTTCATTGCAGAAACTCACATACAGCTTTGTGGCTATCAATTAGAATTTTTAAAACAGTGAATGCTCACCATTGTCAACCGCAGCAGCTTTTCTTTCCACTACAGTAAGAAGCTGCTCTATTGCCAATGACGACAACAACAAAGGCCAGTGACTATGTTTGTGTCTTGCAACATATGGTTTATTGGTTTTTACCTGTTGTTTGTTGGGGACTGTTGTGAGAATTGTTTAAAGATGCCATGTAAAATATTTGTGCCTCAAAATTCAGATGATAATAATATTTTATTGCTTATGTTTCACTCTTCTACTAAATATATGTTGTTATGTACATCATAACAATAAATCCATACAATATAATAAAAACTAAACCAAAAACAACAAAAAGAATATAATGCTATCTGTACTTTACCAAAAGTAACAACAGTGACGATGAAAAATGATTAAACCTGGTAACGATAAAACTAGGTGCAACTGGTCAGTGTGTCTGGCTGTTAACCTGAAGGTTGGTAGTTCGAGCCCAGGGACGGCTGTCGTCAGGATTCCTGCATTACAAGGTGTTGGACTAAATGTCCCTTGACATCCCTTCCAACTCTACAGTTCTGTGATTCTATGCCAGCCTATTGAAGCAAGGTCTCCACATCCTGCCAGAAGACACACAGAGACATGGTTCACACATCACATTAAGCCAAACTTTAGCTTAGTGGAACTAGACCAATGTGTGGGTTGCTGGAGGTTTTGGCTTACTGCGCTGTCCAAGCCTGGGTTTGTGGTTAAGTTCTTTCCTCAACAGCCACAAGTTGTAGCCACTGCATTTTGTACCAGTAGGGCTTCAAAGACAACCCCATGCAGAGTTTATTTCAACAATTCAGTCTTCTGGAAACTGAAGCCAAGGCTGTCTTCTCTAAGAAAGGTTGGAAATGGCAGGCACACACATACATGTCCACAAAATTAACACTTCAGTTGTGGTTCGGTTCCTCTGTGTATTTCTTTTGTTTGTTTCAGTTTCATAGCTTGCCACATTTGGGATATGTAACAAAAGCAGAAAATCCCTGGTGGTCTGTCACATTAAAGTGGCATTAAATTTTCTCCACTTGGGCTGCTGCAAGAAACTCATAAGTCCTGAAAACCAGCACAGGCAACACTTTTGGAGGTCTTCCTGTTTGGATTTTGGTGAGTTAACTGGGAGGGAGCCATGAAGAACAATTGTCTTCTCATTCTTGCTATCTAAATCCAGTACCAAAATGAGGTTATAAGAAAGTGGCTACCAATAGTTAGCTAAGGATAAATCAAGCTGTGAAAGTGAATGCTTTCTATTACCATATGGTTTAAACCAGGAACAACTGGTGCAGGGCAACTGCTTCCACAAAATTTATAGCAAATGCAGTATGAGACTGTTTCAGAGAATTCATAGGGCTTTAGTACAAGTACCGGTAATCATGATTAGTGTACAAACAAGCCCTGGAATCAGAAGGCATTTGCTTCCCACAGTGCATTTTAATATGGCTCACGTTTCCTTGTTCATAAATGTACTTTTTGGAGAAAGAGAAGGGTGATAAATTAGAAGTATTTGGACCTTTGAAGCCAGAGGTATAGTGAATAGACATTTGTTCTACCTGCATTCATGAAGCGCTCAGGATAGCAAATAACTTCCTGTCCCCTTGCTTGCACTCCAGGAGCAAGAGATTTTCTCACCTCTGGCAAGCTCCTTCCCTGACCCAATTTCTTCAAAAATTCCAAAGAATTCTGGGACTGGAGTATCTGTCACCATTCACAAGGTGCACTTGCTCTGAAGCACACTCTCAGCATTGTAGATGAATAAGCAGGAACAGCAAGGTCTAAGCAGAGGAGTGGAGAGCAGGCACATTTGCATAGCAATTCAGTCCTCCCCTGAGGGCTCTTTTGAGGCTTGCCTGATAAGAGGAGCACAACAAGAGGATTCATTTCTGGCATGTTTAACTGTTAGCTATCTGTAATTGTTTGTGTGGAGGATTAACTCAGGAGGCGGAGAGAAGTGTCCAGTCCAATTTTTTTCTTTTCCCCTTCTTGCAATTTGGCACTAAAGCAGAAGGAAGAAGCAACCTTTACAGAAGTCCTGACAGCATCTGTGTCACATACATGTGTGTGCGCACATGCATGCACATCCATACAGGGCTTTTAAATGTTTTCTTTTAAAGCTGCTCAGAGCAGCAAAAGTGGGAAGAGGTGCAGAAATTCATACTGAAAGTAAGCATATAGAATTGCACTGTGTGAGTCTTTTAAATCTGTAGTATTCTTATTTATTAAATGCCTGCATACAGTTAGTAATCCATATATCTATTCCTAGTACAGTGGTACCTTGGGTTACATATGCTTCAGGTTACAGACTTCCCTAACCCAGAAATAGTACCTCGGGTTAAGAACTTTGCTTCAGGATGAGAACAGAAATCATGTGGCGGTGCAGCAGCAGCAGGAGACCCCATCAGCTAAAGTGGTGCTTCA
The DNA here is from genome assembly GCF_964270895.1 of Podarcis filfolensis. NCBI lineage: Eukaryota > Metazoa > Chordata > Lepidosauria > Squamata > Lacertidae > Podarcis > Podarcis filfolensis. Next base: position 37,428,594 of record NC_139603.1, on the reverse strand, counting down.
GGTTAAGAACAGTTTCAGGTTAAGAGTGGACCTCTAGAACAAATTAAGTACGCAACCAGAGGTACCACTGTAATGCTAAGAAGTAAGGCCTAATGAAATTGTAATAGGGTTGGACTTCGCAGCTGGTAGGTGGACAATAAAGTCTGGCTAGTAAGTCCCGCCACAGTTTGTAGATCCCTACAAATCACTATTTCTGATGGTAACTCCATGGGAGTGTGAGGAATGATATATTCTATGTTTATATCCTTGGAGGAAGAGCAGGATACAAATGCATTGGATGGTGATTTTCTTTTTACACAACAACCATCAAAATAGAACTCCATGGTTGTTTTTTGCAAGCTATTCGAATTACTATCAGTATGATACTAGACCAATGAAGTGAAGTCATTTCAAGCACTGAGGGTATCTGAATGTGGTTGGTGCTGGACTACAAATTATCGGCACCTTTTATGAATTGTCTGAATGCTTTTTGTCTGCTTTCAAAAGCATGTCATCAGGAGGGTAATCTATTAATTGAAACTTAAAACTCAAAAATGGAATTTTTTACCTTTAAATGTTTTGTTCAGCCAGATAATTCTTTTAGCTGAAGTGCACGTTTTCCCCAAACTAACATGTTTCATTTTGCTAGAAGTTGGCATGGATCCCACTGGTAGAAGAAATTATGTTTGCGCTTCAGCATTTGTTAGCCATGCAGGCCAATGGGTGTTACCCAAGAAAAAGGAGGAGTGAGGCACAGTGTGGTGCTAGAATCTCATACAAATTGTAATTTGTGAAAAATGAACCATGTAGCTGACTTTGTGCTTAGTGTTCTCTTAGTAAAAGTAAAAGATCCTCCAGCAGAATCTTTGAAGCAGCTGGTCAGATATTGCTAATCTCAAGTTTCCAGAACTTGCATTCAGAATTTTTATATGGGTCTTGAAATCAAATTATGGTTTAGAGAGCACAATGGACTTGAAGGCATGTGATTTGTCTTTTGGTTTTGAACATTTTCCAGATATTCATGTGCAGCTATAGTCATAAGGTATATTAACTATTTGCCCCTCCCCATAATAGAAGTATTTGCAAACCATACAGTTAAGCGACTTGCAGCCTTCTTTAAAAGATCACTTTTATTAATTAGTACCACTAATACAAACCAGAGACACATTAACCTTTCTGCTAGTGTAACCATTCAGGAAGAGAGTAATAATATCTATACATATGAAGACTGCATCTGAAAAAGGAACAGTAATTTTACTATATGCTGTTTGTTTGCTTCCCCTTTCCCTGTAATGTTTTCAGTTATATTTACTAAGGCAGCCAAGCTGTGACAGATGGACCACATGATAACATTAGTAGAAGATCCAAATCATCATTTCAGTTGTAGCTCTTACACAGTGAAATAAATTGAATGTAAACTAGTTATCCCTGGCCAGCAAATACACAGAGGTGCAAAAAAGACTTGATTATTTTCTTTCCACTCCATCAAGCCACATACTGACACCTAAAGAACCTTATGTTGGAGGTTGGAGTCCTTATGGTTTGCAGCATCTGAAGAAGTAGGCGAAATGTCAGGGAAAACCCAGATGTATGGCAACGCAATGGAAAAAGCAGCGCAAACAGCTCAAAAAGCTTAAAAATCTCAATTTTTGGGTTAGGTTTCCTCAAAAAAGCTAAACAATTTGGATTTGTTTTTTTAAAAGGCTTAAGAATTTTGCGGTTTTCCTTAAAAAAAATTCAATAACTTCGCAGGTGTCAAATATTTTGCTTTTTGAAATATGACAGCCCTAGAAGTAGTAAATCAACAAGTAGTGGAAGTTGGTTAATCTGATTTGTGAGTGCTAATCAACCTGAATGGATTTGCACTTTTCCTGAACAGTCAGGTTGTAATCTGGGAGTGCTGCTCTTTTATCTTTGGAGTGACATCTAACATACAAAGCACCTTCTTAGGTTGGTTCACAAGCTGCAGCTCCTCTTGAACAGAGATAGCCGAGCCACAGTTTTCTGTGCTCTACTAACATTCTGTTTGCTAACTACTAGAATGTGTTATACATCATGCTGCCTTTGAAGACTGTAAGTAGTACAAAATCCTACCTGGGAATTGTCAAAGAGTGAGCCAGCAGTAAATCACACTGTTCAAAGTCGGGGTTCATTCTTTAGAAGCAAAAACGAGATCTTTGCTGAGTATCAGGCTTAATGAGCACAGCAGCTCATCTCCAGTAGGTCTTACCCCATGAGTTAGTTGCTGAGACTGAAAGTCCCCACCTCCCCACAGCCATCTAGGTCCTCTCCTCTCCAGGGCTTTCCCCTAAGCAATCAGAGACTGTGTCTGTGTGCAGCCTGCTGCTGCGCCACCTGTTTTAGCCCTTTTCTGGGTCTGGGAGACAGAGGAGGGGAACATGCTGCAGCAGAAGGGCGAGACACTCAGGACACTTCACCAGTCTAACTCATCTCTGCCTCTTGGCCTCCCGCCTCCCACTTGCTGGCTTCAGCTTATGATTCTGGTCCTCTCTCCGCCACAGACTCTCCAAGCTCACTAAGCCGTTACCTCTTCAGCTTCTAACACATCCTCTTCCCAGTCTTCTCCCTCTGACCACTCATCATTGTCCCACCATCACTTTCTGGGCTCTGAGTATTCTTTCCTTGGTGGTTCCCCAGCTGGCTCCTTCTACCATTCCTCTGTGTCCAACCAGTCCATGGCATCAATGGGCACATGAGTCATATTTGTCAGTTTGAAACAACAGCATTGGTTCCTAGTCAATTGCCAACTATAGATCAAAGTTCTATTTTTTAAATAAAATAAAACCTCTAAGGACCTGCTGTTGTTATTATGATCTCTTTCAAAGTTTCTCCTCTGGGTTCCACCTTCCGCCAGACATAAAGCAGGTAACGAGGGGATATGTGTCTTTTTCCATTGTGATGCCCGGATTGTGGAAGGCTGGCTTGGCACCAGATCTGTTTTCATATTTTTGCAGGCCTTTTAGAGTTGACTTTAATGTTGCTATATCTCTATTATTGGCTGTTGCCAGTGCCAGCTGTTTCTATTGATTTTTCTGTAAGCCACTCTTGAACCTTCTTGGGTGGGAATGGGGGGAGTTTAAATGTTTTAAATACATGTAAATAAGTAAGTTAAGTAGACTGAGTTGGAAGGTGAGAGCTAAAGAATTGGCAGCATACCAACAGAAGGAGCCACTGTTGAGGAATGGCAATTGGTGATCAGTGTGTCCGTTGGTTTTTGGCTGTATGGACATTTTGTTATGCTACCCATAAGCTTAGGAATGTAGGCAGTTGGTGATATATGCAATTCATATCTTTCTCAAGGACTATTTACTACTCCTTGTTGAAAAGAGAATCAATAGATTCTTTTCCCACGAGCAGGAATCATTTTTAAGAATATGGGGTAATTTGTCAAATTATTAATTACTTTTCTTTTGTTTTGCTAGTTTGCATTAGACAGATGGAATTCTGATCTTTAACAGCCCCATGACTCATGGAACTGCTTGTGTACTAAAATGCCATTATTAACACAACAGTAGTTTTCAGCAGTTGGTAATTATTGCCATAATTAAACATTTATCAAGAAACAAGTATTTATCATTCATTAAACTTTCATTAAAAATCCATCTTAGCACAAGCTGGATTAGCCAGCGATTTTCGAGTGATAGCTTCTTAACTTCTGGCAGGAACGTGGAGAAAGATATACGTACGGTAATGTTCCAGGAACTGTAAACATTATAGGATTTTGGATGCAGTTTTAAAAAAATATTTATTAGGCTTTGACTGGTATGGGAAAAATAATAGACATTATCATTTGTGTTTTCCAGCTTTGACATTTTCTAGCATCACTTCTGGGGGCAGGAATACACACCATGTAACTTCTATATAGGAAAGTGCTCAGGCAAAGTGTGTTCTCCTTCATGGAGAGCACGTGTTGCGGTGGGGTCTAACAGGACACCCCCTCTTGGTTACTGGGCGGGACTGTTTGGATGGCCATGACAGTGATTGGACCAATTTGGGTTGTTTGGGAGATTTTGATGTTACCATTTAGTGGGTTGGCCCAATGGTTATATATTCTTGGCACGCAGCTTTTTTTCAGTCTCTTTTGCTGCGTGCATCAGCTCGCCTGCCCACCCTCCCTAATTTAGGGCTGTTGCGCTTGACCTTGCTATGCCTGTCATGGGGTTGTCTGCTTTGGGGGCAGGGGCCTGGTAGGAATTTTGTCCATTTGGCAGATTGGCTGGTGCCATTTGGTTTTTGCCTACTGCGTAGCAAATCGTCACAACTTGTAAGGTTGTGGTTAGGCATTAGTTAAAATTTGGTTGTAAGAGGGGTAAGGGTTGGCTGTGCCTGCCCCTCCAATGTTGCTGCTGCAAGGGAATTCCGTTAAAGGAATCCAGGGGTTTGCCATACTTTTGTCCGTATCCCTGGCAAGGGGCTAGGGCCGTGTAAGCCCATGGGAGCATGCGAGGAGGGGTGACGGTATGGTACCCAGCCCCATTCTCTCCCCAATATTGTTTTCCCTTACTGGCTTTCGCTGGAATCCGGAAGTCAGTTCTGTCCCGGGTGTACAGATAGTCGTAACCAATGCCTAAGCAACCACTTACATTATGTATTTTAATAAAGTTGTGGCCAAAATTATGCCAAAAACCTTAAACAAAATTTTGTGTGAATTGTGATTTATTTAGGGGGTGGCTTGGGGACCTCATCACGCACAGTAATTTGAACTAGGAGAACTTCTATACGGTTGTCTAGATCATCAAATGTATAGTAATACTTTGGGTGCCCCCCCATCCCACTAGTGTGGAAAGTACTTTTTTATCAACCAACAGAGATATTTTGCCATGTATCTTTTTAAAATTAATCTCTGCACCCTGAGCAACACTGGGGTAGTACCCCCAGTTTTCCAGAGTTTGCTCACTTTGATTGACTCATTCAGATCACGCACCAATTATATTTTCCATATTGGTAGCGGCAATTAAACTGACTAGTGTAAAATCTAGTTTGCAGGAACAAAAATATACGGTAGTCAGTGGTCTTACACTACTCTTGGTTCCATTTTGCACCACCCTTATTTTAAACCGTTTAAATCTTCATCTTAGTTGCATATTATTATCGTTCTGCGTTAATCATTACCAAGCAAATTGCTACATTCTTTTACACTGCAAGTGATTGGTTTCCTGATCTCGTCAGCTCTGATAGGCTGCATTACCTTCCATTCCATTATTTGCTGTCCTCTTCACAGTTAGGTTTTGCTATTTAACCCTTTTTACAAACTCGCTATTCTCTGCTGAGTGCCAATTTGCAAAGGTTAATATAAGTTTAAAACAGTCTATTTTATTGTCTAGTGTGCTGCGGGGGGGGGGGGACATTTGGTAAGTAACACTGTCTTGGAAAAGCTGGTCACAAACATACTAGCAGTTCACATCATAGCCTGTATTCAGCAACTTTGTTTGTGTTTTCTCTTGGGCAAAAAATTTACTGTATCAGTGCTTTTATGTCACAAGAATGAATTGAATTTGTACCCTTTAGTGCAAACAACAATAGACAGTGTGGTAACCTAGTGGAAAACAAATAGACGCCCCGTCCCTGATGGGGATTCAGAGAGGTTCAGAAAGATGGAGCTGACGGTAGAGAGGTGGCAGATAAAAACAGGCCGAAGCAGGAAAGAATCCTGCGGTCATTTATTACCATGCCATCTTCATAGTGTTTGCTGAACCAAGGTGCAGAGTAATGATTCAGACAAATGATGTTAATAATAATAGCTGGCCCTTTGGCAAAAACTGAATACCTGGTATTGCAGTGTGAGACCTAATCAGATTCTCTCAAACTTTACTTCAAAAATGATAGAATTTTCTAACTTCAGTTTTCTCCCTGTCAATTGATTCCCTCTAGATATATCAGTTTAGAATAAAAGGGAAAGAAAGAAGGTGATAAGGACTTGTTTTCCGAACAAGACAGACAAAGGCAGGCAGAATGGTTGTGCTCTCAACATATAACAAAAGCTAGTACTAAAATGTTGTTTCTGCTATGCACGTTCATACTCCTTGGAAATAAGAGTGAGCAGCTACTTCAGACATCATGTGTATGAGTATAATCAATAGCCGTACCTTGATTTAGCCACGACAGATCAGTTGTGTGGGTTTTTTAAGGAATTTCACCATTTTTAATAACTGGTATATTCCTTTTATTGCTGTCTTTTTATTGACCACATTAATTCATTTTTACGGTATTATATAAGTTAAGGCTTCATCCCCCAATATATGCTTATTATTATTCTGTAAATTACAGTGCACTCTAATATTTTTTCCTTTAATTTGTTTTAATTTATATCATACCTGTGCATTTGAGAAATACAGAATATAATTATATTTTAATAGCTGCAGTTGAAACAGCATCTGTTTAACTCCAAACAACATCAGACTTATTAATTAGCTGCATTTTGGCATCAATTTATCACACATGATTTGACACGTTAGATACTTGAAGCTTAAACTATTTGTGTAACAGAGGAAATAAATAAATAAATAAAATGGATACAGAAGACACTGTTATAGATCATCTGAAGGGGGAAATTATGTTGGCATGTGGGAGGTTAATGTATACACTACAGATTCCTTTGCTTGATTTGCTATTTTCTTCTTCATAACTCTAGGTAAACAGTTTGTGCTGCCATTTTATACACAGGTTAAATGTAGTTGCAGGCTATTATACATCATTAGAGTAAGTAATATTCATTCACAGAAGAAAAATGGAAGCTTTTCACTTGTAGCCACTTGGACATTTCATTTTTCATATAGCACGCCACTGCAAAAATTAGTTGTGGCAGGCTTGATATACTTTATAGTCTGGTACCCTGAAATTAAGCAATGAATCACACCATTTTGGCTTATTAGAGCTAATGCATTTTTTCCTGATAGCATATTTTGTAAAACAATACACTTTGCACAACATGCTGCTGCATCAGACCTAATAATTTCTCACTTCAGCCTTTTCAGTAGCTTGTCACAGGACCTTGAAAACACTGTATTCCATTGCTTTCTCTGAGCTGTTGCTGCCATCATGCACTATCCGTTTTCTAGATCAAGGAGACCCAGCCTTTTCCCATGCTATGAACTGCATGTCATATACATGCAGCATCTGCAGGCCAATATATTTAACAATATATTGCCTTATTGGACCTGCCTTTTGCTCAACCCTGTTACAATCCAACCCCCTCAGTTAATCCCAGCCACATCCTCCCATGATCCTGATTGTTTCCCATCCAACACCAATTCAGCCTGATTAACTTCCTTCCAATGATTCTGGCAAAGGCCTATTCTTGGCTTTCGTAAAGAATGTCCCTATTTTTATTGGAGAAATGTTGGAGGGTATAGAAACCCCATTATTAACTGCAGCACCTCCTTTCTTAAAAATCCCAGGTGCCTTTTCAACTCATTTCAGCAACCAGTGGATAACAGGCTAGGAAGTATGTCAGGTACTTTATATAACTAATAGAAAGGCAGATACAAGTTTTATAAATTCAATAAATAAATCCCAGTATATTTCAGTTGATCTCTCTCTAAATTTGCAATATTCTGTTCTCTGATGCCCATTTCTGGATGCCTTCTCATGTCTACTTGTGATCTCTGCTCTCCTTCCGTCCACAGCCCAGTCATTTGTAACACGATTCGCCTTTTCATATTATGGTTAGATACACCATCATCCGTCCAGCAATAACCACATTAATACACAGAGCAAAGTTATTCAACTGAGCTTAATTGAAGTCTGAGTATGTAATGATTGAGTGAATAGAGGCTTTTGAATTGTGCTGCAGGCCCCAGTGTACCATATTTGGTCAATAACAAATTTATTACTAATTATATCCAATAAATAGAAAATAGAATATATTTATTTCTGCATGGCAGCTACCACATTTGAGGAGAATAATAATTGAAAAGGAACTCAAAACTGAAATAGAAATAAAAGGAAAAATGCTGCAGCAACACAACTGAAGTCCTTTGCTCTTGCAGTTAATGTACATTATAACTAGAGAGTCCCAACGGCACTTGTGTGTGTCTGATTATCAGTGGGCATTGTTCCCACTTGCCTGCAGAATACATTAAGAATGCCACTTTTTGGGGTTTGAGAATTCTGTTAGCGGAGTTGTTTTGTGATAGTGCGAGGTATCATTGTACAATAGGATCTATAGATATTAGTGTCAAGAAGAAGAATGTCTTGTTTGCCCTTTCTCTTGGGTTATTGCATGGGTTACACAAAGACTGTGAAGAGTGTATTGAAAACAAAGAAAATAAGAAAGTAGTAGAGGAACTAATAGCACTGCCAAGAAATGGCAATTTCACTTTCTCCAGAAATAATTTGTGACTATTGCTCTTTGTTCATACAGAAACACTTGCCCCCTCCCTAGGAACCATTAATATTAATACCTCTGACAGAAACATGGCACACATCCTTCACAGACTTAGAGTCCTTTGGAAGAAAATGTGAGGGGAAAATAATCCAATATTTATTTATTTATTTATTTATTTATTTATTTTAAGAAGTTATACACCACTGTTCAGCACATCCGGGTCTAAAAGCAGCTTATAAGTGGATAAAAACATACAATATACAGAATCTGAAAGATAAATTAAAGCATCAGAGAATATAATATTAGAACAGCATTCCTGGTGTAAAGGCCTCCTGAAATACCATCTTTATGTTATGGTGTGATGCAAGGATACATTATAGCTTATAAGACAGAAGTCATCAGAGTTGTGCATAAAATTATTGCTCTGTTTTGATTACCTTTACAGTGTGGTGTACATTCATTTTATTGGGAGGGAGCAGGGTTGTAGCAAAGGCTTGACAATTGCCTGTGCAATCTGATATTGTTTAAACCCATGATTGGGTAGCTGTGGGGTGGGCAAGAATGATACATAATTCTATTTCTGAAATTCTTCTGAGCAATCTGTCTAAAAATATAAATGTGAGCTAGATCTGTAATCATGTATTAAAGCCCTAACAAATATTTTAACCAGCCTGAAATATATGTCATAAACAAGGAGCTACCTCCCCTCACCTTCCTCAAAATAGCATTGTTGCTTAGGCATGCAATTTTCAAAAATGACAAACAAGGGTGGTACATTTCCCAAGGTGAATGTGAGCTGAGTGATTAGCTAGTACTTTAACTCTAGTTTCTTGCAAATTACAGACATAAGAAACCCTACAATTTATATGTACTTTTGGAAGTGAATGCTTTAATCCCATGATTCATGAAAGCAAAGTGGTAATAATTTAAGTACCATATTTTATTTATCCCTCAGAGTTGTCAGCTGATACCAGAAGTATTTTCACTATTTTTGGGTTGCTGCCTTTGGCCACCTAATTGCTTCTTAGGAAGTAAGAGGGAATTGCTTATATAACGACAAGGATTGTCTTTGGCAGCGTCAAGCCAAAGCATCAGTCAGTCCATCTGGGTAAAATCACAAGCTGACTCCGATATTGCTAAATATTTATACTGTCAAATACACACAGACATCCAGATGAAAAGAGGCATTCATTAGGAATTCTCCAGCTTGTCAGTTTAAAGATGTAGATTAGAGCAAAACCTCCCACTATGGTACTGAGAGCTCAGGAAAAGTCTATATTTAGCCATTCTAAGCAATAAATATCATCATATTGCCTCATTTAGGTAAATAGAGAATAAATATTGTCAAGATGATCCTAGAGATAATGTAAACAGATCCCTGTTCAGAGTCTGTGTTACTAGGGTAAGTTCCAGGACATTGAAATGCTGATGACGCTTTCTGGTTTAACCCTTTTTTCCTAATCACAGCCCCCTCCCCCTTTTCAGATAACAAGACAGATTTTATTCAGGGCGTGTGAATGAAGGAAAGCATGACTTTTTTAAAAAAGTGAGGTGATTTTGTGTATAAGTAAATTACTGCATTATGCTAATTAGTGGTTTTGCTTTAAAGATTTTTAACGTCACTAAAGGCTTCTGGTGTGGGGCGGGCAGAATAAAGATATCTGTAGCAATACTGTGCTTCACTCTGCAGCTTAACATGGAAACTGACAAAGGCCATCAATCACAGGAGAACATTGCTCCTTTAGGATGAAGACATTATTTCAACATTATACCAAGTTAAAGCCCATTCTGGAATGCATTGTACACCCCATCTTTTTTCCAATGATTACATACACTTGGTTGTGAGCCCTGTTCATCAAGGAACACCTAAACAACAAGAACAAAAAGAAGTTCATAGTTGCTGGGTTATCTTAATATTTAAATTAATAAAAATAGGCCCAGTAAGTGAACTAGTTGTAGGAATGTGGACTACATTGCACACGCGCACACACACACACACACACACACATATATATATACATTGTCCATAAGGAGAAGGGTAGCCAACATCTAGAGTTTAGTTAATTATACTAGATGATTTTTTTAGATTAATAATTAACATCTCTTTATAACTAAATATCCATAATTAATCAGCAAATCATAATGTGAAGACTAATTAAGTTCCAACTCAAATCTTAACAGAAAATCCATATTACTATCCAGCATCATTAATTACTCTAGTAATCAAAGTTATTCCTCCTGGGATTTGACATAAAGCTTTGTAGGTTTATAAACTAAGCTATTATCTCAAAAAATATTTTGAAAGTAGCTTTAAATCGCATTATAGATAACTGGCATTAGATTGGATATTTAAACAAGTTTCCATTTCCCCTATAGTACATTAAGAATAATTCACCCAGATTTACCCAAAGTATCAAGGGACATCACCTTTCTCACTCCCCCCCCCCTTTCTTTTGAGATTTTATACAGCTTTTATTTGGCCTAAGTATCTGCTTTGCAGTGTCTTTTGAAATAAGCTTCCCTCTTCATGGGTTGTTTTCCCTATGGCCCTTGGAGTGCTATTTTGCAAGGTAAAAATGAATTACAGTGTATCTATGCTGGCATTATAAAAAGGAACAAAAAGAGAGAAAATAGAATTTGGATTGCATTGAAAGAAAATATAGTACTATTTGATCAAAGCTAAGTAGGAAAGAAAGAAACAAAACAGGAATTCTTAAAAAAAAATCCACTATAAACCAATCTTACTTTAATTAGTAGGAACATCAGAAAAAGAGACATTTGAAATGCATTCACTTTAATTCTGAATAATTATAAAAGGCCATGGTTCATAGTCACAATCTGAAATGTAGCTGCTTTCTATTTAGAAAGCAAAGGGTTAAAAATCCACATTTTTCAATTAGTTTTAGCACCAGATCTTCTAAGAACCCACCATCTGATACTGTTCTTTTGTGTGGCAGCTGTAAAAATTCCAAGCAATTTTTACTGTCAAGGAAACTCTTGACTAAATAGAGGCTGTTAACTTAAGCAGATATCTGAGGTTATTTGGTGGCAATCAAGAACTCACAGCACTTCAGCTAATGGGTTATGATCAGAAACTGTTCCTAATAGCCAGCTAGACGGATCTGAATATGAAGATTTCTATAATTTTGTTGTCAGCTTGTGATGTACTCTAGTGCTAATTATTTGGAACAATTATGTTTTCCTAATAACAAAAGAAGAAGCAGTGAATTAAGCAGGCTTACCTTCAGATCTTTAGATAACAGTTTAAATGCACTTGCCATTAAGAAATAACATTTCTTTTTTCCCCCTGTATGGAACCCTAATTATTGAAGATGCTTGTCTTTTAAATGTGTTTCCTCTACTTCTTTTAAGTATGTTCAGTGTGTCAGTTTACATTGATGAATGTACTAACTAGTATTTTCTCAGTCTTAGGTTTATGCCCGTACCTCCCATAGACTGCTTACTTCATTTGCTTATTCAAAAACCGTAATTAGTGCGGTAATTAACATGTGGATCCTTCAAAGGGAGACTGTTAGAATCATGGGACACAGCCCATCATTCTTGCTGATGTATGGATGATAAAGAGACGTAGGTTGAGGTGACAACAGGATTTGGATTACAGCACATTAAGTGAGCTGCAGGGAAATTCAGAGAGGACCTTAGTCCATAGAGCCTTTCCTTTTGAAAAAAGTAATTATCCACACTGTTTCTATAATGCATCTAGGTGTTATCCAGCGTTTGCAGCTGTCAAATCATTTGCTTTAAAAACGCCTTTTTATAACTTAACTTTTGAGTTTTGCACATTATTTCTTAACCAATTACAGAGCCAAGGTGCCAAGATGTTAAAAAAATAATCATCTACAGAACCATAACAGAGAGAAAGAGAGAGAAAAAGAAAAAGAATGTCTTTGTGACAATTGATTTCAGACAATTTGATGGTAATTTTTGAGTTGATGTGGTTTAGAGTCTTAAAATTGCAGATATAAAGAAAAGCCCCATTTTTGCTCAGCTCCCCAGAGGAATTTTTTTTGTGTGTACATTCCACTTTTCAAATAAGATGAATTTGTGGCATTTTTCAAGACAAAGTGAGTGAGTTATGCATATGAAGATGAATTTTTATGGCACCAATAGATGTCCCTTTGATATGTCTGCAGCTGATGCCTACAGTAGTGTGAATTGAAACACTAGTTTAATCCATGTTATCTTCCCTGGCCTTTTTATTTGCCATAACTAGTGACTTTCCTCTTTACAATGTTTAAGTCAATGCTCTGCCAGAGGGATCAAAAAGTCTACATGGAACCCTAGAGAGGCAGCTTGTGGGACTAGGTGAAATGGCCTCTGTACATAGGGTATAGCTTTATTTGCTAAACAGATCATTTGAAAAACTCCTTAGGGTGTTTCTGCCCTTTTTGTCCCACAGAATCAGTGGAAATCTATTCTAGACAGGTGACCTTATGCCCGTCGCGTACTATGAGGTTTGTGTCTATTAAGATAGGCTGGTGGAAGGTGGAGACCAATGTATGGTTGTAGGTTGTTTTTGTTACTACTAATTGTCACATATGCAGGTCATCTGTCTCATAGGTCCTAGGGCCAGTTAATTCATCACAGCAACATTTATTTTCATGGTGCACAGTCCTGAACCTGCACACGTTTGCATGCCTAATTGTATGTGTATACCTATATGCATAATAAAAGTTATACAAATGTACAGAGCCATTCAGCAACTTTATTAATGTACATGAAATTATACACATCCATGCAAGGGAGACAGAGGTCAAATAATATAACTTGAAGTTTTAGTTTGTTTCTGAGCAGACTTTTTCTCTGGAGCATTCCCCCCTACTCAGACCGACTGAGTTTGTTTCTGGTTGATGTAGCAGAAGATAATTGAGCAATTATATTCAACACAAGGTGTGGTTGTCACTGGATAATCACAGTACTATGCATTATGAGTTATTCATACAGCTGCTTAGAAGTGTTTATCTTTTATTCTATGGAGAGATGCTTTCTGCCATTCAGAATAAAAGACTTCCATACTGTTCTCTGAAATCACATAATATGTGCAATTAATAGATATTTTTAGCTGTTGAGTAATCACATTAGCCCTTGCTTATCAATAGGCAGGTTTTAGGAAGCATTGAAAATATGATTCTAATTTGTGAATAACAGTTCGGAATTCACCTCATAATTCATAGGTGTGACCTCACTGAACATTGTAATTAATGGGTGTTATGTCATCTCCAGGAGTTATGAGATTTTTCAGAGCTTTTAATTGCTTTTCAATGAAAGTCATTTGAGCAATGCTATGAATACAATTGTCCTTTGAGAGTAGTGTAGTCAGAATGTAGCTGCTCCAGAGATGTCTTGGGTCTCTTCATACAATACCTCATGTGGTGTAGTGCCTAACTTAAAACATAAGAAATGCCTACTGGATCAAGCCAATTGCCCATCTTGTCCAGCATGTGATTCTCACAGTGGCTGACCAGATGCCTATGGGAACCCCACAAGGAGGACCTGAATGCAACAGTACTGTCCCCTCCTATGGTTCCCAGCATATTGCCTCCAAGCACAGAGGCAGAACATACCCATCATGCCTAGCAGCCATTTGATTTCGCCATTAACACATTTATCCTCCTTGAATTTATAAAATCCTCTCTTCAACCATCGAAGCCAAGAGCATGTTGTGAAATTCAATCTCATCTCACCTATGAGCTCATGAATTGTAAGGTATTTGCTTTCCTCCCCACCCCTCAGCAATTTTAAATATGCAGATAATAATATTGACTAACAATAAATGTTGTCATACGGATTAATGAGAATATATGAGATTAATGAGGATACAAAGTGCTTTAAAAACAAAAAGGTGTTATTTAAGCACTAAGTAGGGACACAGGTGGTGCTATGGTCTAAACCACAGAGCCTAGAGCTTGCCGATCAGAAGGTCAGCGGTTCGAATCCCCGCGATGGGGTGAGCTCCCCTTATTTGGTCCCTGCTCCTGCCAACCTAGCAGTTTAAAAGCACGTCAAAGTGCAAGTAGATAAATAGGTACTGCTCCAGCGGGAAGGTAAACAGCATTTCTGTGCGCTGCTCTGGTTCGCCAGAAGCGGCTTAGTCATGCTGGCCACATGACCAGGAAGCTGTCTGCGGACAAACGCCAGTTCCCTCAGCCTGTAGAGCAAGATGAGCGCGCAACCCCAGAGTCGTCTGCGACTGGACCTAACGCTCAGGGGTACCTTTACCTTTACCTTTTAACCACTAAGTAGTGTTGCAGAATAATCCTTGTATTTAGGGTCATTGAACTGGGCTACCAGAAGAACACAGGGTAGGATGGTTATAATAAGCTATGTATAATAGTCTCTCTCTCTCTCTCTCTCTCTCTCTCTCTCTCTGTGTGTGTGTGTGTGTGTGTGTGTGTGTGTGTGTCGCACATACAGAGTGTTTCCACACAGCAGTTGTGGCTTTGGTGTTGCTTATGCATGAAAGTTTTTCACAACATATTCATCATGTCATCCTTATAATGCCATTCCATATTATTTCCCTATTTAATCCAGATTTACCATTTGTGCAGTTTATTTTAGTTAATTTTTTTTTTTTAAGTGTAAACCCAGATTGAATGGGAAATAATATGGTACAGCATTTTGGTGAGGATGGTGTCATGTGGATGCTGTGCAAAATTTGCATGAATGAGCACCACCAAACCCACAATAAACAGCCTACTGGAAGTGCCCTAAGTGTAAAAATTGTGTCCGACCTCCATGGCCTCCCACTCCTGAGATGACGTTAAGCTGTAAAACAGTACAGTTTATAATATCACATCTCCCTCAGGCTTTTCTGCAAGCAGAAAGTTGTACCAGTTGTTCAGGATAAGGAAAAATTGTTGTTCAGGGCCAACCTTTTGCCAGACTGCAGCTCCACTCATTGAATTACTCCTGGCCGCCTTGGTTGGCCTGGGAACTTCCCTCCCCATCTGAATTACAGGACAGCTGCACACTTCAAGAGGAGCCTGCATGGAGATGAGGCATATACAAGCTGTGGCTTATCCCTAAAAGAAATGGTTTTGTTTCTTTGAGATAAGTTCTGAAATATGCAAAAAAAGAAAAAAGTGATGGTTCTTCTGAGAATACGCTAGCCACTTTCCCCTCTTGTTACTGAGTAACCACAGTTGTTCTACAACAGGCATTCCCAACATGTGGCCCTCCAGATGTTTTCGCCTACAACTCCCATGATCCCTAGCTAACAGGACCAGTGGTCAGGGATGATGGGAATTATAGTCCAAAAGATCTGGAGGACCAAAGGTTGGGGATGCCTGTTCTACAGTCTTCTGCATTAGTTGGTGTGTCTTGAAGGTCTGCTATCCAGGCAGTCTAAATCCCAGTTTCCTTTGCTCTTTTTGAAGGACAGCCATAATTTTTAACACTTATGGCAAAGGTACTTTGTTCATCTTTGCTGTATCGAAGAAAATAACGTAAAATATTATCAATTAGTTAATAATGAGTAGGTTTTTTAGTTTTCCTGAAATCAGTGGCGTAGCGTGGGTTGTCAGCACCCGGGGCAAGGCAAGTAATTTGCGCCCCCTAACCCAGGTAGGGGCAGGTAGGGGCAGAGAGCTGCGAGTGCGAGCGCGCCCCCCAATGTTGCGCCCGGTGCGGACGGCCCCCCCTGCACCCCCCACGCTACGCCACTGCCTGAAATTGAAAATTGTTGGTCACAATCACCCTCCAGGTATTACCCAACTGCCTGAGAAATTCTGCCCTGTTAGCTACAGCTTTTACTCTCTAGATCAGGAATGGAGTACCTGTTGGGCCCAACACTTATCAGCCCCACCTAGCATGACTAATGTTACGGGATGGCAGGAGTTGTAACTGAACAATATATGGAGGATTACAGGCTCCCCAAACCTGCTCTAGATCTGGACAAAAGCTTTAAAAACTCCCGCTGATTCATGCTGGAGCAAGTCTACTAAACTAAGACTTGCTTGTGAATAAACTCACATCTCACTACATTAAAACATTTTATATAATGCAAGTAGAACTGAGACTGCACAGACTAGAAAAGAAAGTACTATCATCCTGATAACTTTTGGCACAAAACCCTTTTAAAAGACTCCTGACAACAATAGATGGGCAATTAGTTCACATTTGAAATAACAAGGAAGTAACATAGAATTTAACCAATTAACTCACATCCAATTATTTAACCCCCCCCTTCAAACATTTTAATGGACAAATAGAGTTGTATGTAAAAAAAATTAAATATACAAGTTACCATCTGAAAAATATTATTTTGTTTAGATAATCCCAACCTTTATTTTTGTTTGTTTTGGGGTTTTTTTTGGTGCCGGAAAAAAAAAATACCCAAGCTTTCCTTCTCCCAACACTGATATAAAGGTTGTGTTGAGTGTACGTATCTTTCCACCCAGTAAACAGGGTATTGCTTTATCTCTCCATTTATTGCTGAGAAAACATGTATTACCTGCTACATTGACACCAAATTGGGGTGATCATGAAAATACTTCCTCCTATTTGGATAATCTTTTGTTATAACACTTCCCCTCCCCCCCTTTTTGGTGGGGAAAATAAAATATAGTATGTAAACCAATTATTCAACCAAATTACTTTGATCAGTGGGAACTGACAATTAGTGTTACAGCATCTCAACAGTGAAATCCACACAATAGAGCAGTCTGCTCTGCGAATTAAATGAACGTAGTGAATTTATTTTATGCAGCAAGCACAAGAGAGAGAGAGAGAGAAGGATGAATAAAATCAGATTTGTTCAACTGTTTTCTTACTCATTCTGTTCAGCATGTTAGAAGTTAATTGTTTCATTTTTCTAATTGATAGTTAATGTATTGTGACAGCTCTCCTGACAGAGCTCTAGATGACTAATGTCAGCACTTAGAAAATATTCACAGGGGAACCTGCTGATCAGTTAATCAATGGCTCTTAGAAATTTGCCACCCCACCAGCCACTGTTTGGATTGCCAATAGCAGCAGACCAAGTACACACTGGTCAGGCTGTGCTTGTAATGCTGTGTGCCCTTAATTCTTTTAATTCTGCCCCCCCCCCATAAAATACACACTGTAGGATAGAATGTAAGGCACATACAAAGCAAAGGCACATGACTAGGTTTATTCCCAAAGCTCAAGCACATCATCAGCACTTCCATGAAATAGCTGTGAAGCTGCAAAAGCATTCTGGGTATTGTCATGCAAATGAGAATACCAAACACACCACTTTGCTTCAAAATTGCTCTGCAGTGACAATTAGCTTTTAAAACAGAAGTAGGTTTTGTCAGACTTAAGCTTGCAACCATAACCCTATACACAGTGTGGAACCAACTTTCAAAGGGGAGGGGAAGGGAAGCATTGAGAAGCCTGCATAACAAATCCCAATTCAACTTTCCTGTGTTCAAATTATCATACAGGGAACTATAAGCTTCCAAGTGCAAGATTTATTCCAATTTAATCATATGGCTGCTACAAAATTGTAAGTCCTTTGTATACACAGAGCTGATCTGTGTATAATTCTAAGCCAAACAATGGTTTAGTGTGAACGCGTGCATTCCTGGAGAGAAGATAGTGACCACTGCTCTCCATTCCAGGTTCTCTTACTGCTTGCTGCACAGCTGTGACCTAAGCCATGATTTTGGCTTAGCATGTTCTCCAAACCAAGGCTTGTGGTTTGTGATGCTCCATACAAAGCCATGGGCACTCCTGTCCCCTCTTCCACAAAGGCAAAATTCCCTGGATGCACACCCTAATGAAATGTGCTGTGCATGCATGTGCTGCCAGCCATCTACACTCTTCCCTACATCCAGCTCTTCTCATTTTCCCTTCCCTGAATTTTCTTTTCCCTTGAGACTTGCCATAGATCTACCTCACCATCCTTTCAAAGCATTGTAAACTTTTTCCTTTGGGCTGGGATTGGGGGCACCTGAAACTGATATATGAGCTTTATCCCTTCCCAGACCCGCTGAAAGAGGCAGTTATCAAACCGCTTCTTAAAAAACCTTAGATGCGGCTAATATGGCCAACTATCGCCCAGTCTCAAATCTTCCATTCTTGGGCAAGGTGGTTGAGTGAGTGGTTGCTGAACAACTCCAGGCATGTCTGGAAGAAGCGGACCACTTGGATCCCTTCCAGTCGGGATTCAGGCCTCATCATGGGACTGAAACTGCCATGGTCGCACTGGTTGATGATCTCTGGTGGGCTAGGAACTGTTTCCTAGTTCTGCTGGATCTCTCAGCGGCTTTTGATACCATCGACCATAACATCCTTCTGGACCGTCTACAGGAGCTGGGAGCTGGCGGCACTGTTATACCCTGGTTCTGCTCCTTCCTCCTGGGCTGTGTTCAGAAAGTGGTGGTGGGGGATGAGTGTTCAGACCCCTGGGCTCTCACTTGTGGGGTGCCTCAGGGTTCTGTCCTCTCCCCCATGCTTTTCAACATCTACATGCAGCCGCTGGGAGAGATCATCGGGGGTTTGGGCTGGGTGTTCATCAGTATGCAGATGATACCCAGCTCTACCTCTCTTTCAAATCAGAACCAGTGAAGGCGGTGAAGGTCCTGTGAGAGTGTTTGGAGGCAGTTGGGGGATGGATGGTGGCTAACAGATTGAGTTTGAATCCTGATAAGACAGAAGTACTATTTTGGGGGCACAGGAGATGGGCAGGTGTGGAGGACTCCCTGGTCCTGAATGGGGCAACTGTGCCCCTGAAGGACCAGGTGTGCAGCCTGGGAGTCATTTTGGGCTCACAGCTGTCCATGGAGGCGCAGATCAAATCTGTGTCCAGGGCAGCTGTTTACCAACTTCATCTGGTACACAGGCTGAGACCCTATCTGCCCGTAGACTGTCTCACCAGAGTGGTGCATGCTCTAGTTATCTCTCGCTTGGACTACTGCAATGCGCTCTATGTGGGGCTACCTTTAAAGGTGACCCGGAAACTACAACTAATCCAGAATGTGTTAGACTGGTGACTGGGAGCAGCCGCCGAGACCACATAACTCCGGTCTTGAAAGACCTACATTGGCTCCCAGTACATTTCTGAGCACAATTCAAAGTGTTGGTGCTGACCTTTAAAGCCCTAAATGGCCTCGGTCCAGTTTACCTGAGGGAGTGACTCCACCCCCATTGTTCTGCCCGGACACTGAGGTCCAGCACCGAGGGCCTTCTGGCACTTCCCTCGCTGCAAGAAGCCAAGTTACAGGGAACAGTGGCACCCACCCTGTGGAACGCCCTCCCACCAGATATCAAAGAGAAAAACAACTACCAGGCTTTTAGAAGACATCTGAAGGCAGCCCTGTTTAGGGAAGCTTTTAATGTTTAACAGAGTGGCTGGGGAAACGCAGCCAGATGGGCGGGGTATAAATAATAATAATAATAATAATAATAATAATAATAATAATAATAATAATAAATTATTATTATTTCTACCTAGTATGTGTTATGATGGGGAGCTCTGCAGCTCTGTAGTAGCACATCAGCATTGCATGTAGAAGGCCCCAGGCTTAATCCCCAGCATCTCCAGGCAGGACTTGGAGAGACCCCTGTCTGAAACCCTGGAGTGCTACTGTCAATAACTGTTCCTACAATATGTTTCTTCCCCCATCATAACTGGCTATTTTTTCTGTATGCTTTTAAAGAATCGTTGTTTACTTTAATCCTTTTTAAGAATGAAGTGATCTAAAGAAGTGCTTAGATAGTACTAGCTCCTATGAGAGGGTAGATATTCTCATGTCAGTCCCAACCCAATAGAGGTCTGTTTTTATGGTCTTGTGTTGTAAATAATAGATTATCACCTCCATTCACAACAACAACAAAATTAACTCATTTATTTAAAATTAACTGTTAAGAGGTGTAGTAGCTTTTGAGACACAATGAAAAAGCATTTGTATACAGAAAACAGTGATTTCGTTGAACACTTTTATGCTACTGTGATGTCATCTAGCTAAAAATGAAAAATTGCCATTTGAATCAAAGAAAAGGAGAAATCTACAATGTATATTTTTTAACTAGAACTCCAGGCGACCAGTTGATCAAACAGAACATATTAAAATTGCTGGCTCAGTTTTGGGCATTCACAGACTTAATTGGCAGTCCCTTTGCCCTCTTGCACTTAAGCCTGTAGCTTCCTTTGTCTACAGGCATGATGTAAAGTGACAGTAGCTGAGGTTTCCTAAAAAGGAAGCATGCAGTATGACAGACCCATCTGTGACTGCCTTCTGAAACAAAAATGCCCAATTCTGTCATTACTGCCTTTTGTTTCTGCACAATGCTTTCCATGTGACTGTTTTGTGAACGCTTGCTGGTAGAGTCCATAAGCTACAATTTATCTCACTCCTTGCCTTATTGTGCCCCTTGTCCCCAGTTATCATACTTGCTTCCTTGCCAATTCATGCTCTTCTCCAGCTTTCCATTAAACCTACAAATGCTCCTAGCAATCTTTCACGTTACAGAAATGCACACCTAACACGTGCTATATGGATTGCGGATCAAAACTAAACTGCAAAAAAGCATTTCATCAGTTACAAGGACGTAAGTGTACGGTTTGTGTTAAGTTCCAGAATTCATAAACCTGTAACAATTTTATTATATTGGTGTCAGTTTTCATTATTTTCATGAATGGGTGTTCCCTGCTTAATGCGCACTATTTGCATCTGATGAACCAAACAGTTTAAACACAGTTTGTTTAAATGCTTTATAAATTTATATTCAAATTTATCAGGAATAATTCTATTTGAAATCACATAGGACTAAGTACATTTACTGTAAAATACATTTGAGTTGAAATGCCTGAACCAGCTCATTAATCTACAGATCTGCAATATAATTTTAGTTGTGTTTTTAGGGAGTAGTGGGGGGGGACGTTGTTTCATTGTGGCTGATGTTGCTTTTAGTGAGAAATTGTTTAGAGAATCAAAGCATAAGCTTTCTTTAGCAAAACAAACTCATGAATGCATGGGGTGGGCTGTCAATACCTTGTATTCTTCTGTTGTCTGATGTTGCAAGAGTATTTCTTGGGGGAAAAGGCAACCGGAAGTATTTTGTACTTCAGAGCTTAAGAACAGCAGCTTAAATTCTACCGGAAAAAAATGCTTTTCTGTGAGTGCAGGACACACACAAACAAGCCCTGTGATGTGAACCAACATTTACTTATCAAAGGAACTGTAAACATGGAGGAGATGGTAGTTTCCCAACCTCTCAGCTCAATCTTCTAGTGGCAACTGCTTCTAGGCAAGGGATATATAGTGCTTTAAAGGTGTTTGCAGTCCCCATATTGCACAGTTGGGTCATAAATACAACACCAAGTTTATACTGAAGTTCAGTACAATCCAGTGCTGCTGAATAATGTTCATGCATTTTAGTACAACTTGCTGAGGAAGCCTCATGGAAATAGAATGATAGAATTGTAGAGCTGGAATGAATTGATGTCTTACACCAGTTTTAGTTGGTGGGTTGGATTGGATCCCTTGTTTGATGCTAGCTTCTAGTTTTGCACTTTCAAGGGTCAAATTAGGCATAGGGTAGAAAATCTGTGATAAAGAGTTTGTTTAATAATTGGAGCTGCAAGGAGGAAGAGGAAGGGAAAGATCCACTGGGTGAGCTGCCCTTCCTTTCACACAGCGTTGAATAAAATGCATTACATATTATGGTTCTTCATAGACTTTGCTAAATTTATAGAACGATAACCCACACCCAATAAAAGGCAGTTTCAAAGTACACAAAGAATCAAATATTGGGAAATGGTTCAGTTTCTGGGGCATGTTGCCTACCACTCCAGTGAGGTGGACTTTGTTCTGAAGAAGCTGTGTGTGGGTTCAAACAGCTTCCCTTCTTCAACAGGACTATAGTCATTAATTCATGGAATTCTGGTGGTCATAGTTCATATGATGAGGACTACTGCACAGGGGACTGACAGGACCACCAAGACTTGTTGAACAAGCAGCAGCAAACTGGAAACAACAAAGGACACTTAAAACACACAGACACACTTGATAGAGGTAACATGTCTGCCTGTTATGGTCAACTGAAATCCCTGCTATGTGCGACCGTCTCTGCTTAATTTTTTTTAAAGGCACTGACTTTAGTAGAAACATACTATTAAATAGTGTTTAAAAGAATGTCATTATTAACAAATGTGTTTAAGTACTACATTTCAGAGACTCGCAGTGAAAAGACATGACAAGCTGGCAAGGATTGCTCACCACTCATACTGGAGAATCAGCTCCCCTTCTTTCTCCACTTGAGTGGCAGCTATTCCTAAAGATTTGTCAGGTAGTAAGACAAGGCAATGAAGTGCCACACTTTGGGGCATGCTTTTAGTTCAGAAACATACTGTTGACAAAAGTTAATTGGGTAGTTACTGCAGCAAAATGCGTCTTGTTTCTCAGTATCAAATCAGTTTTTTAATGTCCTCCTTCAGCAACCTAAGGACTAATTCACATGCGCATGTACATCATTGGGTTACTCAGTACACAGCAGTGTGTGGGAACTGCGTCTACTTAGAATGTGATGTCTGAGAAAATGTTTTTATATGAAAGCTCTTTATGGTTCTTCTCCCCTACCTCTCGGATTGTTTAATAATAACAACAACTAGAAAGCACAATCCTTGACTGCTGAACAATGATCACTCCCATTTGCTGAAAAAACTAGGGTTGCCATATTTCAAAAAGTGAAAATTAGGACACAAAAGTGTTGTTTTTAAGTTTGGCCCAAAGCTGTTGAGCTTTTTTTTTCTTTCCAAAATCTAAAAAATGTATGGGCTGCCATACACCCGGATTTTCCCAGACATTTTGGTGATTTCTGCCCAAACACTGTTTATGGCTATGTCAAAGGCATTTTTTTTCTAGTTTCAATTTCAGTTAACCCATCCCAATTTTCCCTCATCTGGATTAAACAAGTAATTCTATTCTTAAAACCTTTCAGGATTGAGTTGGAAGACAGTTGCATTTGGGATTCAATAAGTAGGGGAATACTCTTTTCTGTAGAAGGGATAAGCAAAATTCATCCATAGGTATAAGATTTCAAATGTTAGAAAATTTAAATAACCCTATAACCATATAAACCACAACAAAATAAAATCCCTAAGAATGTTGCAGATTCGAACCGCCGACCTTCTGATTGGCAAGCCGAAGAGGCTTGTGCCCCCTAAAAAAACCTTATTGTCCTCTCTGGTCCATTCTAACCCACTCTGTGAAATTCGTCCTGTGGAAGTGTTGCAAGATATGCAGGTTGGATAAGCATTTATAGATTTAATCTTGATCTAGACAAAATGGTGGGAAGTATTGTTGATGTAGAAGTTGGTGGGTTTTTTGTCATGTTCCTCCTCTAAGAGCAAATGCTCTGTCTTTCTGTTGCTTCAAACCCAGGAAGTATTTATGGCCAGGCATACTCTTTATCTGCTTTGGGCAGATACATCAGCTATGGCTGTTCCTAAACAAGGGTGATCAGTCCACCATTATACATGTCTAGTTAATGTTTATCTTAGACCACTGTGACACAGTCTATGTAGAACTCTATCTGGTAACAACTGTCTCAGAATGCAATTGTCTGCCTGTTCGCAGGAAACAGAGAGAGGGAACATATAACACCTATGCAGAAAGCCTGCGTAGGCTTGCAATATGTTTCTGGGTACAAGCCAAGCTGCTAACACCCTGAACAGCTTGGGCCTAGAATGCCTTGAATAACTTTCTCTTCCATTATTAATATCCTTGGGCACTTAAATCATTGAACTAACCCCTACTCTAAGCGCTGGTGTTAGGTAGCAAGTTGAGACAGGGCATTGTTGGTGGTGACACCCTTCTTACGGAAGTGCCTTCCTAGAGATGTTTAGCAGGCCTGTTTGGTTCTGGCTTATAGGTTGGCTCAGGCCTCCCAGTTTCAGCTGACACTGAGTGAGGCATGAATTTTATTCCAGTCTTACTTAATTGTTTTATTACTAATGGCTGCTATATTATTTTATGGTATTTTTTTTTTAAAAAAATTGAACTAATTTTATTATTCTGACAAGATTTTATATTGTCATTTGACCCTGGACTGTTTAAAGTGTGTCAAATAAATAAATGATTTTAGTAACATCAAAGCAATGAAATTTGACCCAAATGAATCAACAGAAGAGCTTCTATTAAAGGAAATTAAAGGAGTCAAGGTTTAATACCCTGGCCTCTCTTTATGCCTCACAATAACTACTGTATGAAGTGGCCCTTTGTTGCCATAGATCCTTCAGTAGAGCCGCAATTACTGTTAAGGCTGCAATCCTAGAAACAATTTCATCAGAGTAAATTCCCTTGAACTTAGTGAGACTTACTTGTAAGTAGACGTGCATAGGATTATGCTGTAAGTTTTATTTTCCTTTTTAAAAGCATGTGAATGTGCGATATTTCCTCTTTAAAATAGTTCACCAGTCCTCCACATTCCTTTTCAGTAACTACTTACAGAATAGTCTCTTCACCTTTTAGCACAGTCCAGAATTAGGCAACATCAAAAATGTATAGACAAGCACACATCTATGAATTTATATCAGTTCTATACTGCTTTCTTCCCCTTATTATGGACATGTTCACATGAATGGGGGAAAATATATAGGCCCCCCTGAGTTCATTGGAGGAAAGGTGGGATGAAAAACAATGATAAACAATTGTTTGGGTAATTTGAGATCACTATACACATTGTAGGGAAGTACGGTTATGCCAATATGTGATTAAAAACCTGTACAGTGGACTAGCAATACCAACCCATCCAAATAATTTGAAGCAGAAGATATTCTTAAATTCTATGGAGAACAGCAGCATGTGCTGTTTACATGCTAAATGTTTAAAAGTCTTCCACAAAAGGGGGCTCAACCCTATACTCTGAGGAGTGCTGTCCTTGAAGTTGCTTGGGAACACAATGATCAGAACTTATTGCTGATGTTTTCTAAGCATTTAGTAGCAGCCTTTTGATAGTGGAGTGACCTCTACGACTATCTCTAAACATTTTCAATTTACAGGCTCAAGAATTTTTGCTGTCTTTGACTCTCATTCTTTTGAAGGGGTCAGCCCTTTGCGAATTTGCCACAAGAAAGAAAGAGCTTAAAATGCCCTGTAGACATGACTAGCTTAATAGGAGTATAGTGGCAAGAAGCACACAACATACAATATGTTTTAATATTTATAGACAAAATTCACATTGTTTTAAGTGTACACAAGCAGCTGCTGTCATTTGGCTGTGAGCAGATGTTAGACCTCCAAAAGCATCGCTGATAATTAAAATACTAACAGTTAGTGTTTTACCCCAGCTGCAGGTTCTGTTTACTGTAAATCTGATTTTAATGGTGCCTCTGTGCAGTTGTTGAATAGTGGTTTGTTTTCCACCATACATAAGAAAGTGTCTGCAATGAAGACAAATGGTTATTTCCTATAATTTGCTCTGGAAAGATATGACAATACATGGTAACATGCTTCCATTTATAAACAAGGCATAGATATGACTAGCAAGTTATGACAGTAATCATTTTTAGTGCACTAACAAGAAAACGTAACTAGGGAAGTTAAATATAAGACCCCAAAATTCTCAGTTGGATCACCTGGAGACTATGATACCATTTTGCCAATTAAAGTATTAGTTTTTGTTGTTATTACTATCAATTATTTACATAGTAACGTCGGTGTATGTGGTGGTACACAGACCAACATAAACAACAACAGAAGGTCTTTTTGTAAATCTGTTGAGGGCAGAGTTTATCTCCTTGGGTGCTGTATGCATGTTGAATATACTGGTATAGGCTCAGTGGAACTGTCTTCTTCCGCCTTAGTTGGCCCTGCCTCATACGCACACTAGGGCTGAATTCAATCAGCATTTTTATTCAGTTTTCCTGGTGTTTCGTTATTCATTCATTTGCATGTTTTAGCAGATCTTTCCCATGATATAGAAGCCACTTCTGGAAGCCTAGTAGAATATTGTGGAAGCTTACCACTAATTTCTGTATTAATTGTTTCCAGAAAAAATAGTCTTTGCAACCCCATTAACCTGGAATATCATGGGACAATATTTCGGGTGGTATCCCAGCTTACTTCTTTCCCGCTGTTTAAAATTAAGTGTGGGGTGTCAGCATATTGATCAAAAAGCCACAGTTCCATAATGAACATGTAATGCAGTATAAAAGATAAGTTAGAAACTGGGGGGGAGCACTAGCATTATAACCTGGAAAATTAATGCAATAATCTTATATCTGAATGCGCCCTCGTGGCTATTTACAATGGGGATCCTGTGTGCCTCTGATATAGTCATCTAACCAGTCCTCTCTTTTTCAAGGCTCTGGCCCACAAATTACATAACACTGACAGTAAAGCAAGAACTGTTTCTTGCAAATGGAATCTTAATGTCTCTCCTGTCATGACAAAGTTATGCTTATGTTCTTTGGAGCGTGCAAAGAGGATATGGTGATGTAGCTTTCAGTTTGGCCTTTGGTACTGAAATCCTTTCATTGTTGGAAATCTCTACCAGCCTTTCAATGTTCTACATTGGAGAAAGAGAACCAGTGGCCCTCCAGCTGTTGATAGACTCCAGCTAGTTTTGAAAATTAACCACATGTCTGCCCTTTCCTCTGGCTGCAGAAATTAAGGCACCTGAGCTGGGGGGGGGGGTGGGAAACGATCCTACTCTTTTAAGGGAGTATGATGGAAAAGAGCTTAAACTGGTGCAACAGCAATTTTGCATATTTTTTGGAATAGTCTCCTAATGGTTGCATTTGAAGCAGACACCTATGCCTGTTGACTGCATGAGTAACCTGGGTCTAGGATAAGCAACTAATAGAGCTGGTGTTGCTTGGTCTTTTCTCATGGGTTTTTGGGGTTAAATTAAGGTCTTCTTTCTATTAAACCAACATGCTTTCTACTGCCTTCATGGTTGTTCCCTTGACAGCCTGGTGTGAAGGATTCTGCCCATGTAGCTTTAATTTCTAGCATGTTTAATAGCCATTGAGGTGATGTTTTGGCCCCTTGGAAAGTCTATTGCTTGCACAGTTTCTAAATAGGAAGCTAGACCATGTGAGAAATCTACTTTTTCCATGTACCCAGAAGAACATTAAACAACTTTGAAAGCAAAGACGACCACAATAGGAAAGGCCCATGTGTGTATAAGGAGTTTGGGGAAAGAGGTTCCACGTTATTTCAACTTATCTCCAGTGTATTCCAGTATTGCAGGGGGTTGGACTAGATGACCCTTGGGGTCCCTTCCAGGTCTACAATTCTATGATTCTATGTATGCTCAGGAACTGGTCGTATTATTTCACATAGAGACTGACATGATTAAAAAAACCACCCATTAAATGTACAATTGTTTGGATATCCCTCCAGCCACAGGGCAGGATTTCCATTTCACTTCACCAGTCATGATAGCCAACATATCAGCCACAGATTGTTGACCTGTTGTCTCCTTTAAACATAGAGAGGCAGGGGAGATCAGCTGTTCTGTTTAGATAGCTGGAGAAAAGGAGGTGACTGGCTTTCCTGCGTGATATCTGGTGCTAGGTTTGGGGGTGAGCTTTGGCAAGGGAAAATATCACCACAGTTGTTTCTGTGGATAAATGCATTGTTCTGAAACATGGCCATTCTATATGAAATTAATTTTTGTAGATGTAAATGGTTTTCATAGTTTTAATGAACGTAGAGCACAAAAATGGCATTATTTCTGCTTCTTACAATCCTTCAGATAAAATCTTAGAAAAACACATATTTAGAAGCATAGACAAGGTCATCACCACTTTTTAAAGATTCTTATATGATCTAACACTTGGTCCATTTCCTTGATTTCTTTTTGAAGAGTATGTTATGCTTAGTCCAAGCTTATGCCTGTTAAGGGGGTGTTTGGAAGCAAAAGCAAAGGTTTGCATGCAATATTGTATTAACCCAGACTTTCCTGACATGTTACACATTTACTTTTGGAGACGAGTCTTTTTAATGCCATCTTTATCTGCTACACGATGCATGAAATCTACTTTCTGTTTTAGAACTGCAAATGACCCTTGACCCCTTTAGTGGAGACACAATGTGACCTTTCTATTGTCATCAGCTTTCATTCTCTTGAAAATTCTATGAATTTTTATTACAAGTTTTTTTAAGCCAAGCTGAGGCTTCAACAAATTACTTGACACAGATGAGATGAAGTTGTTGAAGTAGTGTTAGATAAGTTTTACAGCCAGCATGTGTGCTGCTGAACAGTACAAAGCCAGTGTCCTACAATGTCATACACCAGTAACTGCTGAGCCTACTATTGGATAAATACATCATTTTATGGAACATTGATTGTTCTATAAACCCAATGGAGTATTATGCTCTATGATCAAACCATTTAGATTGTGTGTAGAGCACAGAAAATGCCATATTC
This sequence comes from Podarcis filfolensis, assembly GCF_964270895.1. Taxonomy (NCBI): domain Eukaryota; kingdom Metazoa; phylum Chordata; class Lepidosauria; order Squamata; family Lacertidae; genus Podarcis; species Podarcis filfolensis. Next base: position 37,399,901 of record NC_139603.1, on the reverse strand, counting down.
AGGATGGTACTAAAAGTGCCATTTGTGTATTTTATGGATGTCATTACAGGGGAAACTTCCCTCTGTAGGCCCTGTTTACTGCAAAAAATTTTAGACTGTAATGACATTTTTCATTCACAACGTATGCCTTCAAGAGAGGGGGCCCTTGTTTTATTTGTTTCATTCGAGTTGACTGCACAAATCCTGTACATTTTAATTAAATGTGAGCTTAACAAAAGAATAAGGTATTTATTCTGGGAGGGTGGGGGGCAGGGAAATGAAGATGGTAACAAAAAATAATACAGACACACACCAGAAAGCAGTCTGTCCCTGGGTTCAAAAATGCAGCTAAACCTCATTTGTACTCTTTATGAATCACATTAAACAACAAAGCATATCTTGCACTCTCGTTTAGCTAAGTAGGTGGCCTTTAAATATGAATAAAATGTGCAAATATAGATCTAATATGCTAAAATATTTGACATTTTTAGATTTTGAAAAAAAGAACAGCTAAAAATGCCAGTTGATAAATAAGGAATCTGTTGAAAATACAGAATTCTTGGAAAGAAACCAATTCTGTGATCATGGTACCTGTAGATATGAAACACCTCTATGGGGTTCTCTCCCCCCTTGGTTAGCATTGTTGCATCATTGTATTTTGTCAGTTTATAATGTATTTCTGTTCATTTTCACTTTTTAATGACAGGCCATCAGCAGCAAGTACAGCTTTGTAATATTAATACGTTTTTGCAGTTAAGTTTTATATTTGGCATGGCAAATATTTCCTATTCTCTTCCCCTGTCTTCACCAACACTGCCCCCAAATAAAATGTTAAAATGCAAGATTTTTGTAATACAGCTTCACTTGATACTGCATTTGGAATGGTGATGTTTATAACTAAAGTAAAAATAAAATAAATGTGTTGACTAGGAAGGTTAAAAATACATCTTGCCATAACTAACCCTCAAAACACACCTTTAAAATTGCATATTTCCTCTATTAGATTCAGTCTTCTCAAAACAAAGGAAATCCATTCAATTCCACATATTACATTTACCATGAAGATCACTAAAATTGAAGTTGATGTTCCCAATAAATTTTTGGTCCAGTTAAAATTTAAACTTACAGTACAGATTCCCATTAGTTTAACTGACACTTGAACTTCTACACAGCTCAACATTAATTCATTATAGTTGAAATGGAAGAATCTTCAGTGGGTGAATCTTTTACAATCTGATTGAGGCTGTTACATTTTATAGGATCCATTTTTCAAAGCACTACTGACAGCACTCGAAGTTATTAAATTGCTGAATCAAAAGATGGACCTGCAATCGCATTTATGAACTGTGATGGAATAGCTGGGGTTGCACTGAGCCGAGGTTAAGATGTTGGTGTAGTTAAGCTTCATCACACCCCTTTAGTGACAGCAGTATTTACCCATGTAGTTTACTTTAATGGTCAGGAAGTGGCTTAACTCACCTCTGGATTCAAATAGATTAAGCAAGCAGTCAGAATGGCATAATTATCAGTGCTGCAAGGAATTTACAGGATAACTCAACCCCCACGGGACTTCCCATTCAATTGCCGAGTAAAGAATGGAGATGCATAAATTCACAGATGCAGCATTTACCTCAGAAGCAAAGGAAGGGGATGTCTTTCTTTATCTTCTTCCCTTTTTACTTCCTAAATATCACAATCTCATATTGTGTGTGTCCATTGTAAGATTTTGATCTGAGGAATTATTTTGACTGATGGCTACATAAAAATAGGATTTGTGGTGGTGTTTGGATTTGAGACCATATCATTGCAAGGCTCATCTTACATCATGTCAACAAAGCCAGACTCCTGAGAGAATTAATTACGCTGATTCTATTATGAAACACAGATGAGTTCTGATTTTTTTCCTTAATTGTCCCTTTGTGCTGATTTTCTCCTTTCTACTGTTTCTCCAAGTTGAATGCCTTGAGTATGCTCATGCCCATAGAGACAAACAGTTATAAAAAGACATAGCCGCCATTCTCTGTTTCCCTGTAGTCCTTCCTTGCCAAAATTTAATTCATCAGTGAGTGCAAGATCAATCATGTTGTATCATTTTTTGGGGGGGGGCACTTTTCAACCGTTTAAATTGTTCATTAAAAAAAAGGAAGGCTTTCTCCTGACTTGAAATCTAAAATTAAGATGGTACGGTACAGTACACAGTTTTTATGGTGAGCTTGAGTCTTTCAGCTTTAGCAGCAGCCATGGAAATATTTAGCAACTTGAACTACAACTGCATTACATTTAAAATACCATGTCCTAGAACAGGGATGGGGAACCTTTGGCTCAGGGGTCAAATGGAGTCCTTTGTGGGTCTCTGTCTGGCTTTTGTGTCATGGAATTCTACTCACTATTGATCCAGAGCAGAACCAGACCAGAGGCAATTAATATTTCATCCAGCAGAGCTTCACTGCTACTGAAGGCAAATGAGCATAATGGTCACAAATCCAATAAATTCAGCATTGGGGAAAATATTGGGAACCCAGGTCTGGGGGCCAAATCCGCCCTTCCAGGCCCCTCTATCGAACATTCCCTGGGCCACACCCCGCCCTGCTTCACACTCTGAATGTTTTCGTTTGGGTAGAATGCTTAGCATTGCACTGATAAAATGGCTTTTTCTTCCAATTTGTATACAAATCTAGGCTATAGATTTTCTTTCAAGCTAAAAGCAGTACAGGTGTCACGATCTCATTCCTCACAGTTCCCCTTTCCTTCCCCTCCCCCTGGGCTTTGTGGTTTATATCCTGGCTTGTTAAACCACAGTTTCTCATGACATCCAAGCCAGGAAACTCTGGTTTCATCATTCACAACATGGCTTGTAATAGTGATGAAACTACAAGCCGTGTTAGGAGTGCCAACGCTGGGCACATGAGAGGAGGTAGGTAGAGGAGCAACAAGGGGGAATTTCATTTATTATACTACCTTTTACTCAAGTTGCTCTAGGCAGCATACATGGTTCTCCCCTTATCTCATCCCAACAACAGAGGCATACACTTTATTCTGGGGTTGATAAACCATGGGCCATTGGCTTGAAACTGTGACAGCTGGGCCAATGTATTTCCTTTCAGAAATAAGCACAACAGATAACTGAAACTGACTTTGTTCAAGTGAAATCAATGTCATTAATAACGTTCCTTTTTGAAGGCACTGTGGCTATGGTATGTATTACTACAGTTGGAAAGATTTCAAATTCCCAAGCAACTTGAATAAAAAGATAGTTTTCTAAGAATGACTGGGTGTTTTTTATGATTAAATTCAGTGCTGTTTCAGTGCCTAAGATTTGTTTCATTTGCCAGAATGTAATCGGTTAAAAAAAGCAAAATATAGAAATATGGCTGCCTGCTGTTTTTTTAAAAAAATCTGTATCTTTTATTATGGTGATAAAATGCTGTCCATGGTGGGTTTCAAGACTCACATTCTGATGATTCTGGTCCAGACCGCTTGATGTAGACACAGCCTCTAGAAATCTCCTTTATAGATCTCAGAATGGTCACTGATGAAAGCAGGTTTCTGAACACAGTGGACCCAACAGGGCTCTTTGTTTTGTTTCATCTTGTGTTTTTGGATATTCACTTTGGAAATAATGATATAGTATTTATTTGGACCTGTACTTAAATTATTGGTTTAATTTGCAATTTAGACCCCCAAAATATTAATTCACATTATTAGTATTTTGACTTGGTATTCCCCCCCCCCATTTTCATCTTTAAACCAACCTTTCCTTTTTTCTTTTTAGGCATAGTTTCTAAGTCATACGAATGCCGGCTGAAGGGTCAGGGAGCTACATTTGTCGAAACCACCAGCCCTTTCACCACTGCAGCCCTGGATGAAATTTCTCCAATAAAAGATAAGTCCCTTCATGATGGCAGAAGACACCTGCAATCCACTGAACAAGTTCAGCAGGTGATTATTATTCAAGGATATGACAGCGATTTTGCAATTGATGCCTCAGTGGAGGAAACCGCAGCGGCTACGCTTCAGACTTTGGCAATGGCTGGCCAAGTGGCACGGGTTGTCCATATTACGGAAGATGGACAAGTAATAACCACAAGTCAAAATGGCTCTCATGTAAGCACCATGATTCCAGGGCAAATACTCGCTGAACAACTGTCGGATGGGAAGACACAAGTGGTGGTTGTTGAAGGCCCTCTGGGAGGAAATGATATTGAAGATGCTGTTTCCATAGGAACAGCATCAGACCCTGGTAATACCATGGTGCAACAGATAGTGAGACGAGAAATTTTAGAACCACCTGATGTAACTAGAGTACACCCGCCTGAGTCTGCCTCAGCACTAGATGCCTTGCTTTGTGCTGTAACAGAGCTTGGTAAAGCAGAGAACAAAGCAGAACTCCTGGACAGGGCACGATTTTGTCACAAAGAAGCATTACAAATGTCAAATCCAGAAGCAGACATTGTTTGCAACGACACTACGGCACAGGAAACACAAATGTTCCATGAAGCTCAAGAGACCGAGGAAGAGCAAGAACCCATGGAAGTAGTAACGCAGGTTGTGCACCCATCTACCATAATTGCATCTCAGGAGAGAGCTCAGGTCACCTTCAAGAAGATGGTTGAGGGAGTCCTCCAGTTTGCTGTGTGTGATACAGCTGCAGCTGATCAACTGATAAAAGAAGGTGTCACTCAGGTTATTGTGAATGAGGAAGGAACTGTGCATATGGTGGCTAGAGAAGGTTCTCAGATAATAATGCAAGAAGCTGGCAGTCATGCCCTAAGTGTCCGAAGTGAACACATGGACCTGGTTGAGTCTGATGGAGAAATTTCACAAATCATTGTCACAGAGGAAATCGCTCAAGCCATGGTTCAAGATTCTAACACCAATTTCTCTGATGGTCCAACCCATTACATTGTAACAAGATTACCACAGGAGATTGAGGATGAGTCTGGAGGAGTATACTCACATGCTGTGATAAAGACAGATGAGCAGCAAGAGATTGTGCAGACTGGTACTGTTATAAATTCCAATAATGTATGTGATGGAAATGCTGAACACCTAGCTAGTATGGTCATTTTTACAGAAGATTGCTCACAAACAGCTATTATCCAGGGCCAAAGAGATAACAATGAACTACAAGAAGCATGAAAGAACTCTGTCTTTATGGGTTTGATAAAAGACAACATTGAACATTTGGTGACATGATATTTCATGTTTAATTTGTAAAGCATTCTTTGATGGTCTTTGTCCATCCAGGTACTCAACACATTTTGTGTGAAGTTAGCAAAAGCAGCTGGGAATGCTAAACAGAAAGGGAATTGTCCATTTTTGCATAACTAATGTTGAAATTTGAGTACAAATATTGGCAGGTTTACAAAATAAAATTAAAACACCAAAGGTATCAATTTAATTCTCTTCATTAGTTTGGTTAATTTTATTTGCCAGTTCATTGCATTATGACATAGTAGACTTAAGTCTTTCTTGCAATTAATTATGTTAAACTTGACTTGTATGTATTTGCATATGGAGAGCAAACTAATATACATGCACCCATATTACCTAGTTGAGCCACACATTGACAATTTGTAAATTGAAGTTGGATTCTACATTCACAAATTGGTCAGGCATTCCAAACAACCCAGTTATTCCTACTCAAAATACAGAGTTTCCAATGAAATAATCTCACGACATGTGTTAACTTACCTTTCTTTGAATATATTAGGCTTTTTTAATTGCTCCCCCCCCCCTAATTTGACTTCAGTCAATCCTCCAAGATCAAAACTTAACTAAAACCTCTGTTGAAGTTTTCACAAAAGAACCTGTTGATTCAGAAAGGCCTTAATACCTATAACTTTTATATACAGTAATGACTTCATTTGAAATCTTTATTCAGTTTTTTTAAACAAATAGAGCTTCACATATCTACAATTCTGCAGTTCATTTTGTGAATGACTTTTGGAAACATTAGATAAGGTTTCTTCTATATAAAATTCTGCCATTGACCTTAACAAGTGGAAAAGAGTTGATCTGGCATTTATATCTGGATCAGAATGTTGATTATCTAGTTGTGGATAAGTTCTGAGTTTTCTGTGCAAGCTCCTGTTGAAAAGATCCAAATGCTTTTGTTTTGTCTAAGAAATCTAAACTATGATATGGATGGGGTTGGGTTGTTTTTGTTCTTTTTTTCAATAAAACGATAGCACTAAAAGGAGTATTGTCATTTTTAAAAATATTAGGCTGTCATTCCACACCCAGTGTACTCACCAGAACTTAGTTGAGTTGGGGTGGTCACCATAACCAGGTGCTGGATCTCTCTGTGTCCCTGTGTTTGCGTGCCTGGGAGGGATGAAGGAGTTGCAACTATTAAGTGTACTTGTCTTGTTTGTTTTGGTGCAAAGGGTATAAATCAAGCAGAATTCATGTTCAACTTCAGACCACCAAATACAGAAAAGACAGGGCACAGTAGGCTATTCTAGAATTAACTGCTTAAACATCTATATCCCAGGGTGCTGCATAGAACACGTGCTTCTATGCAGGGTGGCAGATGCTTTGCTGTTGTTTTTATTTTCCAGGTTGGATATGTCAGATCAGCCAAAAAGGGGGGTGGGGAGAGAGAAAGAGAAAGAGAGAGCATAAAAAAAGACACTGAGATTCATAATTAGCCGAGTTTGACTTGCTCATCCTTCTTAAATGTGACAGGCTGCTCACTTCTTCTTAAATACTGTCTTCAGCAAACGGTGACAGGATCAACTTCCGTTTGTTATCAGGATAAAGGTGACCTTTACAAAATGATGGCCCTCTGCAAGATTCTCACAGATGCTCAAAGGAATGTTTTTCATTGAAAAGATTTCTTCTTGATCATTTTGCCTGTTAACTGGAGCCCTCTGGTCTTGTGGCTTGGATGCTAATTCTTAGCTATGCTCAGTCCTGTATGGCTAACCTTTCCGCTGCAGTACAGGGTGTTGACATTGACATGCTGCAGTTTACCATTTGTGATTTATTTAGGATAAATATGTCTCAGGTGGCATTTAATCCTTCATAAAACCAGTGTAGCCTGCAGTGTCAAACCAGCAATCACATTGTATGCACAATGAAAAGAGCAGACCTTTGCATAAAGGTGGGGGGTGTGCAGGAAGTGTTCTCCGGCTTGGGAGTACTGAGAATGGATTCTCTGGAATCCTAGATTAATAAGACATGTCCCTTTGCCTAGGAGCAGATCCTGTCTGTTACCACCCAGCTCAGACCACCGCTCGCTCTTCAGTACGTTACTAGATTAAACATACAGGTGCATGTCAAGAATTGGGCTTCTGCTCGTTCATAAACACTTAAAACATATTTCTTTGGCAGCAGAAACTCTTCCATAGTTGCACATGCTATTGAATTTTCTACCTTGTTTGCTTCCCATGTTTTCAATTCCTCCAGAGTAGGAGGAAGTGCAACATCCAGGGATGTGGCTCCCAAGGTGATATCTTAATTTATACATGACAGGTGCATTCTCCAATCCAGAGTCCCCAAGGTATCTGCTAGAGATGGAGGACTGAGCAGGAAAAAGTTGGCTGAAGTTCAAATTCCATCAGTCAGTTCCTACAACAGAGCTGACATCCCACTACCAAAATTGGGCCTGACCAAGTCAGAGACTCCACATTGCTTACAATTCTCAGCATGCCTAGCAAAATATGAACATATACAACCTCAGGCACTAAACTAGGTCCTAGTGCCTGTCAACCGTGCAGAATTGGGCTAATGGCAGTTGTAGTCTGATGGCTTTTGGAAGGCACTTTGTTTACCATCCTTGTCCTACTGTCTTAAGGCCAGTAAGAAGTTATTGGAATCCTAAACAATGAAATGATTTCATGGACCATTTTTGCCAGAGGTACAAAAATGTAGGCTTGGCTTACTAGCCACCATCTATTTGGCCACGCTGCCAACTCCACCCCAGCCACACACATACCCAACTCCTTTGGCATAAGCTTTAATATGAGCTGCTCTGAACAGTTTCAAATGGCATGTCGTAGCATCAGAACAAGGGGGATGATTGTGAAGAGGGTAACTGTGCAAGTGCAGTGTATTTTCCTTCACTGCAGCAAGTTCCAGCTGAGAAGGCAAGGCTCCTTGGTTGATATGAGCCAATTGATCTTCTCTTTGTAGAAACTTAACAAGTAGGAGAGAAGGGAAATGGAAAGCTCTCCGTCAAATAGCTGCAGCCTTCCCCAGTGAAACACATACCTTCTAGCATACTGTCTCCTGCCACATTTTGGAAGAAAAGTACCTTGAAAGCAAATTCTTAAAAGAAACACCTGGAAATTCTTTTTAGCTAAAGTGAAACCAAAAAAGCCCAAAGCTAAATGCTGTTCTGTCTCCCAACCAGATGAGGTTCACCATGGAAGTTAGATGAACTGGAGTCAAATAGTTGATGTGCCAAGAGGTCTGCACATGTGGGTTGTGAACAGTGCTGCAGGCATTGTTGTCATTTATAAAAGCTATCTTTGCAACCACAGTGTTGATGGCAAAATCCTTCAAGAGATGTATTTGTTATGATTGTAGGCACAATTGTGTTGGGGTAGTGCTTCTTCCCAATGAACTTGCTTGCCCAAGGCTTGCCCAAGTTTGCATTGGAAGAATCTCTCCTTTTAGAAAAAGCACAGGGGACCAAGAGGTAGGGGATTGAGCTACTGGCAAGATGAGATGAGTAGCAAGTAAGCCCCAACAGAAACAACATTTTTGGCCAAGACTTTCTGCCTTGTATGTTTCCTGAGCAAAACTGTTATAAAGAAACCCAGAGAAGAAAAGCTTGTCCTGAACTCTAAGGTAGAGTTAAGATCAAGTGAACAAATTATGTAACAGAAAAAGGTCATTCATTGGGTGAAATAAAAATGGAAAAGTGGAATTTTCAAACACATACACACCCTATTTTACACTACAATATTAGCCCATAATTTCAAATAGGTACATGGCTCACTTTAAACAGCCTACTTCTGTTCGATCTTGTTGAAGAATACAATTCTTTTCTCTGCTCCTCTAGGGTGATATCATTTTATATGAGGAAAAAAGTTAGCTCAGATGGCAGTTATGCGTTTCGGAAGCACCTTCTAATCAGGGATTGGTGATTCATTATTAGCTTCAGCAGGCGATCCATCTGACATGTAAGGGGGAAAAATTAGCAGCTGTCACTGCATGATGAGTTAATTTCCTGATAGGTCTGACACTGAAAAGCCATTTGAAGACATGGAGATGGCTGATGAGAAAACCTGGTGCTGCTTTATAATTGGAGAGAAAGAAAGGGCATAGAGACAGAACAATTTGCAAAGGAGGGGTTCAGGCTAAGCTACAAGTGGTGGCGGCTGTTTGGCTGTTTGCTATAAGGGGCTCTTCACAATCATCCACATTGCTGGGGCACACCCACCTTAGGCACTTATTACCCTGAAATGGAAGCCATCTATTTCCTTGTTGCTTTGTGTTGCTATTTTCAATGGTTTGTAATTAGTGTACTCAGACAGTTTTACTCCTTACAATCTGTACATATGCTGGGTGCAAGCATGTGGTTGGGTTGTTCTGCGGGTGACATAGAGAACTGACATGTTAGTGGGAAGAGGAGAAAATGAGGTTCTGCCTCTTGTACTTTTTTGCTGCTATTTTCTGTAATTGCAGCTGCAGATCTCAGTCATAGAAATAAATGAATTTAATTGAAATGGTGATGGTGTTGATGAAGAAGAAGAAGAAGAAGAAGAAGAAGAAGAAGAAGAAGAAGAAGAAGAAACATTCCAAGGGGAAGAGACGGTAAAAATAAGCATTACATAATATGAATTGCAAAAAAGTTAGAGAAAATGTCTAAAAAGACTGCTTTCCTGTTCACAGCTACCTGGAAGTTTCATTGATTGTGCTGATAGTGTGCTGATACGACATCTAACATATTCAGATAATCAGAAGTTTGGATGAATGAAAGCAGCTCTATACTTGGTTACGTATAGATTAAATTAAGTGGGCAACATAGACTAATCACATATGACTAATTACACATGTGAACCAGACACTTAACTGTGTAGTCCTATACTGTATATATTTACTCAAAAGTAAATCCACCTGAGGTCATACATGCACATTGGGTGCGCGCGCACACATGCAATGGTCCTGTTTAAACAAATTCCACCCATTGTTATGCTACAGTTTTTCTAGTTTTGCACATAGAAGGGAGATCATCCACTTCCATTGTATTGTACAATATCAAAGCTGCATTATACTAGATTAAATGAATATGGTGAAGTGGCCAGAACAAACAGTATCACATCATTTTTTCCAGTGGCATGCGGTCATTGGACTAGAGGGACTAGGCTAGTCCCCTAAATGTTCCCGGTAAATTAGAGTATTAAAGTATTAAAGCCTGGTAAAGCCGGGAAGCTTCTGACTGGCTTAGGGAGGGAGGTACGATGCTTACACACGTGGTGTCGGGACATCGCAACATCACACGCATAACATCCCCCGCCCCATTGTCCACACAAGCTAGTGCCTCTGGCCGTAACTGTTCCCCTACGAAAAATTTCACCACACACCACTGCTTCTTTTCCACATTAGTCCTTTCCCAATCTAGTGGGGCCAGGGCAAGCATTAAAGAAACGATGCTACCATAGTAGGGGATGACATGGTGAGGCAGCAATGCTTACCTGATCTCCCAACAGCTGAGTCACTGCTGTTCTCTGGGAGGGGGAAGGGCAAGTTGGCAGTGTGTGTGGTAAGCAGCAGCGACGCAACAGCCAGGAGGTCAGGTAAACAATGACGCCCCACCACACTGTCTACTACAGCATGAGAGGTCTGTATTCAGCAGCCTTCAATGACACTGTAGGGCATGTACGCAGAATCTATAGCCCTCCAAATGACAGTATTCCCAGTAAGCCCCCTTATGCCCACACAGTTTTGCAAAACTTCAAGGTTGACAGGGTATAAGGAAATTGCCAGCTGCCTCTCTTAGGTAAAAAGAGATAGCTGCTCCTCACAGGGACGCTTTCTCCAAGGCCCAGCTTGCTGCACATGGAGAGGACAGAGGAACATGCATTCTTCCTCCATGGCTGCCCTTGCCCCAGAGCATCCTCTGAGCCAAGCAAAGATGAGAGCAAGGCTGTGTTCCACTACTTACGAAGCAGCCTTGTGGAGCACTAGCCTTTCTCTCATTATCTAAGCTGGACACAGTGAAAGCAGCAGCATTAGCTCCTAGAACCTACTGATGCAACCACTGGTGTCAAATCCTGGCCCCAGCTGAGAGTGTCATTCCACTGAGCATTTCCCCAAGACATTTTGCTCCTTAGGACAGGGCATCAAACTGCAGCCCCACCCATGCCCTCTGTCAAAGTGCATAGTACCAAAGACCAACCATGCTATTTTGATATCTGAGGCAGAAAATTCTATGAGCCTCTTTCTTCTACTCTCTCCAGCACTCAAAAGAACAATAAATGAAAGCATTGCCCTCTCATGACACTCAATATCATCTACTTGAGGATGCTACCACACTCTGCCCAATAGTAGAACTGGCCCTGTAATAGCCCACAGCATTATCTGCCACTACCTGTAGGAAAGGGTGTGCTCAGCACATTGGTACCAGAACAGATAGCATGTGGTTATTGTTTTATGTGACAGCCCGCTGCCCCCCCCCCGTGTGTGTGTATGTGTGAAATTCATCACTGTAAAATTTAGATGTGTGAATTTTGAAGGATGACTGCATTCTGGTACACACATTGTTCCAGCAAATATGAACTAGTTTAAGTTCCGTGTGCAGAGCTGCCTTTTTAGAGCAGGGTTGTGGAACCTGTGACCCTTCTGAGGTTGCTTGGCTCCAATGCCAGCCAGACCCAGCCCTCACTGCTACATGCCAGGGATGATGGGAGTCATCATCCAGCAAATTCTGGAGAGCCAATTTAGCCACCTCTGTCTTAGACTACTAACAATTGTTGTTGTTGTTTAGTCATTTAGTTGTGTCCGACTCTTCATGACCCCATGGACCAGAGCACGCCAGGCACTCCTGTCTTCCACTGCCTCCCGCAGTTTGGTCAAACTCATGCTGGTAGCTTTGAGGAACACTGTCCAACCATCTCGTCCTCTGTCATCCCCTTCTCCTTGTGCCCTCAATCTTTCCCAACATCAGGGTCTTTTCCAGGGAGTCTTCTCTTCTCGTGAGGTGGCCAAAGTATTGGAGCCTCAGCTTCACTATTTGTCCTTCCAGTGAGCACTCAGGGCTGATTTCCTTAAGAATGGATAGGTTTGATCTTCTTGCAGTCCATGGGACTCTCAAGAGTCTCCTCCAGCACCATAATTCTAAAGCATCAATTCTTCGGTGATCAGCCTTCTTTATAACAATACTATTTGAAATATTTGTTGATTACCAATTTTAGCAGTTGCTTTCCAAAGAACCCCCGGTGTGCTCCTGCTGCCATGATTGTAGATCTCTTAATGTGTTCCTGTAGGAACAGAGCATCTGTGCCATGCATTTCTCTTTAATTCCTCTTCCCCCATTATGCATAAACTTGGAAGCAATTCACTAAATGCATTCAGATGCATGTCACCTGCAGATGTAAAACACATCTGGTACACAGAGTTCTTTGCAAATACAATGGAAATCAGTAGCTACAGAGGCAAAACAGTGGAAAACTCACTAATGTGCTGCTCTTCAAAACAACAATCCATATGTATGTGTGTCCTCAAAAGGACACAGGAGCAACAATAAGGAAGAGGGTGTGTTGCACTGTGCATTATGTGCATCAGGTCTTTGTAAGATGCTGTCCTTTCTGCTTTGTAGGATGCACCAGGTCCTTTCTGCTGTGAAAGTGTAAGAAATTTTGCCAGAACCCTGCTGGGCTGCTCCAATCTGGCGCTGCATTTTCCTGTCACTGGAGGTGTGGAGCAGACTTGTGTTTTCTCTTCAGCATATGGCACCAACTGCTGGTGTTTCTGCAGCTATGAAATCCAGATGCCCACCTCCAGGATGATTCTCCCTGGTTAGGGACATCTGGGCATCACATCCTACTTCATCACTCTTCCCCCTCCCACTGCCACCTTAATGGTGTACGTATTTATCAGGCTTGTCTGGAGATTGCTGAAAAGGCCAGCACAGCTGCCTGGCTACCCCATTCACCGGGATATTTTAAGCGGCATGTAAGGCTCCCCCCCCCCTCAAATCCATCGGCCTGCTGGAAAGCAACGCTGAGAGAATTCCTCTCTTGGTTGTAAAATTTATGGTCTGTGGCAGTGCCTGACATTTCCAGGGGAAATGCAAACACCTGGAGATTCTCCAGGAATCATTTTTACTTCTGAGACATACTGGGAGGCTGCAATTCCATTGAAATAGGCTTCTCCATTTAGAGAGGTCAGGCAAGATTTCAGTAGGAAGTAACACTTGGTGTTTCTGCACACAGATCCTCCTGCCCCCCAGTTCTGATATTCATTTTTAGACATATTCACTACATACAGTATTTATTTATTCTGATCTTTGTTATTGTCCCACTAGCAATATGATGGGCCTGATAAGGTTTTCCAGTTGGCTTTGTACTAGTGTGACTTCATTGGATTCTGATATATGACACTCTGCAATGAGATCAATCAAACCTTGCGTCCACTGACAAAAGGTGCTTTTTTCCTTAGTAAACCTATCCTATATCTCTATAATAATTTTCACCCTCCCCACCACTCCGTCACACAAACTCTCTGTTGTCTGCAGCTTGTGATACCACCAAAATGCGTGCTACTTCTGCTCTTTTCTGCAAATGGAAGCTTATGATGTTAAGTAAAAACACATCTCTAAAAGAAAAAAATGGAAACATGGAAACTTTCACCTAAAAGGTGGGGGGAATCCCCTTTGATGTTACCTTCTTTTCCAAACAGGTAGGTAGATAGGTAGGTAACTAGAAAGGTAGATAGATGATAGATAGATAGATGATAGATAGATGATAGATAGATGATAGATAGATAGATGATAGATAGATAGATAGATAGATGATAGATGGATGATAGAAAAATTGGTTAAAAATCCCAAGATCCTAGGTGCTTTTTTTCTTTTCTTTTTAAAGGACCGAAATACATACTTGGGAAATGGATCAGGCACTATTCTTAAGATGCTGCATTTACCGGTATGTTGTTGTTTTTTGCATTTGGAGTATTTTGCATTAGGAGTATTTGGCTAAAGCAATCACTGTGATATGATGCAATATGTTATAAATGGCTTGCATATCAGCTATAGAATACAGAAACATTTTAGAACTGGTATTTATGAAAAACATATGGTCTAGGGGAAATGCATATGGGTTGTTGTTGTTTTACTAATCACAAATATTTCCTTGTTGTATCCATGCAACAATGTAATCCACACACACATACAAAAGGGAACGGGGCAGAACTGAAGTTGGTGTCCTAGACTAACAAAGATCCCATTCCACCTACACCCCATGGCTGTCATCCTCCAGATCAGTCACAGGAGGTGATTTAACATAGGATGGTTGGTTTTGTGCCTCTGTACAACTCAACTGGAAGAAAACAGAGTGAATTAGGGTGAAAATCTTACTGCACACAACATATTGCACAACAAGGCTCATTTGGGAGTGTGTCATGAGGCTTGCTAAATCGAAAACAAAACAAACCGAACTATGGGAATAAATAGCATCATATTAGAAGTTTGCTGTAGGGCATTAGCTTACAGGAAATAAATCCAGAAAGCTTTTCCCATTAATTTATAAGGAACCTGTGTGTGGCTTCATTGTATACAAACAAAGTGATATTTTGAGAAAATGAGTTGAATGAATTTGTGCATGACAAAACAGGTACTCTATATGTTCACATGTGAATGCACATGTTTTCTACATGATTTTTACCCTGTGCAGCAAAGAAACCCTTAACTCACAAATGAACCCATCTTTAGAGTACCCCATCAAGCTGCCTGACAGGGCACACGTCTTCTCAGAAGCAATCTCCCTTGAATTCAATGGCATTTACTCACAAGCAATGGCATTGTAAATGTGAGTTGAGCTCCAAACTGAGCTTATGGTAAAGTACAGTAATTACTCCATTTCTTCACCAAGTGCCAAACTTAGTCCAAGGTGTGGGGAGCCTTTCTCCCTCCAGATGTTACTGAACTACAACTCCCATCATCCCAAGCCATTGGCCATGCTTGCTAGGACTGGGAGGAGTTGTAGCCCAGCAACATCTGGAGGGAGAAAGGCTCCCCACACTTGCTCAGTACAGATCAATCCAAATCAATCTAAGCTTATAAATGTTAAATTCACTGACATTTCTTTAAAGTTGCTACTTCAGGATATTATGGGGTGCATTCAACATGGTGGTAAAAAGAGCATTCTATCAGCACAAGGATTTTCATCATGCTAAACTTCATATAAGATGTTCCTTAGATGAGTCTTCATCTTTCCTACCTGTATTATCTGCAGTCTATGGTATGGGCTGTCTGGAGTATAAGGGGAGGGATAGTACCACTGGTGGGGGACACGTTGTGTTCTTTTTTGGGTAATTTGTCTACCTTTGGTCCCCACCCTGCACACAGCTCTCACCTGTGGCTCCTAGAAGCTGTCAGCATGTGACAGTGGCCACATCCCGGGAAACGGCTTAGACTGACTGGCTAAACCAGGTGAGGGGAGCCAATGTGTCTCAAACCATTGGTGAGTTAGGGACTTCCCCTGCGCGTGAAGACAGGCTGCAGTAGATTGAGCGGACAAGACCAATAGGGGGCCAATGGTCAAGAAGGTGGTTTCTGCAAGTGTGGGGCAGATGGGGTTCATCAACCTGGTGAGATAGCCCATCTAGGAGAAGGAAAACTTTGATACTAAACCACAACTGCCTTGCAGCTATACCCATTCATGAGAAAGGCTTCGAGAGTAAACCCCGAGGAAAAATCCGTACCCACTACCTTGTGGGACTTCTTCGGGAGAAGAAAAGGCTAAAGAGTAAACACTACACAGAATCCAGAATGGAGTCCCTAAGACAGTTTGAAGGTGTCTTGTACATCTCCTTCTGGCAACTCCTGAAGCCAAGCTGGTGCCATATGTATTGCTCTGCTTTCTTTTGGAACACATAAGCAAGGCTAAGAGGGGGGACTTGCCGTCTGGGCAGCTCATAACCTCCATATATACTGGCCAGGCTTGTGCACCAGAGCAGTCACTTCAGTGCTGCTAACACAGCCAAAACAATACAGGAGGCAGCAGTTACGAGTTACTGGTCTCTGTGCTGTGATTCTCCAGCAGTTTGACTTCACCTCCAGAAGCACACTCCAACAGTGGCATGTATTTCATACCTGACCATAGCACAGCTACACTATATCTGGTGACCAAGGAAGTTGTTGCATAGCAGCATCAACAACATATACTGTGCTGAGATCAAAATCCCAATATGGTGGGCGAGTCATGAAGACGTGCCCAGCACAGGACTCATTGTACTTCAAGGTGAGCACTGCAACTAAGATCAGGCTTTCAGTCTATGATGGATTGTAGAATTGTAGAATTATAGAGTGGGAAGGGAACACTAGGGTCATCTAGTCCAATCTCCTGCAATGCAAGAATCTTTTGCCCAACATGGGATTTGAACCCACAACTCTGAGATTAAGAGTCTAATGCTCTACCAACTGAGCTATCATCTACCCTTTAAAATGAATCTGCTCATTTCAGTGTCTACCAGTTCAATTTGCCACATTTCTGTATCACTCTGCAATTATTATTTTTTAAAAAAATCCTCACAAAAACTTCTCCCAATATACACAGATTGGTAATGTGGTTAAACAAATTTCCCAGAAATTCCTCTAATGTTCATAACACTAATATGTGCATGCTTATGCAGACTTTAATATGAACAGTTTTGTACTCATTTTTAGTGGGAGAATGGCATTGTGAAATTCATGCAATTTCAAAGGATAGCTGTATTTTGGTTCACATATTTTAGAGAAATTGGATTTGAATTAAAATGTGAACCAAACCAAATTTATCCCCCATTCCTAGCTATATGCACAAGTGTAACATTTATCCCCCTGTTCAGTATTATTGAATCTTCAAGCTAGCTTGAATCTCCATTTTACTCTTCACCCTTACCATTGTCTCTGAGCACTTATCACTGAAGAACATGCCTGTTTTGACACAGAGATATCCAAAGGTATAACTGATGTAAAAACACCAGTGCAATGTTTTACAGCCTGAAACTTCTTTTACAATCCATATACAATGTCAAATGTGTCAGGTCAGTGATACTCTTAAATGGATATTTGACAGGATGTTTTAAAACCATTATGATGTTTCGTGTTAATCTAGGAAGGTCTGGAGAGCAAAGTTGTTCTAATATTAACAACTCTAATGACTGTATAATAATTTAGATGGTTCCTTTAGACATTCAAGAGCATTTATATTCATGGCTTTACTTTTATTTTACCATTCATAATGGAAGCAAAATTCTGATATGAGTTTTTGGAACCAAGGAGATGCCAAGTAGGTCTATATTGAGCTAATTCTCAATTCTACTCAGAAAAATATTAAGTGTCTCTGCCTGCTGCATTCTAAAACTGAGCCTTTCCAAGATAGTCCTTTCTGTGTGCAGAAGACAACCAGACTTGTACTTTCAGTACTAGCAGTGCTACATTGTCCACCATCACACCAAGGCTAGAAGGCCACATTGCACCCTTGGCTCTGTCCTCCTCCTTGCTCACCACTCAGCCTGGTTGATGCTCAAATAAATGTTTAAGTGCAACCTGTGTGATGCTTGTCCTGGCCTAGCTGCCTCTCTGCCTGCTTGCTCGGTGAGGATCTTTTCCTAACACTGCTGTCATGAGACAGGAGAAGGTCTGACAGATTTGTAGTCAAATCTAACAATGTATATTCTTGTGAGTTAGCATGTGAAGGGCTGAGACCACAGAGCCACATTGCTGATAGGCTGACCATATAAATGTAATTGGTTGAGGAAGCTCTGTGTGATGTCATTTCCTCTCTTCTCTTGGGCGGGAAGAATCAAAGAAATATTTCCTGTTCCTTCCCTCCCCCCCCCTCTTCATTAGCAATGTCAGCAGATGTATATTCACCTGCTCCAGGATCAGGCACATGCCCAAGGCTGTTTCTACTGCAAATATTTTGCCTACCTTTATTTATTTATTTATTTATTTTACTGTGGGTTAAACCACAGAGCCTAGGACTTGCCGATCAGAAGGTCAGTGGTTCGAATCGCCGCAACGGGGTCCCTGCTCCTGCCAACCTAGCAGTTCGAAAGCACGTCAAAGTGCAAGTAGATAAATAGGTACCACTCCAGCGCGAAGGTAAACGGCATTTCCGTGCACTGCTCTGGTTCACCAGAAGTGGCTTAGTCATGCTGGCCACATGACCCGGAAGCTCCCTCGGCCAATAAAGTGAGATGAGCGCCGCAACCCCAGAGTCGTCTGCGACTGGACCTAACAGTCAGGGGTCCCTTTACCTTTTTTATTTTACTGCTGAGAATGAATGCATGACTATGAGTAAGCAAATCATATTTTAAACTTCTCAGTCTGTTGTCTGATTCTGTGTTAAGTGGAGTAAGAAAGAAAGCCAGCTTGCTTCGCAGCAGGACTTATTAAAAGAAGCCTTCATAGTCTATTCCTTTGCTTTCCACTTTTCTGCTAAGGCTGGGACTTTGAACTCTGCTCGGCCATGTGCTTTAAATACAGTGGTAAGCTGATCCCTTTGTGCGTCCAGGGCACAAACATGGGTGCCTGGAGGGATAAATTGCTATTAATATATCCTCTCCTACCTATTAATATCCATCAGGGACTCTTGTTTAATAGGAATGGCTGAATTGGGGGTTAGAGGAACAGCCTCCAGGATCTCCTGTCCCACAGCATCTGAAGCCCAAGACAGTGGCTTCACCTTACCTATTGGTAATGCCAGACATTGACTTTTCTTTGACTGTTAGTGTATTTCTACTTCCAAAGCCATATATCTGATTTCAGCGTGCATTCATTTACCGATCTTGTCTTGCAAAACAACCCCCACTAAACTCATGTGCTTATACTGTACTGACACAACATTTCCATTGCCTGCTTCAAGCATATATTGTATACAAAAACTCACACAACCATCAAATTGTTAGATTTTATTGGATTCACCCAATAAAATATATCAGTGGAAACTCTGTGCTAGGGCTTCTGCTTCTACGTTAGGGCTTTCCCCCTCTCTCCTTCTCCTGTGCACCTCTGCAGCCCCAAAATTGGATCTGCAAGGGTCAGGAGGACCCCCAGAACAGCATGGGGGGGAGGGTCATTTCATCTGGCAAGCTGATATGCTTGCACAGACATAACATTTGCAATAGTAGGATGTTGAATTCCACCCTGTATCTTTAAGTAACTACAAGGTTGCTTGTTGGTTTTGCTACAATATGTAACGTGGTTAAGCTTCTAAACAAAATTCCATAGTCACACCTCACTCACCTTCTCTGTGGAAATCTACCGTGCACCACATTAAAAGTGGCATAGTGAAAGAAAGCTTGGGGCATATCCAGCTAATATCTGCTAAATCTGAATCCCCAGATCCCAAACCTAAATTTCAATCCAGTCTCAAACGCACATCCTAATTCTAAATGTACTGTAAACAAGCTTTTAGAAATACTGATCTTTAATTGCAGCCTAATTGTTTTAGTACATATGTTCTCCAATACCATCATACGCCATGGAAGGCCACTCATAACTTTAGCAGTCCATTCTTTTAAGGTGAAAGTGTTTATTTCCACACCACAATTAGGAATGGAGCATAAATGTACTTCACTGCATAATAAC
Source organism: Podarcis filfolensis (assembly GCF_964270895.1). Lineage (NCBI taxonomy): Eukaryota > Metazoa > Chordata > Lepidosauria > Squamata > Lacertidae > Podarcis > Podarcis filfolensis. The sequence goes on along the minus strand of NC_139603.1, from coordinate 37,380,172 downwards.
TGTGGGTGACAATCCCTTCAGCCCCCTTTTAACCAAAATAACTTGTCAAACAGAGTAAAACTGTGGAAGTCAGCAGCTAGTAGAGTTAGGCAACTGAGGCCTAAATTGTGCCTTCACCACTAGACTGGACTTCATCTAATGATACATATTAATACCACAACAAAGAAGCCCCTTTAAGAATCATGGGGCCTGTTCATACACTGCATTTTTCTGTCCACAGGGACAGTCCCATTCTTCCCCCAGATACGCAGAGAACTAGATATAATATATGGAGCAGGTGATCACAACATTGTGTTTTCAAGCCACTGAAACTGACAGATTTGTTGCCATCTATATCCCCGATTGTCTGACTCCCACATTACATTGAACTGCATATCCAAGGAAGGTCAGGACTACCTGGGGAACAAATAAGGTATTGTGTGAGCCAGCCCTTAGGATGATGCAGAATAATTAAATTGCTCCCATATTGTACGAGAAAGATAAATATTCATAAAAATGTTGGTGTGCTAACACAGCACCGATAATTCAGATGTATCTGTGTGGAATTAGTTTATAATACATTCCCTGCTCCCTTTCCCTTTCCTGCTTCCTCTTCCTTTTAAATCTTTTTAACTCCTCGCTTTTTACTGCTAATCATTTTTCCTCTTTGCTAATGATGCTAACCTTACAGCCTTCTGCAGGCTGACTTGTTTCATGTCACCCTTCAGTTTAGTTCTCTCTCCCTTCCACTTCACTCCTCTTCTTCACATTGCCCACTTTTGTTAAGTCACAAAGCAAGATTCAGTCTATTGAATGCCAGCTTCTCCCCACTCTTATGCCACCCCACCCCGTCTTGAATATTATTTCAAAGGCATTTTCAAGTTTGATGGTATTCTGGCATAGCTGCTTCCATTATTTTCTTATCATCATCCCATTGTATTTTCCTCCTCTCTCTGCCTACCTCCCTCTCTTCTGCATCCCAGTTTATATGTGCTCTAATAGCTCTCTCGAGTCCAAGAAAAGGTGCCCTACTGAGGTCAACACAGTTTAAAGGATGGACTTCCTGTACTAACATCTGTCCATCCTTAAGGAGCAGGTAGATAACAAAACTGGGGGGGGGAGGACACCTCAGCAAAACAGAATAGGTTTTCCCGCTCAGAAGTGCTTGGGATACAGAAAATTCTCCTTCATGATAGCTTAAGATGCAGTGGACATGAATTGACTTTATCTGAAACAGAATCAGATAATTTTGCCCATGGTGATCTATTCTGATTTGATACGTAGTCCCAGGACAATGCCCTCTTCAGCCATTGCAATCTGCTGCCCTTTAGCTGGTCGTGATTGACCTTAAACATGCATAGCACGTGCTCTAAGATATGTACCCCCACCTAACCTCAGAAGAAGAAAAACGATTCATTGGAACATTTATTATTAGTAAAAACAATTTAATTCACAGCAGACAAATGTTCCCATATCATAACTTTCCAAATCCCAGTTTAGTCCACTTCTCAAGTATGAGGGTGCAGGACTAGCCAACATGGTGCCTTCCAAAAGCTGTGGGCCTACATCCACCATTACCTCGGATGCTGGCCATGCTAGCTGGGGCTGATGGGACTTGTAGCCTAATAAAACCTGGAGGGAACCACATCAGCTACTCCTACTGCAGCACATATTGGTGCTGGTTCACCACAACAAAATAATTGAAAACATCACATGTTAACTGGCCCCTATATACCAATTTGATAAATAAGATGTGTAAGAATTCCTGTGCTATGAGAAAAGTCATCAGGATTCTTTACATTCTAGAGACAGTCCCTCAAAATCTGCTCTAGAGCAGGTTTGGGGAGTGGGGGTGCTGTAGGGGGAAGGAGTGGAAGGGGAAGTCCCATTGCATAAGCAGAATCCCATTTGCACAGGGTTGGAGCCAATCCTCTGTGTTTCCATCACCATGTGACTGTACTAATGTGGGCCCTGTTTGGTTGTATAACCTGATTTTGGGGGGAAATATAGCTGTCTGGATACAGCTCCATATGGCAAGCTCTTCATGTGAACCAGCTTCCCACGTTGTTTCGATGATTTCAGCACCTCTCTCTCTTGCGGATTGTCCTTGCATGGTGAAAATTGCCAGAACTACACAGGAAGCTATTAAAATGAACTGTTTGCCAATGCAGAGTACCTTCTATGTAATTGCATTTTTAAGTGGCTATCATGTCACCAGCTAAGTTTTGTGAATCAGGCCTTTGGGGAGCAGCTAAACATTAGTTGAGCAAACATGGCTCCTCGAACTTGCGTTTGCAAAGGAAGCTGGGAGGAGGGGGTGTCATGCTTAACCCTCCTCCTTGTCATTCATCCCCCTTCACCCCTTACATCCCTCTTGGCCAGGCTTACTTCCAGCCACTGAGCCTCTCACCAGGAATACAATAGGCTTGGAAAGAGGAATTTTTTAAGGGCAAACGCACCTGGATGTGTACCCCAGTGTACTAGCACTACAAAGCAAATGTGGGTTTGGGTTGCCTTATAACGTTGCATCCCACCTTTAGAGGGTGCAATACGCTCTTGAACTAGAAAAAGGCACATAATGTACACAGTTGTACCCTTTTTCTCACCCTTTCTTGGTTGCCAAAGGCACAGGCCTTCTCCAGTACGCATTAATTCACACGTGGCATCAGGAAGTTGCAAATTAAGATCAAGCACTTGAGGAACAACTTTTGATATTTGCAGCCATGTCCACACTAGCAAAATATGTTGGGTTGTTGCTGGGTGGGGTTTCTTTGTGTGTGTGTGTGTGTGTGTGTGTTTAAAGAAAGCATTTGTTTTGAAGCCTGTAACATTTCCCTTTGGTGTGCCCTACACCCGATCCCCATTTATTTTAAATTTCCCTTCCCTGCGCATTCTACAGACATAAAATAATGAAATAACCCTGACATAGGGTTTTCTGCAAGGCTGCCTTCGGAAGTTTGCTTAAGTGGCCTTAAGTAAGGTAATAAGCAAGGAGTGTGAAAAGAGGCGACTTTGTCTTTTCACATTAGCGGCAGCCCTGCTCAAGTGGCAGCATCTATGAAAATGCTGTTCAGCCTTTAATGAGACTACAGTGTGTTAGTGTACCGGTCTAATTAATCCCATATTTTCACACAGCATAATTACTGAGCCGGGGCTGAATTATTTGGCTACTGGAGGTGGAGCAGCGCCTGCACTCTCCTCTGTCTGTGCTCCTGACAATTTATTACGCTACACAACTCGACGCCATTGAAACCTCCTAGTATAGAACTATCTGTCATCTCTTACATTATCAGTAAAATATACCACCTTCCATACTGTGCTACAAGGGTTTAGCAAATTGCTCTTTTTATGGGATATGATCAAGGAAATGCTACCTTATGTTCAAATTTTTAACTGTCTGCTGCGTGGAATATACAGTCTGGCTTTATACGTGCACTTTCAGCAAAGGCTCATTTGCATAGCTAATTTCAGCATCTCTTTCCCAGCATCACTCCCCGTATAGATCTATTCCTCAAACCAACATAAGGAAATAATGAAAAGGTGGTACTGGCACGTTCTCGATGTGCAGGGCTATGTGCATGCATTATTGTGGGAATTATTATTATTACTATTATTATTCTTAAATAAATCCTGCCCTGGCCCACTGGTTCATCTTTATACTCTCAGAAATCCCTGTTATGATTTCCCTCTCCCAAATCTTTCCCCTCTTTTCCCCTTTTTAGTTTGTGTTTTTTACTGCAACGTATTTTTGCACATTATTACTCATTTCTGATATATGATCTTGCCATTTTGGCACTGGTAGAACCCTCCTTCCCACAGGAGTTCAGGGAGATTTGTGGTTTAAACATTTACTCACTTGCTAGTGTTTCTGGACCTGGTTTAATGGTATCTTTTATTTTTTTTAATGGAAGGTCAAACACTACATTAACTGTTTTAAAATGTGTCTTTTCAACAGAAAAAAGGGAAAGGAAAAGAAAAGAAAAGTGTTATACTCAATACATTTTAAATCCAGCCATAACAGGACAAAAAGTATATTTTGATATATGTGCATGGTTTCTAAATACACCATGGTAGATATATGAACAGGGAGGCCAAGTGAGATCTTTAGACTAAAGAAAACCACATGCTTAATGGCACAAGGTAGAAAATTACTACTGGTGCTTTTTAACCAAATAATAGCATAAATACTAAAGACCTGTCTTGAAATGTAGCATATTCAAAGAGCCAAAAAATGAATTTCATTAAATCTTTCTTGAGATGTCAATGGAGTATTGCATCTGACACTTTGAAGCTCTGCCATATGTGTAAATGGGAAACCAAAGAGCTTGTAATGCCCCTAAGATTAGAGATGCGGCCCTGGGTCTTTTATTAGTCATTTTGGGGGCAGCAGAAAGTAACTAAAGGTCAAAGGTTAAGCAAGGTTAAATGCTAACAAACTCCAGCTTGTCAGACTTGGCAAACCTGGCCCAGCTAGCAAGTTGCCAGGTGTCATCAATTCTCCAATATTGTATCTCAGGCTGAACTCTTTAGTTTGGGTGGGGGTGGGGAGGAACAGCATATGAAAGAGCAAGACGGAGATAGGTTTGTGCACAATGACAATTCATACCTGTAGAGAAGAATTTCTGAGCAGATATGCATGTATATGTGTGTGTGTGTGTGTGTGTGTGTGTGTTGCTTGTACTGCAGTCCTATCTGTTTCTACTTGGAGTGCAGCCCCACTAGGTTTAATGGGGCCCTGCCCCTTACTAAGCATATTTAGGATTGTAGCCACAGCAACCCTCAAAAATATTTCCCTGGAAGTTGCACTAGGATTCATTAGCACTGTGCCTATAAAAGCAATTCCTGCGAAAGAAATTTCAAACCGGGGTTGGAAGAGAATGAAAACCCAAAAGCCTAACAATGCAGTGAGCACAACAAACGTACAACATTTCCTAGAGTTTTTGTTTTTGTTTTTTTAAAAAAAACCCTGTCCTGGGCATCTTCCAAGCAAGGCCTGTAACATTTTCCCTACTGGGGTCAATAGCAGTTTCATTTGTTTGCGACTGTGAGATTTACATCCAGAAAATGATGCAGAAGGAAAACAGCTAAGAAATGGCAACAACAACAGCAGCAGCAACAACAGCAAGAACAACACCAACATTGTAATCTTAATTTTGTACTCACCCTTCACCATAAACTCTCAGGGCAGGTTACAGCTCCCAGGCCATTGCCACCTCAGACTTCTAAGTGTACTGGATTCCCCTCAGCTGATCTTAACACCCACCTGAGAGTGATGGTAGGGAAGGAATCAGTCTCTCAGCTGTTTGGGGCCAAGCTGCTGAGTCCCTTCCTCTCAGCACTACAATCCTAGTTTGCTCCCCCTAGTGGCTCCTTTGTGCAGATTAAGAGAGCCAATTACCTCAGAGCTCATCAGAAAAGGTATCTGCCCCCCCCCCAAAAAAATTTCAGTTCCTGGAACCTGCAGCAAATGTTGCAGTGTGGGATGTTCCTGCTCCACGGTGCCCTAGAATTGCTTGTTTAAGGTTTGAGGCAGTAGATTTCACTTCTGGCATAAGTGGGTTAAGAGGAAGGAGGGTTAGCCTGATTACAAATGGGCCATGTGAGCTGTATGGGGGAACTCAGTGCTCACTGCAGGCAAAGGTGTGTGATTGTGATGTATGCAAAAGGCAGGTGAGGGAGCCCAGCACATGGGCTATTGTTTTACAAAGGGGGTCGCCAACCCAGTGCCCATGGGCACCAGGGCACCTGCTATGACACCTGTGGAAGTTCTCGGGAAATATCCCCTCAACACCCCTCCAATGGCATACCCACACCATGCTGCATGTTTGTTTCTTTATTTGCTGCTCTTTTAGATGTGGCAGCTATTTTGTGATGCATCACACCCTCACGACAGCCATTTTGTATTATGAGTCTCTCCCCCCCCCGCCACCATTTTGTATTACAGCCTACAGCTGCCAGTTTGTGACTAGCACCTATGGCACTTCCTCAAAATTCCTGGTGTTCTCACTGGGGCCCAAAAGCTTAGTGTCCTCTGTGTCAAGTAGGGGAAGTGTATTTACTGTAGTAGCTTTTTGGGCAAAACCTGTTAGACAATACATTAATGCATTCAACATGTCTGCCCAGAAGTTTCCACAGCTCTGTCTTTCTTCACTCTGATTACTTGCTCTGCCGTTTCACTTCCCTGCACTTCATTGCTTAATACGAGGTTGCTGCTGCAATTCTATTCATCTAAGCATGTGTACCTCTAAAGTCAGGACAGTGGCTTGTGGCTGAAGTGCTATTGTAAAGGACGTGCAGTTAATTTTTAAATGCCACCTTTTCACTTCCTGTCTTTCTGTTGTCCTTTGACTGCTCTGCTTCTTCTTTGTCTTCTTCACTGTTTTCACTTCTGCAGTGTAGTCAAAGCCAGTTGAGCAACAATGGGAAATAGGAGCCGAAACCGGCATTTATAACAGCAAGTGGATGCAAAAGCAAGGAAGGCGTGTTGCAAAAGTATAGGTTTTTTTAAAAAATGAAAAAGGGTGTGGGGGGGGGGGAGAAATAAAGATTCTGGAACTCATCTTCTCTGATTAGGCTTGGCTGATTAACCATTCCAAGCAATGTCCTCTGAGTGGTTCAGTGATTGTTGGTTTCTGATGAGGTGTCAGAGAAAGGTGTTAATTATGAGGGTTGTTTAGCGATGTGGACACTTTTCCTCTAGGATCAAAGGAGAAGCTTCTGGTTCATTTCCTTATCATAGAGGCCGCCAAGCTGTCATCAGATGGTCATTTCAACTGGTGTCCCTCAAGGTGAAAGCAATGACTGGTATAATTAAATTTTCAAGGAAGCCAAATAAAAAAAAGGCCATTTTTAAAGAGAGGATTTTATTAAAACCTCATCCTTCATGCCAACAGAATTTCCACACACCCCATACTTAGTTATTGTCTATGGAACTGTGGTATTTTTATTTCCAGATTGAGCCTAACTTGGCATTGGGTTGTTGTTTTTTCGTTTAAAAAGAAGGAAACTCCTCTACGTCTGAAATAAGAGACCCTCAGTTCTTCATGAAGCTAGATCCATTTGAGGCGGTCCATTAGGACAAATGGGGCACTGCCCCACCAAATTTCAGCCAGCCCCCAACTGCCTGCCTATCTACTTACAATCAGTCCAGAGAGTGGCACTGCCTATTAAATTCCTCCTGCTTAGTCTCAGTGTTGTCCTAGCAATTTAGCAGAAAGGAGGATGGGACAAAAACAGAATTAGATGTCTGTCTATCATTGCCTCTGGCTCAACCTACTGTTGGCATCTCTTCCTTCTGCCTTACAGTTCCCAGTGGGCACCTATGGCTTTTCCATGATCTCAGGACCAGATTCCAATTTGTAAAGGATTTAAGAAATTAATACTTTGGGGATGGTGAACAGGGTACCGTAATCTCCCACCACCACATTGTAGCATATAGTTACATAGTACATAATCTCAACCTCATTATTTACCTTATTTCTCCCCCCCCCCCTCCTTACTTCCCCTCTGGAATAGTATATATTTGAGTGATGCCTTGAAAGCTCTTTGCTCCTCTTACAGAGCTTTTAGTGTCATTAAAGCATGATCCCACAGATTCTGTGATCTCATTAAAAGTGCTTTAGAATTAATTGATCAGCTTTAAAGTGTACTGAAGTGTAGACTATGTTGTCATTGCAGCAACCGCAGGTGGAGCCAGCAGCTTATTTACGATGCCATGGGGATGAGAAATCTGTCTGATTGTTCCTAAACTGTCTACTTCTTGTTGTCCCTCAGTCGCATGGGTATCTTTAACAGACCACAAAGTCCCCCCCCTGTCCCCCCTGAACCTCTCTCTTTGGATGGATCACCTAAAGCATGTATATAAAGCTGCAGCTACCTGTATGATACCAGCAAAGGGAGGCCAGTGTGCCTCTGCAGAAATTTAAATCTGTTGTTTCAGAACAATAGTTCTGCATGCTGGAGACAGAAAGAATGGGAGATGGAGGTGTGCTGAGGTGAAGAGCAAATTGAAAGAGCTGACCTAACTGTGGTAGCTGCTAGAATGAACTTCAGGAGCATAGCTAGGAGGCTGAATGTTAGCATGTCAGGGAGAAGTCTTTGTGGGCTGACACCAGGAAGAGTGGTACCATATGATATCTTTATTTCAATAGACTCTTAAAAACAGTCAAGGTGGCCATCTGTAATGTTGATATTCCTGAACAGTTCATTGTGTAACTTTTCAGGCACAAGTACTATTTGGGACCTGAACCCATTCAAAGCACTCATATAATATATGCAGAAATGAGCCAGGCCCTGATTTCATACAGGCTACATGTACTGTCCAACTGAATCCATTGCCATTCTACACCTGTCCTCTCTTTACAGACCTGGCCTAAGTGGTTTTTTTTAATAAAAAAAAAGATACTAGGGCCCCTAACAAAATCAAAACGAACATTTAGTTTTTAATATCAGCCCCATCAAACTTATCATGACATATTCAACCTTTTAAACAAAATGAATGATTTCTTTAAAAGGTTGGATGTCTCATTTGAGCATCTAAACCAGCAATTGGAGTAGGGGGTGGGCAGAATCAGAGATCACAGAGGCAAAGAAATGAAGAGAGAAATGAGGAACAACAGCTGAGTGTTAAAATAGTGAGGAGAAAATCAGTCATTGGAAAACATGCTATAAATAAGGCATTACACTATAGCCTTGTGAACGCTGAAAGGATGGAGGCATTTTGGAATGCTGAAATATTTTTCAGATGTTTTCTGTCTTTGTCATTTACCTGGGTTCCATTTGTTTGTTTGTTTGTTTATCCATCCATCCAATTCTCCAAAATCCTGAATGCCCAATACTCAACTTAATCTAGATAACCTTCCTATTCATTCCCCGCACCCTATAGAAATCACATTCTCTTATAGTTTCACAAGTTGTTGTTGTTTTTTAAGTCATGCTGTCTGTAAATTACAAGTAGATAGCCGAATTAGTCTGCCGTAGTCAAAATAAAATAAAATAAAATAAAATAAATATAAAAATTCCTTCCAGTAGCACCTTAGAGACCAACTAAGTTAGTTATTGGTATGAGCTTTCGTGTCCATACACATTTCTTCAGATACTTCTTCAGGGATGTGGGTGGCGCTGTGGGTTAAACTACAGAGCCTAGGACTTGCCGATCAGAAGGTCAGTGGTTTGAATCCCCGCGACGGGGTGTGCTCCCATTGCTCAGTCCCAGCTCCTGCCAACCTAGCAGTTTGAAAGCATGTCAAAGTGCAAGTAGATAAATAGGTACCGCTCCGGCGGGAAGGTAAATGGCGTTTCCATGTGCTGCTCTGGTTCGCCAGAAGCAGCTTAGTCATGCTGGCCACATGACCTGGAAGCTGTACGCCGACTCCCTCGGCCACTAAAGCAAGATGAGCACCGCAACCCCAGAGTTGGTCACGACTGGACCTAATGATCAGGGGTCCCTTTACCTTTTTAAGGTGCTACTGGAAGGAATTATTTTTATTCTTATTTTTATTTTATTTTATTTTGTTTTGTCTGTAAATTAATTCATTTCTATGTAACTTGAAAAAGAGAGAGAAGGTAGAACAGCAGAGAGAAAAAAAGAGAGTAAAAAGAGAGAGAAAAGAGAGAGAAAAAAGAAAGAGAAAAAGAGAGAGAAGGTAGAACCCACCATTCCTGTCAATTTTTATTTATTCAGAACTTGGTTCTCAGAGTAGGGTCTGAAGGCACTTGAGGCCACCATCTTATCCTGGGAGGAGGTAGAGAAGCAGGTACAGTGGTACCTTGCAAGACGAATGCCTCGTAAGACGAAAAACTCGCAAGACGAAAGAGTTTTTTGTTTTTTGAGTTGCTTCGCAAGACGAATTTCCCTATGGGCTTGCTTCACAAGATGAAAACGTCTTGCAAGTTTGTTTCCTTTTTGATTTTCAATGCATTCCTATGGGAATCCGTGCTTCGCAAGACGAAAAGTTCGCAAGACGAAAAAACTCGCAGAACGAATTAATTTCGTCTTGCGAGGTACCACTGTATAAAGGAATCGGCAGTTAAGGCTGGAGCCATCTTCAGATGCTGAAAACGAGCATGTGAGAGACACCCATGCTGTGCATATCCCCTCCATCTCCAACCTTCCTGTGTTGAGTGGAAAATTCTGAAGAGGGCTCCTAGAGTTATTTGACTGGATGTACTTAGAAGCCACCTTACAACCAAGAAACCAGTCACAAACACTCCCTCATCATTCTTCCCAACTGGAGCCCTGACATTATCTTTGTAAACTCTCTTGAAGAGGGCAAGTGTCTACCCCTCAAGTCTATGGCTAAGAACAGTTTAAGATATGGAATATGTGTGTGTCATCTGGTTGGGGGATGGAAAATGAAGGGCAGCAGAAGAAAGGTTATAATAAATGTGGAGGGAGGAATTAGGGTGGTCTGTGTTGCCTGCAAACCCTCTTTAGGCACAGCTACCTAAATGTATTCCTTTATTTCATTCCCAAGCCTGAAGCTCCCTGCTACTGTCAAACGGACTGAACAGAAGCCCAAGGTTCCTGATCTAGGCTGAATGGAGTGCTGGAAAGTAGCACCCTTCTTACAGTGTAGAGAAAGCACAGAAACGTTTGTGGCTGGTCCCACTTGTTCTGTATAATGTAAAAAGTCAATGATGTTTGTCACGGCATCCGTAAGGCACACAACAAGGTGCCTTTACTCAGTAAAATCAGCAGTCCATCTACTCTGATTATGTATTGAAAGCATTTATATTGTGTGTTTTCGGCATAGATCCCTCAACAGTAAAAACAATGCATAAAATGTACAAATGATAAAAAGGAAAGATAAACCGGCAATAAAACCATTTTCATACAATACTTTGCAGCAGGACAGGAAAGCCAGGAGCTTGCTGAACTTCAGAGATGCTCCTCAGAGAAATAAAACTAGCATAATATAGCATTGAAAAACCAACAAAGAGGGGTCAGAGTGGACTTTCCCAGCAAGTAATTCCAAAGCCTTGGGGCCAAGGCTGTAAATGTCTTGTTAGACACCCCCACCGCTGTGTCTCAGGTGTTTGCTGTGCTTCTCAAACTTGGGTCGCAAGCTGTTGTTGGACTACAACTCTCATCATCCCTAGCTAGCAGGACCAGTGATCAGGGATGATGGGAGTCGTAGCCCAACAACAGCTGGGGACCCAAGTTTGAGAAATACTGGTTTAGGGGATCCAAGGCAGAGCCTTTGATGGGGAGTGTTAACTATAGATAGGTGGATCTGCAGATATCCTAGATGGTTCAGTGCTTTCAAGTTTAATGTCACTATGCCACCACCTTGAATTGAGCCTAGAAACCGTATAGTGAGCTAGTGCAACTGTTTGCAAATGGACATTCCTGTTATCTATCTGGTCAAATAATCTGGCACCTGCATTGTGAACCAGTTGTAATTTCTGAGTACTTTTCCAAGATAGCTCACACTGTCACCTGGAAGCAGACAGAGGTCTTTGCTAGCCAGGCTACTACTCAGATCCTCTTAACCAGAGATGCTGGTCAGTAAATGTGGGGCGTGCACATGCAGATCATGTGGTCTATGGTAAGCTAAGTGGCTCCTCCCAAGTGACAAACGAAATTAACATTTACATATAAAATGTCATGCCATCTGAAATAGAAAGACTATTATTTTTCCGTTTGTGTATAAATGGGTACTCACCGAGCTTCTGTTGCATCTCGTAGTGCTCTGTCTCCATTCTGTGATTAATATGCATCACTGATGTGTGCTAATCCAATACGCTGTGCTGTCTAATTACTCTATTATGCACAGGAAAGATAAAATATTTATTTTGTTATGTAATGACATTAAAAATACAGCTCTCACTGTTTGTCTGTGGCGCTATGAGATATTCTTTAAAGCAAGCAGATTGCAATGTGTATGTGCAGGATTATGAGGGGAAAAACAAATTCCACAGCATGTGGTGTTAAAATAATAAAAAAAGGCCTTTGAGCATCTCCATTTTGCTTCCTTTCATTCTTAAGGTGAGGACAAACTAAGAACCCTTGGGAGTAAACCCCATGGAATTTAGAAGAATTTGCATAGGTACATGGTTGCTTGTGAGTCAGCCTTAACTAAAATTAATGTGACTTCCTTCCAAGATAGTGGAAGGACTGATAAGGAGCACTATGGAAATCCTTCACGGCAGTGCAAATAATCTGTGTCTGCACTGATTATATATTTCCAGGGAATTATCATTTTGGTTCATGGATCTATATGCATGTTCAAAAAAGCATGATAGTGTGGAGATTGAATATGGCACAAGTCTTGAGAATTTGCACTCAGGTAGGGTGCAAAAGGGAAGGTGTACAATATCCTTTTCGGATAGGAACATAGGAAGCTGCCTTACACCAAGTCGGACCATTTGTCCTTTTAGCGCTATACTGTCCGCACTGATTGGCAGTGGTTCGCCAGAATTTCAGATGGGTGGCATTTCTGGTCCTACCAGGAGATGTCAGGACTTGAACCTGAGATGTTTTGCAGGCAAAACAGATGCTTTGTTACTGAAACTATGGCCCTCCTCCTGCAAAAAAAATTCTGTTCATTTGTAGTGCTGCAGTTTTTCATGCAGTTTGCATTTACAAAATCTCTCTGTGTTTAAACTTATTTTTAATATGCATTTCTGATCAACTGTGAAAACACTTCCTAAACTGAAACTTAAAGCGGCAAAGGCCCACCTTCTAGAAATCAGCATAAACCATCAATATGTCTTTACTGCATATTGAAATTTGAAAACCAGAGCCAGTGTACCATTTGCCTTGCTACCAGCTTGTTGAATATAGAAACAGTTAGAAAGGGTGAAATTAAATCTTCTGCTTCTGGGTTCAGCTGGAATCAATCAACAGAGCTCTGTGTGAGTTAGCACCCATTTGCCTTGGCTTAGAGCTGGTTAGCCATCTTATTGTGCTTGTGGAAAGTGGGAGTCAGTGCAGCCTGCAGAGACTAAGTTTAATGGGTCAGCTATAGCTGATGCTCAACAATAACAAAACATCCACATTCTGCACCTTGTGAAGTTTCAGTGGTCCCACGTTACAGTGGTCCATTGGGAGGTTATAAAGTAATAGACAACTCCGTTGAGATCTGTACTTTATTAATCTAAGAGAGAAAATGTGCTTTATAATTTGAATAAAATATCAATTTTTCAGAACTCCTGTGTGTATGTGTGTATGTGTATGCATTTATGTGTATGTATACAAGCCCACAGACAAGAGACTAGGGCCCTGCGGGACCTGACATCTTTCCGCAGGGCCTGCAAGACAGAGCTGTTCCACCAGGCCTTTGGTCAGGGCGCAGCCTGACCCCCTCCTCTGGCAATCTGCACAGAATTTTGCTTAATGGTTGCCATCAATTTGATTTTAATTAATTTTATAATGAATGTTTTTAGAATGTTGGATTATTTTGATTGTTGTTAGCCGCCCTGAGCCCAGCTTCGGCTGGGGAGGGCGGGATATAAATAAAATTTATTATTTATTATTATTATTACCAGATGTGTACTAACAATTCATACAATGCTCTGATATACATTCAGTTTTTCTCTGAGCTTTCAAAGTGTCATTGCATTTTCTACCAAGGCTGTTCAGTTTTGCTGATTTCAGATGGGTCTAAGGACAGAAATGCATGTAGCTGTGGAAGATCCATAATCAGGTGTCCCACTGTTTTTGTGAGTTGCATTAGCAGGAGGGAGAGAATATCAGGACTGTGGCATTGGGGAAGAGGTATAATACCCTTCCCCACTTCCTCTGCAAAACAGACTCACAGCTACTATTTGACCTATGCAGAAAAACACACTAGTACCTATATGTTTTGTGCTGTTTATTTATTTATTTCATGAAATGTATACACCGCTTGATTGTAAAAGAAAAACCTCAAAGCAGTTTACAAATTGGGCAAATATTTTCAGAAGGGGATGACACAATGACATATTTAAACCCACTCCCCTATCACTTCATTTCAACGGAACTCCCAATGTAAGGCAACCATTACTTTTAAAACAAAACAAAACAATCATGTACTTAGCCCAGGGTATACAGGATAACAGCTTCAGATTGTATACATTCAGGGGAGTGACCATTATTTGTGTTTACAATCTGTATGACTACATGACCCTTTTCAGCGTGCCCCCCAAAGTAGCATCTAATTACTAAAATACAGTAAGGCCACATCATGGATCTGTGCTGTGCTATTGCAGATTGTGTATATAACAGTATTTTCTTTGTGCCAACTGCTTTACAGTCTCTGTCTTGTAGTCATTAAACATAAAATCCTGGGAGACCATTCACTGTTCTCCCATAGGAGAAGCACTGTTTGTTCTTCGGGTTTTTAAGTGTCCCCAATGCCAACCAGTAGTTTAATATTGCCCATTGGGATTGTTATTTTTGGATGGGGATTTTGTGTTTTTTTAGACTTTTGCTCCAAGTGGGGGTCTTGCTTTAGGTGTTTCTTTCACAGTGTTTAATTAAAGTATATTAAACATTAGTACTTGTAGCACTGTATGTGTAGTTTTAGTTGTTAAGTTGCCTACAGTCGTGTTGGGTAACTTATTTTATTATTATTATTATTTCACAGACAAGAAACTATATAAAAATGTGTGTGGGTGTGTTTCTGCTTGAATGCCTGTTCTTTGGGTCCAATATCACAATGTGAAGTCTGTGAGGCCCACAATAATCCTAATATTACCTTCCTCTGCCATTCAATACAGATGTGGTGATGGTGATGGATGGGCTTGGTTACCAATCAGGATGCCAGTGGCACAAAGCAGTTTGATAGGCTGAAAGCAAAGTATTTGCTCAAGGATATGACTTGTTCAAAGCTACCCTGCAATTCCAAGACTAGGAAGAACTCAGTTACTCAAACCAGCCCCTGCACTGCTTTGTGGACCACGTTGGCTCTTAACATCATGAATTCCTCTAAACCTTGCTTTGTTTTCACTCTTACTATTGTAACGAGCTGGTTTATGTCATGTCATATTTTTTTTAAAAATTGAGGGTGGCTCCTGTGGTGAGATTATTAGCAGAACTGCCTTTGCCGGGCACCTACTTTAGCTATGCCTAGCCGCACCAAGGCATTCAACTTCCGAGCAAAGCCTGGAAGGTATTTGAAATGGCAGGCTGTAGTTTCACTTTGTTCCACAACTGTGCAGCAAAACGAACCTTGTGCAGCATGGATAAGTCAGAAGTGGTGCAGCGTCTAATGTATTCCAAAGCTCTGGTTAACTGCAGACACCCGTTCACACTTGTCTGGAGAGTGGAGACAAAAGTGGAAAGGGGCAGGGTAGCACTAGAGTAGTTTCCATCAAATCTCCCAAAACAGCACTTTAAAAAAAAAAATTCTTAGTAATTTTCTGCCGTTTAAATAATCTACACAGACATCTTGGTAGCTTAATCAATGACTAGCATACTGTATTCTGATCAAAGTCAAAATGTGTAGAGGGAAAAAGAGTGAGCTTTGATTTATAAACATCATTTGCCGACGCTCCTCTTTGGTCCTCTGTTACCTTTTGATGGACAGTTTTAAGACAAAATATTGCTCCACCCTCGTTGCTATTTTTCCCCCTTAAGTGAATCTCTCATTTAAATCAGACGGCTTTTCCCAGCAAGATAGAAGGGGTGTTATCCACTGAAACAAATTAGGAGAAACAGATGCTTGAATGAAAACAATAGAAATGATAAAGTGGCTGAAAAATTGGTTATTTAATTCAGACTATGTACTACAGACCAATATTAAATGACCTCGTATTAAGGCAAGCAGGTTGCTAATTAAAGCTAACGCCGGAGAGGTAGGTGACTTCCCCCCTTCTCTCCCCCCGCCCCAACATGGATCCATGTTAGAACTTGGATATTTTCCCTCCCTCCCTTCAATCTATCTAGCCGGAGACTTCACCTCGGTTGACAGCTACGGCAAGCCTAAACTGACAGCTTTTCAAAACCTGCTGAAGAAACCCAGCATTAATTAAGTCATTGCTGGACTGTAATTTCCTTGAGAAGTAAAAAATTCTCACACAAGAAAAGGTTACAGAGACCTTTTCTGTGTCAAAATTACCATGCTGCATGAATATTAATGCTCTTAATGAAGACAACCTTTGCTTCATCAAGAAGGTTCTGGAGCAGGTGCCAAGGCTGAAGACTCATTCTGTGGATTCCCCCCCCCCCACTCCATGAAAGTAGGCGCAGTGGGTTTGCCTCCCCCCCTTTTAAAATCAACATTCTCCACATGACCTCTTCCTCCCCCCCCCCCTTTTACAGATAGGGAAGAAGAAGAAAAAAATCTTCACCCTCTACTTTGAAATCAAACATTTAAAGATTTCATTCAAGACATTAGTCAGGGTTCATAGACAGAAAGAGAGAAGAAAGGGGAGGGGGATTTGAGGGGCTTATTTATACAGATCTCACACATGCTTAAATAGATCATAGCCACGTTCATGTCTAATATTGCCCCAGGGTGCTCCCGGACACATTTATTCCAAAAGGTTTCTGATGAAAGCAGCCATTTAGGAGCCAAGGGGCAGCTCTGGCCTTCCCCTCGGGGGCTATGAGAGTTTTCTGTTCTACAAGGATAGCAGCTGAGGGGGAGAGGGTTGTCTCTTGCACACAGCGCAAGGCCTCTCTCTTCAGAGATGGGGAGGGGGCTTGAGATCAGTTGTGCCTGCCTTTTCTCATCTGTCCTGAAAGGGAGAATTCTGAAGAGGTCTCTCTGTAGGGAGAAACTGCAGAGTTGGCAAAGAAAGGGGGCTGTGCCATCCTGGATGCCTTATTAAGAGGCAGGGGGTTAAGCATCTCTCTCTACGTGAAACACGTGTTTTCTCTCCTTCCAGTATATAAGGCTATCATTTTACCTCCCATTCTGCCACACGTTTTGCTACACACCCACACCCATGTGCCATACATGGCAAGGTCCTCCTTGTCTCCCATGGGGTAGGTTGATCAAATCATTCACCCAGTTTGGCCATTTGTGAGGGTTCATAATGAAATGTGAAACTCGGGCGTGAAGATGAAATGACGTATCCATCAACTGCCCTGATAAAATCGGAGCATCCCGATTTTGGGAGCTGTTCTCTCAGCACGGCACCCAAAAATGTACTATCACGGAGGCTCAGAACATGCATTTGGGGGCAAAACACGTGGGATCACAAACACATGATATTGTGTGAGGTCACGATCCCACATATTTTGCCCCCAAATGCACATTTTGAGGTTTCATGATTTCATGTGGGTCACAGGACTCTCCAGGAATGCGGCCATGTTCTGGATTCTAATGTAAAATATTGGAGGATATTAAATGACTTCTGTCAGACTACAGAGAGTAATTGGTGTCGGAAATAAAAAAATGAAATGAAACGAGCCTTTTCATTCCAATGCATTCATTAAAGAATGTTGCCTATCACAGGCATTTGGTTTGCTGAGGCCTGAACTAGGCTATAGATGCACTCAGTAGCTGTGCCCTTAAGTGTACCTTTTTTCAAACTCAGATTGCCAGAAAAGCAGGGTGGGGAGAGAAGAGAGAGAGAAAAAAAATAATCAGGATCAGTACACAAGCATGTGGGTAGGGGGCTTTTGCCCTTTGCCTCCATTATGATCCCAGTTCAGACTGGGGGCTTTGTACTGAGAATTTGTATAGGAAAATAAATAGTCCCAATCGCCTCAGTAGAAGCTCCCCCTGCCCCCACATGCAGATTGCGGATATGAGCCCTGAATCTGAATAGGTACCACAGCAGGGGGCAAAGGTTTAAAGCCCCCCACCTCCATGCTAGGGTTTGATTCAGATTGTGTCTCCCCCAAATAGCCTGCACTGAAAGAGAAGAGATGTGGAGCAAATGTGTTGTTTACACTGGCTCTCAAACTGAAGTTAGGTTCTTCTTTAGGTCATATGTAGATTTATTTATTTACCGGTATTTATTGCTAGTAAGGATAGCAATGAATGTGATGGCAGGGGACCTTGAGAATTCTTTCCAGAAGGTACTTTGCCATTCTGCATGTCTTGGTGCTTTCGGAAAGCAAATTAAGTCCTGATTAATCTGCAGAGCTTTCTGTGTGTGTTCTGATTAATTTTAGTTGGTTTGCAGTGAAAAAGAGCAGGGATTTCAATTGCACTGATCCCTGTGCATACTCACATGACCAATGCGCCCCTGGACATTTGTTTTTTCCTGTGGAAACTTGTGTGTTTCCTGCTGTGCATTGGGATACCCGTTTGAGCACGTGGGACACAATAGAAGTAATGCATGGTTTGGCCCTGAATTTGCTGCTTGTTCCATTACTATATGTCTGTTAGGAGTCCAACTCGAGGAAGTCATGGTGAGGGAAGCAAGCCAGTTGTTGCAAAGCTTCAGAAAAAAAGTGGAATCACTTCAGCTCAGCATCAAAAATTATCTTCATATCTCAGTTCATCTGACTCATGTACGTTGCAATGAAAAAGTGCACCAGCAGAGCAGTTTCCAGACATTACAAAACACACAGCTGAATACCTTTTTCACAACTTGAAGACTTGGGTGTATGAAAATTTAGTGCAATGAATTGGCCAGGGGGCTATTTTCCCCTTTATATAAAAGGCTTTTACCAACAGTGGGAATGTGTTCTGAAAGTCAACCAGTGAAATGAAATAAGACACTCTAATATTTGAGTTCACTTAGGTCACTTTCCTAAAGGTATGTTAAAAGCAAAATAATTAAGACAATGCATATTTTAAAGCTAAAAACTAGACTGAAGTATTCATCAGTTCTGCTCTGTTTGTAAGTGCTAATAAGTTTGCAAAGCTTATCTCATGTTAATTAACTCATGTTAATTATGTCATGTTAATAAATCTGCAGAAGAATCAAGTTCTTGCAAGCAGCTTTCTTTGTATTCTATTTGTACCATGAGCTCAGAGAGTCGCTGTGTTTTGCATTTTGAGCACATGAAAGATATAGAAGATATACCGATACAGATTAAAATACTGCAGTGACTGCTGAAATAAAACTATCACCAGCCAAATAAACCTTTTTACATCCCCTCCACAAAGAGACATTCATGCTCAGCCTTTGTAGCCCTCCAGTGGCCCAAAGCTTATGAGCAGCCACCAATAATATTCCTTTTGTGTGAGTTTGCCATTCATACCTGATGCACAGAGGGCATTGCACACTAATGGGGATCTAAACTGGTAGTAGGTGACCAGCAAAGGAATCAGTGATAACACAGACACAATGTGCAGATGCTGTCAAAAAGGTGAATTCCATGCGAGATATCATTAGGAAAGCGACTGGAAATAAAACTGCCCATATAATAATTCCTCTGCACAAATCTATGATGCAACCACATTGGAATACTGTACATGTTTCTCTTCATCTCATCTCAAAATGGATGTTGTGCAGCTGGAAAAGATGCAGAAAAAGGCGACCAAAATGATGAGGGGACTGAAACAACTCCTTTATGAGTTCTTGGAGTAAGAGAATGACAGTATCACATCCTTGGACTGGAGTGGGCCGGGGGCACTGACCCCACTGGTTCATCTAGTAGCAGCCCCTTGGGGGGGGGATGGCTGTGCATGCCCTTCAGCTTCAGAGTCTGACCTGATGAAGAGGAATCCAACTCCTGGCTCGCTGACACGACCATGGTGGGAAACAGGGTGTCGGGCCAGATAGGCCTTCTTCTGTTCTTATGTCCATAGGAAGAAGACCCTTCTGTGTTTGTGTCATTTGTTTCTCATGCATACAGAGCGTTAGGAAGATGCTGTTGTGAGTTTGGTAAGGGTAGGTGCCTGGTACCTAAAGATGTATAAGGTGCCAGCCAAACCTCCCTAGGGAGAGCATCCCACAAATGAGGAGCTACAGCAGGAAAGGCCCATCCTCATGTTGCCACCCTCAACAATCTACGAACATTCAGCTTCACTGGGTGTTCATGAGTTCTAGTGTTATGAGAGAAAGAGAACTTTTTGTATCCACTTTCTCCGTCTTATGCATAATTTTATAAACTTCTGTCATGTCACCTCTTACTTGCCTTTTCTCTAAACTAAGATGTCCCAGACCCTGCAATCTTTCCTCATAGGGGAGTTGCTGCTCCACCCCCTTGATCCTATTGGTTGTCTTTTTCTGAACCTTTTCCAATTCAAGAATCTCCTTTTAGAGACGAGTGACCAGAACTGCACATGGGATTCCAAATTTGGGGACACCTCCTGTCCTAGGGCAGGGATATCCAGATCCAATGGTTCTTAGGCTCACTGGCATTGTGGAGATCTGCTGGAGGTTCATTCCCCTTTTACTCCTCATCTGAGGAGACCTCAGGTTTGAGGTTCTCATCTGTCTGCTTATAAGAGAAGGATGTATGAATTTACCTTATCTTACTGGACTCAAGCTGGAAATGAACATTGGTTATTTGGGCAGACCTCCCACTTTTAAGCCTTTGCCTTCCAGGCTTGCTGCTAAAATGCCTACAGAATTGTGGGAGAATTATTCCAGACCAAAAAAAAGGGTCTGCGCTGTAAGCGGAATAAGGTAAATGAGGGGTGGGGGAAGACTGGCAAATTGGCTATTAATTTTACTTTTCATGTTTACTTACCAGTCACTCATGATCTAATCACAGTCATGCTTAATGTATAAAAATAAATCTGAATATTTACTGTTGAGACATGTAATGCCCTATTTATATTAAAAAGGTAAACCAGTGATATATCTTTATGGGTGCCAATGTAACGGCTATTAGATTTATAATATAGAGAAGAAACATAATTTTATTAGGAAGAGCAATAGTTCACAATCCTATTATTGTTTATTGCTGACGTCAGGACTGAACTAATAATAAGAGTCATGTAACAACTGCATATAATAAAAATAAATGTTGATTGCATTTGCAGGCAAAGGGATCTTTTGAAAGGAAAATGCTGATTTGAAAAGCCCACTCTCTGTTGCTTCCAGATATCGGGAAGGGCCCTTTCTCCCGGACCTCATGAAAGTAGTATTGGTGGCCGTGCTGTGGGTTTAGAGCAAGGAGCCGTGACAGGCAATTAGATGCATATAAAGAACTTTACATAAGTTGCTGAAGTAATAATGATTCTTTGAGAAAGGAGGGGGGATTTGGAGTTAGGGGTGCTTTGGTTCATTTCAACAACAGATGCTTCAAGTCTAGGGGATATTGTTCTTGGCATCAGGGTGAGGTCTTTTAAAGTGAAGAATAGGTTTTCCCTATATGGTCCTGAGGGCTTTCCATGGGTTTAAAAATATCTAAAAAGCTTAAGAGAATGAAAAAGGTTTATACTGGGTACAAAAAAAATAGCAGTGCAGGTGCAAGTCAAACTTCCCTGGAGAGTCTTCCACAGGCTCTCCATCCAGTTGCCACCTACAGGACCTCAGAAGGTGGGAGTACTGCAAGAATGCCTCAGGTGAAGAAGACCTTGGCTATCAGGTGACTGGTGCTGGGGAAGACGGTCAACAAGTGCTGGGGTCTTAGGCGTTGTAGGGATAAAGAGGTAAGCACCAGCACTGAGAACTGAACTTGAAAGCTTAGGCAGTTGTTTTAGCACAGGACAGATATGGGAGTTTTCCTGCACTTATTATTTATAGTGGTGCAGATGGTGTTTGATTTGATGTTCATAAGAGTGAATTTGGAGCTGGTTGTCTGCACCTTTGGTCACTGTTCTTACAGAGTGAGTGTGGTTTTCTGTCTCACACTAATGGTAGGCTGTGCCCAATCTGAGAAAAAGGTCTGTTGCTGTATTCACATCCCTTGTATACCTTCATGTTTCTCCATAAGAACCTGCTGGATGAGACCAAAGAACTGCCATAACTCCATCCTTTGAACTGAATAGATCACAAACTTCCCTTCAGAGGGAAGTGGTGTGAAACAGACATCTCCAAAATCACATCCATCCTTACCCCCTCCAGAAAGAAAGCAGGATGATGCTGAGTCACATGCCACACAAATGAAAATATTGAGAATCCATTCCAGGTCTTGCACAAATGTTGAAAAAGGATTCCCTCCGTTAGTATATTTAGGGTTGCTATATTTCAAAAAGTAAAAACCAGGACACCCTGAAAGTTGTGATGATGTCATGTGGCAGCATGCCACAGAGTCTGGGTAGGGGAGAGGACAGCAGCCATACAGCTATAAAAGGTAAGAGGGAAAAGCCTATGATTATCTCATTGCTCAGCACCAGTTATAGTTCTTAACTAACTTCAGTTTTAAAGTTGTAGTCAAAGGCTGTAGCACACACAGAGTGCTGTAGTAATCCAACCTTGGAAGTTAACCAGGGCATGGATAACTGGGCTGGTCTGCCAGGGCAGACTGAAGTGATATTGAGCTTTTGCAACTGGAAAGACGGCATAGATTATTTATTAACGGATTAGGTGAGAATGTGTAACTGGAAGGATGGTGAGGATTATTAATGAATGGATTAAGTGAGAATGTGTAATCATCAGCACTTACTAAAAGCTCTAGATAAGCACTTGAACATGTGATCATATGAAAAAGGTAAAGCATATGTACAATGTTAAATTGGCACAGGGGCACAGAATAGCTGAAATCTAAGCCATGGTGAAAACTATACAGAACAAGTTTATTATTACTAACACGGCCAATGAAAGCTCATTAAGTTTTACCTATTACCCTCAAGATCTAAAGATAGATCTTTTTAAAAATGATGTATCTAATACCTATCTTGTCTTTTGGTTAGCAACAGGCAAGGGGGCCAGAGTTTTGTTTTGTTTTTAAAAAAGAATGAAATCCCATAGAAAAGCGATTCAATTCTATTTCCATTTAGACTTAAAAAAAAATAAATCCCAGCCTTAATCAGCATGGTTGTTTATGGTACATCTTTCCAAATAAGATTGCTGTCTTGCAAGCACTGTAGATGCCACTTTGTTACATCTAAACTGCTTACGAGACAGCACTCCTATCTGATAAGGAGAAGCACAGCCATACATATTTATTTATATTTGAACTCTTGCCCTCTGTACTGCACTGCGGGTCATGTATCTGCTCCAAAACCACCTTATTAATTTTCTACTACTATTCTAGGTATGATGGTTAGACTGAGTCTCATAGTGATCCAAGCTTGAAAGGCCCTTTTTCTTTCTTTAACTCTTAAGCCACTAGAATGTATAATAAAAAGGTGTTTGTGGGGAGTCAAGCAATTTGTTAGGTGCTGGGAGAATGACTCAAATCAAAACTTTATTTTTGTCCCTTGCTGGTGTGTATCTCTGTATGTCCATGGCTATATATATATATGTGTGTGTATGTATGTATGCATATATTAGCCAGAGATATACATACATGCACACACTTCAATTTAAATTAGATCAGTGGATAATGATGTCATTTGATTAATAAAGAAATTACAGAAGGCAGTTAGCTGGAGAGAGTATGATCTATTAAAATAAGTTTCATTTCAGCATTCTCCTGGCATATCTGAGCTCCCTTATATCAGCTGTTTCAGAAACATTTCTAGAGTTCGGCACATGATGTAATCCAGTGATCTGCTGCAGGGCTCTTATCCACACATAGTTACTTTGCTCCAACAGCTTTTCACTCACTTCAGCGGATTGGTCAGTTTTGTGCTCTAAACCAGGGCGGCTTTCATCCCAAGTGAAAGTACAAAAGTACTTCAACATAGAACCATGGTGGGCCACTCACCGACTTGTTGCGTGTGGTGAAGGGGGAACGAAGCAATTTTGTGTGTGTGTATGTGTGTGACAGAATTATTTTATTGATCTACTTATTCAAGTATGGCAAGTTTCAGAGTGAGTTCTCTTCTTTTCGCTGATATGGATTTAAAGGGAGGTTTAGTCCACATGCTAGTCCATTGGGTGGGGTTAATTTCATAGCCTATGCCATTGTTTTTTGATTGCATCAAGGGGGTTTGTGGGGCTTTGGAGCAGTGTTTTGTATATTGTGGATACCATCCCCTTGCCATGTCCCATTGTTGTTAGAAGGTTTTTGAAGGTGGTCAAGGACCTAGAGGCTGTTGAGTTTACTACTGGATTGTTCTAAGAAGGCATGCAGTTGGTGGTGTGTTAGCCAGGGTATTTGGGTGTCCCCTAGCTTGTTTTGTATTTCTTGTGTCAATATGGGTTTGTTGTTTTTGTATAAGTCTGCTAGGAGATATAGACCTTGGGCTTGCCAGGTTTTCATCTGACGATTTTTGGCTCCATGGTGAATAGTGGGTGGTGAGCCAGCAGGATTAGTGGGAATGGGGTTGGGGACAGTTTGCCTACTTCTTCCTTCCATGCTTGAAATATTGTCTGTGTGAACCTGTTTAGTGTTGTGGGGATTTTCCTTTGTTTTGGAGGAAAGGGTATACTGTGGTGGGAATGTTTTCGATTATGTCTCTCTCCCAGTGTACCCATTGTTTGGTCTCGTCTTCTAGAATGTATGGGGTTATGTGGTGGACTTGGTTGGCGATGTAGTATAGATCTATGTTGGGGATTCCTCAGCCTCCTTTTGAGGTGGGGAGATGCATGTGTTTGGGGCTTATTCTTGGCTTTTTGTGTGAGAACATAAACAAGTGTAGTTTTTTCTGCCATCATCTACAGGCCTTGTCATCCATGAAATTGGGGTGGCCATCCAGGTCTTGATGTGCTCCAGCTTCTGCCAAGCTCAGAAAATATGGCCAGTGGTTGGGGTGGTGGGTGTTGCAGGTCATGGGTTATTCACACCTGCCACAAATGTTTAGGTGTACACCTGACAATGTAAAATGTGAATGTGCTCAAACTAGTTGGCATACATAAGCATTGTGGGTTGTATCTAACTCAGTTCTGCTCAGAGTTGAACAAATGAAATAAATGAACCTAAATTACTAATGCTAACTAATTTCAACAGGTTTCCTCTGAGTAGGAATAACATTGACTACAATGCCATATACTATACCACTTTGTTTTTTGGCAAGCAGCCCCAGGAAGGTTGGTGACAAGGGAATGTCATCCTCACACTGAGAAAGGTTCCCCAGGCCTGTCATATAGAAACACCAATCAGGTAATTGGATTTAGCTGCAGCTTTGTGACCTGGAAGATGAGTGACCAGTGGCTTGGGAACCCTATGCTGCAGAATGTGAAATTTGCGAGAAAGAATAATCAGACTTAATACTGACTTTATTTATTTATTACTGATCTTTTCTGTAATTCTGGGGGTTTCTTTCATGTGTTCCTTATTTATATTTTGTACATTTGCCTTTTAGGTAAAGGTAAAGGGACCCCTGACCATTAGGTCCTGTCGTGACTGACTCTGGGGTTGCGGCGCTCATCTCGCTTTATTGGCCGAGGGAGCCGGCGTACAGCTTCCGGGTCATGTGGCCAGCATGACTAAGCCGCTTCTGGCGAACCAGAGCAGCGCACGGAAATGCCGTTTACCTTCCCGCCTATTCATCTACTTGCACTTTGACGTGCTTTCGAACTGCTAGGTTGGCAGGAGCAGGGACCGAGTAATGGGAGCTCACCCCGTCGCGGGGATTCCTTTTACAAAATTAATAAAATTTAAATAAATAAGCAAACAAACTTCTGCTTGGTGTGATCTTCATGTGGGTGAACCCTTAACATGTTACAACCCCCTGGGATCAGTTTATCTTTGGTTAGATGTAGATGATATTGATGGCACTTTGGCTAAGGGAGAGCACATGTTTCAGAGTCCCTTTGGTGCGCTAGCAGAGGTGGAGAAAACATGAGGCGATGTGCCTCTGCAGATCAAGAACATACAGTGCAAAGACTGCCTAATACCCAGGTGAAAAGTGGTTTGCTGCTCACATGTTGGGAATTGATAGCAGAAAAACACTGAAGAGCTCTTACTCAATGTGCGACATTACAAGCCTCCAGACTTTTTCCTTGACAGTCTCTAATAGCACAGCGGAAGGAGGCTGACATATCAGTACAGTCAAGCCAACTTCCCTTCCATACGTCATTCAGTCTAAAAGGTGAAAAAATGCAGCTCTGCGCTATTAAATACCTAATAGCAGATGTTTTGTTCTTTAGGAAAGCAGACTATCAAACGGTGTCACACAAGGGCCTCCTTGACATCTGTTACTGTGTGTTCAACAACAAAAATACTACACTGCAGGATAGTTGTGATAAATTTATTATTATTGTAGACTTGGGGACCACTGACAAAAACTTTTTAAATAAACCGGGGTGGGGGATGGGAGCAAAGCAAAGTCTATATTATAATTAGAACAAGCCCAATTGAAAGCTGCTTTGGGAGATATAACCCCAGTTCTCCTGTCAACCTAACGTCTGTATCTGATAAGTGTGCACATGTATTTTATGCAGCCCCCATGGTAAGTCTGAATACTTTGGGAGAATAGGTCTAATATAAGAGAATAGGTCTAATATAAACCAGGGAGAGTAAACTGCTTTTCTCTTCACAGTTATGTCACTGCAAAAAAAGGAAAAAGGTGCACATACCACCCCCAACAAATAACCTTGCCGTCAAAAAGATACACATTTGTATTTGCGCCTGAGTGCATGTGTATAAATCTCTCCTATTCCCTTTCATAAACTGTAATTGGAGAGGTCCAAAACTGCACCTCAGAAACCAGAGCCACAATGAGGTTATAGCAGACCTTTTGTGTCTGCTCCCTTTGTTGTGGAATTTAGACCCTAAGAATCCATATCGCTGATGATCATGGGACCTACTCTCTTGTTCTCTGAGAGGGAGTGGCATTGCATTGAACCATTTGGGATTGAACCGCTGTTTGGGATGAATTCACCACAGTATGCCTGCTAGAACAGGAAGACTGCATTGCTTTCCCTTCCCTCTCCCATCCAAAGTGTGGCAACAGGATTCAAAAAAGGAAGCCATAGTGGACTTGGATTTATTATAGCTGCAGAGATCATCCTTCTAGATATTTACATGAAATGCAGTTGTTTCTTCTGGTTTGAATGAAAAATGACATTTAAAGCATCGTACGTGACGAACCATGTTAAATACTTACAGGATTTTGTCCCTTGTCACTTTGACGCATCTAATTATTTGCAGTATTGTGATCTCGTTTGATCCTTTGTATAAATTTTAAGCCACTCCTTTCCTGTCATCGCCAAACTGCATTTCACTGGTATGAGTGTAGTAAATGTTGAGATAGCTGAGACAAGCCCTTTTAGAATTCATTCATTAACCTCGGGTATTTTTAGGTACAGTATGGTAGATTTATCTTTAAAGGCTTTAACTCACTGTGCAAAGATTTTATACTAAAAATGATTTTAATCCTATGTGCACATTCTAAAATGATAATATGTTATAGTATATCATTCAGTTAACCCTCATTTGAAGTTCCTCTGGGTTAAACTTTTTTTTTTTTGTCTTTTTGGTTACTTACATTACTTTGCTTTTCTATTGCCCTATTTGTAACGTTACCAATCTACATGGATTGAACCGTCTCCTTCAAAATGGATTTGAGCGGACCAACCTTCCTGGGAGCTTTGTACCAGAGATTGCTTTGCAATTGGGAGTGAACACAGTGCTTACATGAGCAAGCATAAGCTCCGATTAATATTCGATTACTGAATCGTGGACCAAGCCCTAAACCTGGAACATACACTTCTAGATCTGGCACTGAACAGTGATGATTGTACACTGACCATGTACAGTGTAATGCATCAGGAAGTCTGGTTTCTACCTGCCCAATGAAATATGCCCATAAGCAACAAACAAACAAAGGAGTGTGTGTCTTTTCACCTGTATTCAGGAATGTGTTGGAACTTGTGTGTCACTGTAGCCTACAGATAGGAAATGAAGATGAGAAAAGAAAGGAGTAGAAAGTTAGTTGCAAGCCGGTTAGTTGTGGTGCATGCATGATGAGCCTCCTTCTCAGCTGATCTGCACAAATCAGCAGAGGAGGGGGAATGTGTGTCATGTGTGTGCAAAAGGTGTACATGACAGTTGTGGGGTGGTCAAATCCACCATGCGCATATGGCCCCTGGTGAGTGGACAGAGTGAATGCCAACTTTTTTTTAGCTACCCCTGTGTTGCATGCATGTTTAGTGAATCATCCAGTTTTGCTCAAAGTTATACTTAGATTTGAAAGAACTAAACGTGCCTAAGCAGTTACGAGACCTAGGATACGGAGGGCAGGCTTTGTTCTTTTGGAAGTTATATTCCTTCTTGCTGGTGTTTCCAGCCCTCTGTCTGAAGTCTACATTTCTCCATCAGTAGACTGTGCAAGCTCCCAATACTTCTGGCATTTCCCGGCTCTAATCTCTCAAATATCTGTCCTGTACAACAGCTGTATGAAAGTGTGGACACTCTTCCCATGAAAGGATTTCCCTGAAGGAAACAAAAGCTGCTTCTCTGTGCCTCCCTGTCTGCAGTATCCACATTCTTATTCTTCTCATTAGGTCTGACCTGTCATGCAGGCCTCTGCAATATCACAGCATAAGGTGACAGGTTTCAGTGAGTGACAAAGTCTCTTTACTTGCTACAGAACAGCCAGTCTGCCACTTTTGTACGACGAAAAAGGATCATATTCTCTTCCCCCCTCCCTTCCACTGCTTCTGCCCAGCTGAGCTTCTGGTAATCGTGTCTCTTTGCTTCCAATGCTGCTTTGCAGCACCGCTCACTGTTTGCTAGACAATGTGAAACAAGGCTAATTTTTCTGACATGATATATTAAGATTTTGAAAATGTATGGTGCAGAAAAGTAAAGTGAATAGAACTGTGTGTGAGAGAGAAGCTCTCCAGATTATTATCATTTATAATGGCAACCGACAGCTGTCTACCAAAGGCAGGGCCGGGGTGAAAAAAATCTGAATCCTTGCTAAGGAAAAAAGAGTGTAGAGTAGATAAACATCTTGTCAGTACAAATGTTGCTGCTTGCCAGACAGAACGATCCCCACTCCAATGTGCCACTCTGGAGGTTCTCCCACATACACACTAAGCCAATTTTGGGGGGCAAGGAAGAGGAGAAGCAGAACACCTTGCACAGGGCTTACATTGATGGGGCTCATAAGGTAAATCCTGCTCATAGCAACTAGAAGAAGGTATAAGAAAAGCACTTTTAAACGCCATCGATTTATTAAAATGAGTGTAATTTATAACTTTTAAAATTCAGTAAGTATTGCTATTCGTAGTTATTCACATCATCATCATTACTATTGGAAGCAGTATTAATTATGTTGTCTGCAACATGCCATTAATTATGACATCTGTAACATCATTCAGTTGAAGTTTAACTCAGAGTAGACCCATTGAAATTAAGGAACATGACAAAGATAGGTGCATTAATCTCAATAGGTCTATTCTCTAACTAAACCTTAGTTGTGTACCACTCAATATCCTTTCTCTAATATGTTTATAGAAGAATTCATAGGTTTCCGAAATGGTTCCATTGACCAAAAATGGAAGCTGATTTTTGGAGCACATGAAACCAGTAGACACTAGGTTTAGTCCCTGAAACTTGGGCACTAGGCCAGACATGGAGCTGTCCATGACTCATTTTCTGTCCTCTGAAAGTGTGGAGAATTCCTATTCAATGTGCCCTAGCAAAATATGGAGAGCCCCACTTGTCATTGTAGGGTTACATTAAATTCACCAAATAAGCAATATATAAAAACAAGGTTGGGTGGGGAAACATTGCTAATAATTGGTGCAGCAAAAACATAAGCTAGGTTGGGGGTGAGGGAGTCACTATCATCCAAGAATATTTTATTTCTTTCACAGGGAGACCAGTCCAGTTCATGGGCAGGCAGATTGAAGAGCTCGTTTCTGGTGCTGGGTCAGAGAGACGCAGTGGGGATTTGGCTGGTTATCATCCATCCCACTTCCCAGATGTCTCCCTCCCTGAACTGATAGAGGTGGCTTCAAGAGTAGTGCTGGAAAAACCCCAGACAGTGGTAAAAAGAGATTTCAACATCCACATCAGAGTCGTCTTGACTGGGCCAGCTCTGGGCTTCAAAACAACCACAGAACTGTCTCAGCACATCACTCAATATACCACACACACAATCACTGACCCAACATGTATGGTAGGCCATAACTTCAACTTTAGGATCTACCATGGTGGTCCCTGTTATTCCATCGCCCAGCAAAGTCCATTGTTCAGTAGTCTGGAAGAGGATCTTCTTGGTGGCAGACTATATTTGTGGAATGCCCTCTTCACTGAGACACAGCTGGCTCCAATACTATGTAGATTTTGTGTCATCTAAAGTCTTGCCTTTTTGTCTGGGCTTTTGGTAGCTGGGGGCAGGGGAGACTGATGGTGAGGCCGGTTTTATATTTCTGGAGTAGTGGCAGAATGAAGCTAAATTTTATTTCATGTTACATTAATGGATTTTTGTTGCATTGGTGTAACCTACCCTGGGATCAAAGATTGC
The DNA here is from genome assembly GCF_964270895.1 of Podarcis filfolensis. NCBI lineage: Eukaryota > Metazoa > Chordata > Lepidosauria > Squamata > Lacertidae > Podarcis > Podarcis filfolensis. The sequence continues at coordinate 37,349,939 of NC_139603.1, read as the reverse complement.
TAAAAGGTGAGATAGAAATTAAACAAGTAAACAAATAATGTTCAGTTAAGCAAGTGAACACAAAATTAGTGAAAAGATGGTATAACATGAAACAGGAAAATCCTAGAGCAACTGTGCTCTAGGATGAATTAGACATGCTAATTATTTAATTTAACTTCCAAAAGTTAAAGCTATATTGAAAATTACCATATTAAGACTTTGAGTAGGCATTTTATAATCCGGCGGATCCTTCCCAGCCTTTATGGCTACAGTTTTTTAGATCATTTCTAGAAAAGAAAAGGCAGTATCTTGGCATACCTATGCATCTTCCATGAACAGTCTTGAAAAATTGTATCAACAAGGAACCCAACCAACCAGCATCAAATATAGTATATCCAAACACATGGAAGGCTTAGAGACCCATTAATTGCCTGAGTATTGATTATTTTGGTACTTGCCAACTCCTCCAATCAATGTAACCTCCAGTTACAACCCTAGCTTTATATCTTATTGCTGTCCTTGAGTATGACTGCTCTGAAAAATGTGAACCATTTCAGAACGACATTGAAGCATCTTGGGAAATGCATGAGAGGTGGGGATGTGATATAGAGGAATTCCAAAGAGCATGCTCTGTTAGAGGTACTGGCTCCATCAGTGTGAGTTTAAAAAAATATGTCTCTGAAGCAGCCTTATATGAAAGTTTGGCATCCATGGCATTGATCTTGGATACAAATAACTTCAATATGAAAGAAAAATGGTTTTCTTTCGTTAAATTATTTGTTGTTTTAATGGCTTCCTGTAAAGGGATTTTTCAAATTTTCAGCTGAAGATTTGTGCACTGTGGCTGCAAGTCCGGAGAATATTATATTATATTTTACAGATAATCGTGACCAACCCTCCTTCCATCTATCAGAAGTCCCGTACAAAATGATTTAGCATACGTTCTTGGTGGCAGACGCGATCCACTCAAATATCTGTTCTATTATTATTATTACTATTATTATTATTATTATTATTATTTGACCAACCAGATATCTCCAGGAAACAGGGCAGGAAGGCAATAGCATTCTCCCATTTTGCTTCCCACCAGCTGGTACCCAGACATGCTTCTTCTAAACCTGAAGGTACCATATAGCCATATTTATTTATTTTACTTTTGTGCCTCTTATTAGGAGAGTTGCTGCTCAAAGTGGTGTGCAATCCATAAAAGTAATGACAATTAATATAATAAGAACCCATTACAATAAAACTGCTTAAAACCAGCCCTGGACAATAGCCCCAATCCCCACCCCAATCCTCTTTTAAGAACATCTAAATTTATAGTTGTCACTACATTTTGTGGCAAATTATTTATTGTAATACCTCTCATGTATTATTATTATTTACTTGAATAAAAAGTGATTGACATATCATGCAGCCTAATTCTTGGATCTGATGCACTGGTGTACAAACATAAACTTCAAGAGCTACTACAGTGAAGTACCATCACAGCCCATCGCATTGTGTCCTTTGTCAAAAGGGACCTTAGCTCATGCTACAGGGGGGTTACTTCTGCTATGTGAGAGTCAGCTACCATTACCATGAGCATCATTAACTCAATATGCAAGCTGTAATATAAGCAGAGCCGGCCCTACCATCAGGCAGAACAACAACTGTGGAACAATTTCTGTATGCTGACCATGCAAACAAAAAACCCCTCCCACCATTTTGAAAATAAGGGAATCATCTATGGTAGTCTTCATTCAGTCTTTGAATTCGGGGTTGGGGTGGGGAGTCAAATATTGCAGTGAGGGAAAATGTGATCTGTTAGCAGATGGAGTATGCCTGACATCACATGCAATTCTTGGAGTTTATCTCCGAATAATAACCATGGAACAACATTTTCTGTGTCCTGAGTGTGTAGAAACAACAATCCTATATGAAGAAAGACTCCTTTAATCTTCAAATAAATGAATTAAACTTCCTGCAAGAATTTTGCAAAACAAAATTACCTACTTATCTTGAAGGGCAAGATGATCTATTTAAATCATTATGTTTCTGTTGTATATCTAAATATTGAAATTCATCTCTGGGAAATGTCTACCAGAAAGTGAACACAATCCTCCTTAATAGTTCTAATCTTTCACTGTAATATGTGCACCAGAGGGTGCTATGTTGTGAGTCTGTATGGGAAAATTAGAAATTCTAAAATGCATTTAGGATTTCATATAAAAAGGGTAGTAGTAAAATGGCTAACTGTAGATACTGGTCTTCACGCAAAAGGAATAACAGCACAGTTTTCAAGCTGCAGTTGTTTTCCTCCTCAAATGAAATATGTGATGTGTGTTTTCACCAACTGTCTAAATAAAGGTTTAGTGAGTCACTGAGGGAAACAGAAAATCTTTATTTTAAGAGCTGCAGAGCTGAAGCTTAAGAGTTTTCTGTGAAAAAGCTTCCCTTAGGTTTGTAATTTAAACATTACCCATCTGCTATTTCTTCCCAGGTCTGCATTTACAGCAAATCTGAGTTTTTCTTTTTAAGATGTACTGATTGGCCCATGCCGTCTACGGAGAAGGATAGAAACCTACTTTATTGATCTATTAATGATACATTCCTTCCGGTTTAAATTGAAAGGGAAGTTTTTCCTAGTTAATGTCTGAATTCTTGAAAAAGGGTCACCACAGGTGGTCCAACAACAGAAGGGAAGATAAAAGCTGGAAATATAATGGAGATGTGCAAGCCATTTCCCAAAACCACACAGAAGCAAACTGAGAGAGCATGTCCAAATTTGATTTTCAACCATCTACCACTGTGGACAATAGAAAGGGTCTCTCCAGATTGCTGAGGCATTCTGCAATATGTTCTTGCACAATAATAGTGTATTTCTGATTTAATCTGTTTGGTGGGTTGTTCTGCGATGTTTTCCCAATGCTACCACACAGTGGCGTAGCGTGGGTTGTCAGCACCAGGGGCAAGGCAAGTAATTTGCGCCCCCTAACCCGTGGATTTGCGCCCCCTAACCCGTGGATTTGCGCCCCCTAAACCATGGATTTGCCCTAACCCCAGATGTTGCACCCGGTGCGGCCGGCCCCCCCTGCACCCCCCACGCTACTCCACTGCTACCACATGATTGCTGTCCAGAGGGGCTATAGAGCAACAAAAGCTTAAGACCATTGTGGTATTCAAAGTTATAGGATTTTAGCAGGAAGTTACAGGATATGGACTGATTGGACATGAAACACTGTGACCATCCCCAAGTGCTTGCAGGCACAAACAGTATTGAAAGTGGGATTGTGTATGACTACCCCGATAGCATCATCAGCACAAGTCATCATGCATGCATAATAATAACAATAATAATACCTGGAGGGCCCCCCAAAGTACTATGAAAGTCAGTAGTCATGGGACATGCCCCCACAAATGTGGCCAGATCTTTAAAGCAGTATGATACCATTAACATTTTGTTGATGACTACACCTAAGGCTGATTCACACATGCAAGCCCCTCTTGCAGTCTTCATGTGAATCTATATATAATGTGTACAATGGTCGTGTGATGAAATGTTGACATGCATAGAGAATTAATTTCTTGCAATTCCTGATTTTGGAATTATACTGATAAAAATCCAGTCAAGGATAAGAATCAGCTTCTTTTAATATGTCTAGAAAATTAATTGCTTTTTAAAAATGGTGCATCAAATATATTGTTATGATTATATTATTGGTTTATAAACGATCCCCACTCAGACTGCTATTCTGAAACAACTGTGAATATTTGGAAACTGGACGCCAGCTTCAGTAGAAGCTGAACTGTAGCCAGTTGTGTTTTTAGAAAGTACCTGTGAAAAAGAAAGAAAACAAGAAAGTACTTCTCCCAGCACCTAACTTGTATTTCTGTCTCCAGACTCCATTATTAATGAACTCATTCACTTTCATAAAAACAACCACACAAGGGCTTCTAACCATATCTATAAAACTATTTAATGCACTTTTCGAAACAAGGCATCTTACAGCCAAAGTAATTGCAGTTTTACTAGACCTTTAAATGAGAAGCAGCTACTTATTAAGTTTTGATATGGTGAGCTGATTAGACAAGTTAAACATAAAGGCACAATTTATGTGTGCTGTATAACCACATGCACATGTAATGCAGTTCTAACATTGAAGTTCAGCACCCACTGCATTTAGAAATCCTGTGTGGTACACAGTTTTATGCCACTTACAGGTTACAAACAGTAAAATGGGAAATGTTGGATTTTACAGGAAAATAATATTCATAAATCTCCAGCAGTGAATTACAGTATAATTCAGAACTACCTTTCCTCTGCTGTTGCGGTGAATTCGGTGTGGTTGCCAGTGCAGAAATAAGCACATATAGACTGCAATGGATATTGCTCCTATTGCATTTGGCAAGCCTTTGTGGCCAATTTATAGACAGACTCTCCAAACAGTTTCTTAAGCAGCACCAACAGTACAATCTCCAAAACAATTTATCCCCCTGTCCCCTGCCGCAAGTAAGCTGCATTGCGCTCAAACCAAATGGCCTTATCATTTCCTTAAGGGTGTTAAGGATTATACTTGGTTTATTTTTCCATGTCAGCATGCGTCTTGAGCAATTGGGTACATGTACACGTCAATTCACACAGCACATGGGGCCACAGGGGAGCTAAGGTGTATTGCATAGGATCATTTGAATGACGACATTCCAGTTAATAAAGGGCTGTGGGTTTGCAGCTGCGCCACAGTAAAGGTGGGTAGCCAGTCAATATGGCTATCAAGGATTACCTTCCCATGGCAAAATCTGCCCCCAGAGCAACTGGAGAAAAGGGGTAGCCAATTTTGTGCCATGGCTGTTCTGTAGAGAGTGATCAGATCATGAGTGTGGCAACTCCGATTAGGCAAAAGGGCTCAGAATTCCCAAAAGCTCAAATAAATCCCTTGCCTGCTCTGATGGTGCATGAATGTGTAAGTACTTATGGAACAAATGTATACCTTTAGACTGCAATCCTATGGTCCCCGGGAGCGCATCCCAGGGGGCTATAAAGTTAGCACAGACCTCCCACTCTATGCGAAGAGGAAAAGATCCTGGAGTGGAGGAGAAGTTTCACTCACTGCAGAGGTGAAAACCTCTAAAAATCTTGCTGCTCTGTTTTGAATACTGTAATGGTGATAAGAGCCGACTGGACTCATTCCATGGATGTATCTGGGAGGCTTGTGGATTCTGTGATCCAAAGTTCACTCCTTCCTTGGATACACATCCAGAACAAGGATAGAAGGTGGGAGGTTATTAGCCCTGAAGCTGGTGTATTTAAAATTTGAAATAACCCCCCCCCAAAAAAAAACCATACTCAACATTTGAGCAACGGAGAAGGAGGAAAGGCTCAGATGTAGCCCCCTCACCTTCAGAAATGGCAACAGATCTGCCACTAATTATCCTTCCCTCCCTCACCCACTGAGGAGTGCTTTGCCCTTTTATTTAAAACTTCTAACCCGTAAACTACCCCTCAAGGCAGCCTGAATGCATCTACAACTTTAAATCTGGCTACTAGATCAATTTGCTAAAATATTAAGTCCTAGAAATGAATAAAAAAGAATAAAGAGCTTGTTCCATGGCCCATTATAGCGAGCGACTATTTTCTCAACAGTCACGTATGGAAGCGTTTTTGAACTGGAAGATTGTGTGCTGGACAGCTTCGTGCTAGTGCTAGAGAGCTATCATTTGGAGTAGAAAACGATTACACAGATTTGTGTCATCTTTATTTTAAATGTCTACAGGACCACATGGTGAAATATTAGGAGAAACATCTTGACAAAATGAAAGCAGAATATTTATTGTCTGGGTCATGAAAATACAGAGAGATATATGTTGAAAGAGATATATTTACTGCCAGGAGATTTGCCCCATTATGCATTCATGATTCCCCTTCTGCTGTCCCCTCCCCAGCTCTATTCTCTAGGAGTCCATGTCCAGGTGAAACGGGCATGCTGAGAACATCAATACAAAACAGCTTTATCCATCTAAATTCTCTCCCTGGGAGCTCTGGCACGCTGGGCATGGGAGATGAGAAATGAAAGAGGTTTGCAGCACGGAGTCAGGCAGTTCTCAACACGATGAAAGTATCTCAAACAGCACAGGTGCAATGGGATTCAAAAGGGCTTGTCCAGATAAAGCAGAAACTGCTCTTTCTCCTTGGGTAACTGTCCAAACACTAATACAGTGCTTTGTCATTTGCATCTTGGGGGCCTGTGATGTGATGTGGCCAGTTTCCAGGTACCCATCAACCACTTCAAAACCACTGCCAAAATCAGACACAGGCCTAGTGTGATGATGCTTAGGCACCTACAGGACACATTATTTTTTGTTTAGGGAAGACTGCTTTTATATCTGACGAAATTGTTTCATTGTTTTTGGTGGGTGTTTTTTTTAGGGATGATTTCATTGTTTTTAGAGTTTTCTGTGCTTGCATTTGTGCATTTTATTGTTTTTATATTGTCCACTGCTTCAATGGCTTTATGCTGTGAAGCAGTCTATACATTGGGATAAAATATCATAGCATTTCACAAAGCCTGGAAACAGGCAGGAAGTTCATTAGAGAGCAGAGATGATTTCCTTGAGTGAGAGAACTGGAAGATAGATAGCAAGAGGCATGGCAGAAATAAAAAACCCTATGCCAAAGGACCAGTACCTTAGAAAGGGAAAAGGAGGAGGACTTTACAACTTGAACATTATTTGTATTAAGGGGGAAATAAAGGTAAGGAAGTTCAGGACAAACAAAGGAGAAGATAGATAAATGAAGGGCTGACTTAAATACTTTGGTAAAGGAAGGTCCTTAGGTTAATGGAACAGAAAATATAAAAACAAAAATGAGAAACGAGAAAGAAAATGGAAAATGGAATAAATATGAAAATGTAATAGGATTCTATTGTAATGCACAACAAACAGGAAAGTGATCCCCCCATTCCACTCATAGATGGTTGCTAAAAACCGACAACCAATATGTTTTGTTTTGCATTGTTTCTGTCAAATGATTTATTCAGGAATGCAAGCTAATGACAATGGGCACTACATCAAACAAGTATCCAAAGCTCATCCCAAACACACCTGGTGTCCTTTTTGAATTTTCATTTTGTTATTTTATCACTAGTCTTAGCCATCTCATATCCTGCTAGATTTAAAGTGCACTGGTACCTATGTTCAAAGTCAGCACTTGGAAGATGCTCTTTGGAAGCAAGCGCAAATGTCATACTCAGTGACATTTTCAGCCACCTCAATTTGTTATGATTTTCCATTTTTATGGAAGCAAAACTCTTCTGGACTTGTAGTCATTTGTGAGCTGGGATATATTCACAGAATGGATATTGTAGGGCCTCACTTGCTTTTATCTCCCCAGGCTGTGTGCATTCTGGATCTCACTGACGGTGCAACGCAATGTTGTGGTGCATTTCAATATCCCTGCAGTATTAGCTACATTCAGCATCCATTTTTACGTGACCTTTTGAATTCTTTGTTAGACACCCTTCACGTGGCAGTAACATTATTAATGTAGATATAATTTGAATGTAACGATACTGTTTAGACAAGCAAACAAACACTTGAAGATAGGTAGGACAGGGCAAGCAGAAAGGTCTCTATCATAACAGAAAGTGATAGCTCCCGTTATTCTCCCTTATGATTTCCATTGGTTTTCTTGTGTAATTTTTAAAGGGGTCTAGCCAGTGTGGTTAAAAATAGAGTTTATTTAAAACCAAAATGCTATGCCAAACCTTACCTCCTTTTATGCCCTCTCCTGGTTTTTAATGTGTGTAGCCTAGCCATGGAATCTTTCCAAACAAATCAAACACATCTAAAACCAAGCCACAGCACAGGTGGGTTTTATACATGGGGTGGCTTGCATTCCCGGACTAGGAGAATCCAGGAGAAGTTATCGGCAGATGGCACCCTGAGTAGATATTATAGCCCAGGAACCAACAAGATATGGACAGAGAAGCATTTTTGTTAAGAATCCTATATGTTATAAAAGGGATGCATGCCGCCATGCCTGAAAGTATGGCATTAATAATTAAGCCATACAATCATTACTCCAGGATATTATTTCTTAAAGATCTCTTGCAAAGGCAATATGATTACATATGAATTATTTCAATTTTCTACCAACAAAAAAAAAAAAATCTTCAGAAGTAGGAATTGAATTACGCTGTCCAATTTGCTGTAAAGTTCACACTACGTGAAGAAATTAATCAAGGCTACCACCGCCCATTTTTATGGGGACATAAAATGATGTGAACTTCCATTTTTAATAAAGATGCATAGCACTTTTATGAAGACTGACTAATAACACTGTAATGAACTGAAAAGCTTCTGCAAAACGAAGGAGGATTTTATTTTATTTTACTTTTGAGAGATTTACTGAATTTCTTGTTTTGAATCAAAGATGTGAAAAATCTACGTGCAAAATAGTCAGAGATCAATAGTCAGTGTTTGTACATGGCTTTTAACTTCACCTTCAATGATCTATGATTTTTGTGGATGTCTCTGGGGGCATTTGGAAGATTCTGTTTCTTCCTTCCACCATTTCCTTCAATTTCAACCACTGAAAAGTGTGTGTGTCTGTCTGTGTGTGTGTGTGTGTGTGTGTGTGTGTGTCTTAAACAAGGGCCATACCTCTAACAGAATTTTGCAGATGTTACACAGCCTGCTGAAATGATCTCCTATATATGTCAAATGAATTCATTAGCATAAAGATTCACAATAGTTCTGCACATTGCACTGGTCAGTTTAACACTATCAGTGCACATCTCCCAGTTCAGGAGTGGGAGCAACAAAGGTAATGGCAATGCACTATGCCTTACCTGGAATTCCCTGACCTATTTGTGTGAGGGACAAACTGCACTACTGTACAGCTCCTACCACACAGATTGTGTGTGAGAGAAGAGGATCTGCACAGCTCCTGTTTCCTGCATTCACTGGCTAAGCAGTCTCAGCTTTTAGGACATTTTTTGCCCATGACCTCTTCCCACAATTTTGAGAGATGTGCGATTAGCCTTTCAAATCCTCACATTTGCATTATCTCATTAGTACCTCAGCTGCAATAATCTCCTAATGTTATCTTCATCTCCAATTGATTCACTAAAGCAGCTCACTCTTGGTTCTTTCACCCACATCTCTCCCTGGTTATATTAGACTGGGTAAGGCACCTTGACTAAGATGGCAGATTTGGGAATATCATTTAGGTGTAACTGTCATGGTTTCAGACCAGGAATCCCTAGTTGCAGAGTCCTTCTGCAATTGTAGTCCATAGGGGGAGATGGAGACACACACACACACACCCTGACCGGTCCTTCCTATGTGAATCCACTTGCACCAGAGCCTGCATATTGTCCCATGAATCCCAAGAAGACTCTGCTGCCACCAGACTCGGATGACTGGGACAAACACTTCTAAAAGGATCAGGAAAGACCTGAGAGACTTTCTCCAAACAGTCTCCAAAAATCAAGATCCTGAAGCCTAGAAGCAGCCAACGGTTGCAGGAAATGAATCATCCCTTAAACGGGCCAGATGCAGCACTCATGGGGCAGGATGTACATCTTGACTCCTTAACCTAGAGTATAAAGCTCTACAGTTGCTGCAAGACACCTTTTTTCTGCCTTTGCTGAAGGACCGCTAACCATGGTTCTGAACCAGCACCATAGTCTTTTATTCATTGCCTTGGCCTTTCCTTAGTTTCTCCCTGTATACCTGAGAAGGAGCATCTCCATCCCCATCGTTCAGCCTGGCCACTGAGATCCAGCTCTGAGGACCTTCTGTTGGTTCCCTCACTGTGAGAAGTGAAGTTACAGGGAACCAGGCATTTCTTGCTTTCTGTTCCTGTAAACAGAATATCTTGCTTGGTGTTCAATACAGTATCTTCTATATGGGTCTTATATGCCAAGGTTTTTCATGTTCTTTTATGTTGGAGTGATTTATTTTTTTTAAGGCATGTGTTGTAAACAGAAAATTCATGACTTGTATTAATGATTTATATCTTAAATGGCATGGTGAAATCTATCATTGACGTGATAAGCTGCACATTATTCCCTATCTACATATAGCCTTGTAGCACTGCAATATCTGGCAGTGAATGTAAAAAATAAATTTTCCTTGGTTTTTAGGCATATCTCCCAAGTATGAGACATGCTTCACTTGTTTTTCAAATTTAGCTGCAAGTCATTTGAGGAATGCACTATGGTAAGTGTGTGTGAGAGAGAAAGAGGGTGAAGGGGGGAGAAAAAGAGATGCATATGTTTGTATGTATATATATTTACATATGGGGAAATGATGTATTGCCCAGGTGTGTGTGTGTTCTGTACAATTTGATTTTTACTGCACAAGTGCTGAATGTACTGTCTGGTGCAAAATTTTGCATAGCTAGAAGCAATGTTTTCATTTTTTTGTTTGTTAAAAAAGGCACCTTTTGTGGTTGCAATTTAAAGTTTGAGAACAGATGGGAAAAATATGACAAAATCAGAGCAGTTAAAGATATTATTGGAGAAGATTTTCCAGGAGACAGAATAGCTATGCTTTGGTGCCTTGTATCTTCACTTTGCAATTTGTCCTTGGCTCTTCTTCTACAGCTTTCCTTTCCTAATCCCTAACCTTCCATTCTTCCAAGGGGAATAGTCTCCTTGTATCAGATCAACTCTGTGTGAATGCAATCTTTTCATTTGTTGACCACAAACCACATATTACTGGCAGCTCATTATATAAGAATTATCTACAAGATTCTAATCCATATCCCCATTTTGATATTTATATTGTAATTAAAAACTTTTCGTGCACTGTATCTCTGTAGACCACGAACATTTATGCCTGGACTGAGTGCTTGCTTCTTAGTCTCACCTCCAACCAGCGCCTCCAACTAGCAGAGGAAGTTCAGGTCATTTCACCCCATTTATCATGAGTCCACCATGAATGGCATCCTGCACAAACAGGGATAAGGACCATCTAAGCAATAATAGTTTGTGGTGTAGGTAGCATGAGCACTAGATGTGGATCTGCAATCTAAGCCTAAAGCCAAAAACTGCAGGTTCTGAGCCAGCATCTCCAGAGACTTCGATCTACCAAGAGACCTATTTCTCCCTACCTCCAGGGAAAAACATTCCTCAAAGTCTATAGACTAATGCAGGTTATGAATAGCAGAGACCACTGAAGTACTAGGCTCCAGGCCAGAGGAGTCTTCCTGCAAGATATCCCCCTTCCACTTCTGCAATGGTGGTCCAATGATGGGAAAACTGTGGCTCTCCGGATATTGTTGGCCTCTGCTTCCATCAGTCCTGCACCAGCATGGCCAATGATTGGGGATGTGGGGAGCTGTAGTCTAGCAACATCAATAGAACCACATATTCTCTACCAAACACACACACCCAGACACAGGAAACCAAGTACTCTTCGGAACAATGCGTTTGTTCACTCTGACCTGTCCAGGGTACTGAAAGACCTCTTTCTGACCATTCTTATTCTTTGATCTGGGATTGGGCTCAGTCTGCCAGTTAGTTTCCAGCTCTCCCTAACAGCTGCAGACTGCTGGCCTTAACTGAATACTACCCCTAACAAAAGAGTGAAATGCTGTGAGAGCAAGGTGCTAGTTGTAACTGTTCAAAAGCCCTCTCTCCAAGTATTGTAATTTGAGAGTATTGGGTGAGAGTTTAGCTTGTTTACAAAGCTATTGTACTACCAAATTTACTGTACGTTTGTGAAACACAGACGACTTATAAACAACATCTCCAGCTCCTCAAAATATTCCATCAAAGGTGTCTCCGAATTCTTTTTCGTATCACTTGGGAAGACAGGCGAACTAACGTCAGTATACTAGAAGAAGCAAAGATCACCAGTGTTGAAGCAATGACTCTTCAACATCAACTTCGTTGGATTGGTCGGTGTCTGATTATTGTCTTCCAAAGCAACTCCTCTGTTCCCAACTTAAGAATGGAAAACATAATTGCTGGACATAAAAAGAGGTTTAAAGACACTCTCAATGTGTATAAACACTGACAACTGGGAAACACTGGCCTGCGAGCGCTCCAGTTGGAGAATAGCCTCTACTAAAGGCGTCATGGAATTTGAAGAAGCATGAACTCGGGACGAAAGGGAGAAACGAGCTAAGAGGAAGGCATGTTTGGCAAATCCTCACCATGATCAACTCCCACCTGGAAACCTATGCCCCCTATGTGGAAGGATGTGCGGATCCAGAATTGGCCTCCACAGTCACCTATGGACATGCTGTTAAGACCATATTCATGGAAGACAATCTTACTCGGCTACAAGTGATCACCAAAGAAGAAGAACTCAGAGTGGCCAATTGAAATTAATGAACACAACTAAGTTAGGTTCATTAATTTCAATGGGTCTACTCTGAGTAAAACTGAGTTGAATACCACCCAAGTTCTCTGAATGTTAGAAAGAGTTTGGTGGCCTTTGTTCAGTTTGCCTTCTGTTTATCTGTCAATACTTAGACCACCCTTATACATTTGTCCAATGTCTCCAAATTCTATGCACCTATGTGAAGCCACCTGCATATTCATGGGGTTGGACTAGATGACCCCTGCGTTCCTTTCCAACTCTACAATTCTATGATTCTAAGCAAGCAAGCCAAACAGAGCCACTAGACAAGGCTTTTCACCTGTGCAATGGAACTGACCCATGTACACCATGCACCCTTCCCAGATCTGCTCAATAGGGCTGGGGGGACCCAGAGCAGTCACGGTGTCCATATATATATATATATATATATATGACATCTGGTTTTTGGTTCATACAAACACTCGAGGGAGAGGAGAAACTCCTCCTCTTTGCAACACAACCGGCAACACCAACAGCAGCAGAAATGAGTATACAGGTGAAATGGTTCACTTTATGTGGGAACTATTTAGTATACAATTACCACAAAAACAAGACTAGTAGAATGTTAGCAAGGAAAAAAATGCTTTTTGTTGCCACATTAACAAGGCCTCGAAAAGCATCTACACTAGTCATTCCCTGAGGCAGAGGGCATCTGCAGCTCTGTACAATTTTGGCTAAATCTGCAGCACAGATTTTTAAATGTTTTCCATTTATTTTATTACAACTTTTTGCAAAGCCTTATGTTTGATGAGGAAACAGTGGGTATGTTATTGTTCACAGTTTTGCTTGTTTAAAAAGGAAACACTCACTTTTCCAAATAGCTTCCCCTTGCCCCCACCTCCTGATGCCATGTGGAAATAGTCAGTCCATTTAAAAACTTAGAGCATGCAATGAGCTAGAGAGAGGCAAGGCAGCAGGATGGAAGCAAAAGGGTCCCTTTCCCCATCCATATGGTTCAGGTTTGCATCTTGTCTGGCATGATAATGTGATAGTTGGCAGAATTCATGTTTAGAGTCTCAAGCAAATAACAGCCAATAAGTTGTAGGTTTAATATGCACGTGGAGATGTTCGTAGTATTCCAGACTGGCTGATTCTACAGCTGCAGTCAATCCAAAGTTGCTGCATGAATCCTTGTACGATGGAATCCCTGATAGTGAAAGTAAACTGGAGGCCCTACCCTGATGTAAGTATCCCCCATCTGCTGCACAGGTGTAGCCTAAGTAGTCAATCAGGATATGTAACATGCATTTGTAAGGAAAGTGGAAAATTAAACTGTATGCATTTCCTTCCTTCCCTCTTTCTATCCACATTATTTCACAAAGAAATCAGGGAAATTCATAAGCACTGTTTTGTGCAGATTTCTTCTGTCAAAATGGCTCGAATGAGAGGAAGCATGGATATATTAACAAATCCACACTATCAACGTCTGAATGACATTACTTGTAACCAGCAAGCAAGTGCGTACATTCAAACATTGGAAAGAAGTCTGTAGTACAAGCAGTCTACTGGGAGCTCTTCCTTTCCCTTCCACAATGCCTTGGAGGAGTCTTTCCCCTTTCCTTTCTCATTATTCTTAGCTCCTTTGGCTAGGTAATATTAAGAAGTGCACAAAGCATGGGTGCCAACTCCCTGGGGCCCTGGGTGTCAGAGCATCCACAAAATTCCCCTTGAAGGGGCCAGGCACCTACAAATTTTGGTCCCAGGGCCATGTAGTCTGCATGGCACTCACAGTTGTGGGGGCTGGCACTCCTGCCACAAAGTCTACTGCAGGCTTCACGCCTACATGGTGCAGCACTAATTGGCATTTTAGTGGATATACAGACATTCTTGTGATCAAGGACTGTTCATACTATAAACCAGTGGTGGACAATTAAATGGTCTATGGTTTGAGCATTGCCCAGTTGATCTAATACACAATGCCAGATGTCCATGTATCTTGTGAGTCTGCTGTGAATCATACTATTTGTGCAGTTGTACAATTGTCTAGCAAACGAGTAGGGCAGTGAGGAATATAAAGCAAAAAAGAAACAGACATACCTAGATACAGACATAATCTTCTGTACCACACTGTGTGTGTATGTGTGTAAGGCACATAAAGGATGTAATAATCTCTGACATGGATATAATGAAGGTGCAGAAAGTTGAACAGATGGAAGGAGAGCTGGATCATGATCAATTTCCTTTATGTCTTCTACATTTTCAACCTATGTGTAATAAACGTGTATGGCAGGCACATGTTTAATTAATAATGTGGTACATTTATAGGTAGACCAAATATATTTCATAAGATAGAAAACCGTCACAATGATGTGCAACAAAATGTATGTGATATCCTCTAGGCAGGTATTATTTAAGTGCTTTGAACTTACCAGCCAAGACCAGTTCAGAAGAAAGAAGTCAATGCAAAGGAAACCGTGGCTACAGCTGGACTTTGGCCACTCTACTGGGCTTCTCAATGGAACATGAGATACCTGCAGACAAGGGAAAGGAACAGACTTGATTTTGCTGCCTCTGTCTCTGGCAGCAATGTTGCCCTCTGCAATCGGAGACAGGCAATGTTATGAAGAACTGTGGTCCAGCCCACTTCCCATTCCCTTTCTGTCCTTTAGTCCATACAGTGGCCACAATGGTCATTGTAGGTCTCTTGTTTCTAGGGTTCCCCATCCCAAATGTACCTCTCAGTTATAGGATACATCTCCACCTAGTGGTACTATTTTTTCCTTACAAAGCACACAGTGCATGTTCATGCTGTGATATGTGAAGCAGCCCACTGTTCAAAACTGGCAAGAGATATTCTTCATAGCAGAAGGCAGATAGATAGAGACACACATATATCTGATCTGTAGAGTATTCCTTTTTGACCCCAAGATAAGAACTGTACGACATGACAGAAAGTGTCAGAATCTTTACAAAAAATAACTCCTTTAAAAACAAAATAAATAAAACTATCAACAAGAATAGCAACTGCTCAAAATTTATCTCAGAGCTGCCAAGAAGTGAACATTCATGGGAGAATGTTCTGTTGTTTTCAATGTTCTGTTGTTCACAAGGTGGACACAAATGCATACAGTTGGATGCTGACAACTTGACACATGTCTAATGAATCTAAAGCATGTGCACACACACACGCACAAACACACAAATTTACTAGGACTAAAAAAAAAAAACCTTAAAAAAACAAAAGCCCTTCCAAACAAACCACTTCAAGAAGATTTAATAGCTATGTAGGTTTTTGTGTACCTTAAAATACCATAGATGCTTTGTTAAAAGTGACAGTTAACATCTGTGTTGAAGATGCTACATTCTAACAGAGTGAGCTGCCGTTTGTTGAGTCCAGTGAGCAGATGTTGGAGGCCTAATGCATTGGTGGCAAAAGGCTACAGTGCTTTAACCTTCCCCATCACTTCTGTCTAACACACAGCAGAAAAGGCTTTAATTTGACAGGTTGGCTGGGATATAGAGAATTCAGCTCTGGCCACCTACAGAAGGGCCAAATCTAGTCATGAGAAGAGTAGTGTGGGTGGAATGAAGCAGCGGGTGAGAGTAGTTTGCCGTCTTGCACTAAGTGGAGAGCTACATATACTGTTTATTTCTACAGAGATTTAAAAGGGTTCCTATTGGAAGTTAATTAAGCAATTAAGCCGATTTGTTGTTTAATGTGCAAGGAAATCTTTGAGTAAGGTGAGTTGGAAAAGGAGTCAGCAGCTCCTAGCACATTTTGCCTGTGCAAAATGTTTTAAACGCCTTTTTCTCCCTGTGGTTGGGATGATGCAAGAGAGGAGAATTAAAATGAATGCACAACCTAATGGCAATTCTCATACAAGCTGCATGTAAACAGAAACATCAGCACAAAACTTATGAATCTTAATTTGTGCCACTGAGCTAAAATTTGTATCTTTCTGCATTAAAGGAATATAGACATACAGCACTGTGTAGTGTCTACTTGCAATACAGAAAGCTGACATGGTCTTTCCAATTTATGGGAAAATTGACATAATTTTGCAAAAAAGGGGGGTGGAGAGGGAGAGAGAAGCAAAACCACTTGTGAACTAGATTTTGCATAATGGGATTAATTTGGTTGACTGTCACATCAGCTATGCTGTAGAATGCAAGTTAATCACAACATCGATATGATTTTTAAAGAAGAAAGAAAAATAGGGGGAAAGGGAGGAAGAAAAGGTATTTTCCTCCCTTGTCTGATTCTCCTTTCATTTTAAAATACTTCCCGTTTCTACTGTTATGTGGAAGTGCTATGACAAATAATGGAAGTCTGTTTTGCATTGGGCCCAAGAAGACTGAAATGAGCTAGAGCCGGCCTCTCTGGTAAGAAAATCATCAGCTTTTCCTGGATCATGTAAAATGGTTTTGCGGTAATGCTCTTAGCCACGCAATGGCTCACTGTTTAATTTGATAACCAAGCTTTCTGCATTTGTCAGGAAGCATTGAAATGTCACCAACGCATGCTTATCTGAAACTTTGTGTTTCAGTTGTCACAGAATCCTGTCATTGCTAGGGCACTTACCTTGTCCTTTAGGTGGATGTGCCTGTACTGTGCCCGTACTGGCTGCAATCAGCAACTAGGCCTAGCAAATGTGAGCAGGTGAAGGTGGCACCAAGAAGCCAATTCTAGGGTTCAAATGTTGTTTGTGTCAGACTCCTTTCAGGATCTGCATCTGGGACTATTGCCCTGCATGGCCAATGGATACCCAACTTCATATTTCAAATACAGCCATAACTGGTTCTCCCAACGTAAGATTACTCATATGAATTGTATGTGCACGTGTACCCATATCAATCTTTTCCTTTTTTACTGGGGTTGTGAAAGGTTATTCCAACAGCCCCTTGTTCGGCTATTGTAGTATCCCATTGCTACTGCAAGAGCAAATCATTTCTCTTTATTTTTGTCCTCACAGAGTTCAATTGTACTTTGACAGAATAATTTCTTTGCTTAAGTGTTTTTCAGAAGAAAGCTCACCAGGAAGAGAAACACTGCAAGGCGCAGAAATGCCTTAGGGTCATGTAGCAGGGGTTTGTGAAATCATTAGAAGTTGTGATTACCTGCTAGGATATTTCCATGTATCCTTTGCTGAATTCACTTAGTGGAGGAAACTCTGGTATTTTACACAGGCTAGTTTAAAGGAGAAAGTGATATGTTGTCACATACTGACTGTCTCTTACACAGGCACATATGTGAATAAGAGTAGTAGCTGAATGCAAATGGATCTCCCCATACCAGGGATGGAGAGTCTGCAGCCCTCCAGATGTTGTTGCTCACTCATCAGCACCAACCAGCATGGCTAATGGTCAGTAACGATTGGAGCTATAGTCCAACAACAGTTGGAGGGACACAAGTCTCCCCACATCCCTATGCTAGATAGGCAGAACAGTAGCATCAAGCTGTGGTCCTGAAAGAGAACTCAGAAGTCAGGTGTAAAGTTCCTGCTTTTGCAGGTAGCCTGACTAGCTATTTTTGTCACAGCTGGAACCATCAGTGAAGGAAGATGGGAGAATGTCAGGTGTGAGGAGGCGATCAGCCGAGGAAGCAGAGCAAGGCTCAGTTCACTACTGAGAGCAATTGAAGGCTAGAGACAGTATGACTCCACAGCAAACGAGACCCACAAAATAACAATGGATAGGGAACTGGTTACAGGTGGGGATTTAGTTAACTAATGAGTGAAGTTAATTAATGAATAGAGGAACAGAATTATGAGGGATTCTGTAACTAAAAAGGAGTGGACATGATAAGTGTGGGTGCTCTTTGGTGAGAAAGGTCCTGGAGGAATAAGGGACTCATCCAACCCATCCATCCATTCAGGATTGGCACTGTCCATAGGAAATCCAGTGGCAGCAGACTTAACCTAAACTTATAAGAAGACTGAAACCTTAATACTAAGAATACCACACCAGAAGGAAAGGAAGACAGAAAGTAGAAAGTCAAGCTCCTTCTGGCCTATTATTATAGTCAGCATGACCTTGAGTGAAAGAGATAACAGAACCAGTCCAAACAAGCTATTCAGCTTCTACAAAGGAATAAGCCAAACATCAGGAACCTTCTGTCTGTTTTTTAGACAGAATAGAAACTTGCTTGTCGGCTAGAAACCTCCAGTTTGCACTAGTTGTATCACACAGAGAAGCTTCCAGAACCCTCCTGGATCAATTAGAATAGGAAAGATATCTACATATCAGATCAATACTTTCTTCACCAAAAAATGCAACCTGACATCTGAGGGGATGCTGACCCATAGCGAAACCCTTATACTGAGGAGAAGGCAATAAAAAACTCTTACATCAGGGATGAAGGAAGCAGGAAGGAATGAAATTATGGGGTGGGAAGAAATGTACAGTTGAATTCCAAAAGACGTTTAAGGAAAAGGAAATAAATTGCTTATGGAAATAGACAAAGAAAAGAAGAGAGGGTTTGAGGCAACCTCGCTGCAGAGTAGTGTTGAATAGGTGTGCTCTGGTTGTATTCTTCATACATTTACCAGTTTGACTATAAATAAAGTTAAATCTTAAAAATGTAAGAGTAGACCTGCTGAACCAGGCCAAAGGCCTATCTTATACAACAGCCTGTTCTCACAGTGGCCAACCAGATGCCCATTGGAAGCCCACAAGCAAGAACTGAATACAGCAGCTCTCTCCCCATTTGTGACTCTCAACAACTGGTGTTCAGGGACAGCTGTAAGAACAAGCCTGGTCTGCAATGCTCTGCATCTTTTCAGTTTGACTGGTTCTATAGGAACAAAAGTACAGTATGTTAAAACAAAGCTATTTCTTGCCCATCCACTCTAAAATGGGAATCTAAAAATGGCTGGTAACTTGTTTCATTTTCACCATGGTACATAAAATGTTCAGGCATAACAGCTCCTTCAGAGAGGATTAAGCTTACCAAATATTACACAGATACACCCAATAGTTTTCATGCAGGAAACCTTAAAGCTTGACTTTTAAAACAAGGTGTTTTCATTTTCTGTCAGAATTGGATCCAAATTGCAGACATGGTCAAGTGTTCTGAGGGAATGAAGCCTGCTAAATTTTTGAATAATAGCTGCAATGCTGGTCCTTCAAGGATAGACTTTCCCATTTTGGATGGGTACAATAGGAACTCAGCTAGACTGGTAAAGAAAAAGCGATTTGTAAGTTTTGCATATGCGATATAACATTTCGCCACCAGATGGCGTTGTGGAGTCCTATTCGTCTCTACCTGTTTTCCCTGTTTAAATTTACAACACATTTAACTGAAATATTTATTTGATGTGTCTAAATCCAGCCTAGAATCAATGTGGGTGAAGGTGGCAATATATGAAAAAAGAAGAAGAAAAGAGCATGACTCCTCAGGAAAGACAGGGGTGGGGGAAAGATCACACACACAAACCCCCATGTAAGGAACCTGTTACACCAACAATTGTTGGCGGGGGTGGGCTTCTGTCCTACCCCCATGGATTTTTGGTGATACAACGGAGATCTGTCAATAGACTTGAATAGAGGATGGCATTGTACCATCTGAAAAACAAACTCAGTTTTTAATTCCTCGACTGTGAAAGGATTGCCCTTGGGAGATAATTCACTGTGATTAAAAGCTAGGCCTGTCTGACAAAACAAAAGATTTTCTCTATGTCTCCACCCCCTTCACTTCTGAGCTCTGGGCATTTCCCCAGTCAACTTGGGCTCCCCCCCCCCCGTTCTCATGGGGAGGGGTAGGATGGGGGAGGGAGGAAGTGTATTTTTTGGACAACTGATGCCACAGAGCCTTATTTATTAACACGACAATCCAAAACGTAAGAACCTTCCCCAAATCACCTTGATTCACACACCTCTAGGATATAGCATGCCCCCCCCGCCTCTTATTTTCCATGGCTTCTTTGCTCTCTGTGGGCATCCTGAAGAGGAGATTGTGCCATTGAGCACTTTGGTTATAATGGACTTGAAGAATGTGCTTAGGAAATTGATCACATCATGATTGTGGTGACAGTGAAGAAGAAATAAAGGGCTGGTGGCATATCTGTGGGACTTGTGTTTGTAGTGTATCATGTCAGCGATGCTTTAAGACCCTCATATCACTGAAAGGCCTATTAACATTCGTTCATTTCTTTCTTGCATCTCTCTCCCTCCCCCCCCCGCCCTCTCCACACTTTTCAAGGAGCAGCACATACTATCCAGTACAGGCTCACACTGACTAGGTTAAACAATTACACTACACTAATTGGCCTGTGTCGGTCTTGATGAGTAGGTAAA
Source organism: Podarcis filfolensis (assembly GCF_964270895.1). Lineage (NCBI taxonomy): Eukaryota > Metazoa > Chordata > Lepidosauria > Squamata > Lacertidae > Podarcis > Podarcis filfolensis. Next base: position 37,329,371 of record NC_139603.1, on the reverse strand, counting down.
CAAATGCTGCACGGGAAAAGCTGAGACAAATTGTATCTAATTAAATTGATGAAAAAAAGTGACAATGACAACAAAGAAAGCAACATTCACAGTTGCAAATCACAATGCTTATGTGAAAGCACACACCTCTTATCAAAATCTGCAATTCTGCCCTGGGTGCCGGAGAGAGGAAGGTTGATGAGCCATCCCTCCCCCACACATTCGAGAAATCCCTTAATTATAGCATATAAAAAGCATTGGCTACCATCTATGTTCAGCCATATGAGCTCCTGTGTGTGTGCTCCATGCATATACAATATGTGCAAGTGAAAATAGTGGTGACTCGCCCACATTGCTAAAAGGAAAAGGTTTCTCATTTGTTCTTGCAAATTACCTCCTTCCTCCATTATATATTTACAGATGCTTCAGCTGTTCCAAAGAAGCAGCAAAAGAGGAAGCACAATTGTCTCGTGCTTCCTTTCCACCTGCTTCTGAACTTCATCAAAATAAGAGCGATGTGCACTCTTGCCACTACAACAGAAGAACATGCACCGTCCACTTCAGACGAGTGTCTCATATTTAATCTTTCTTGGAATCATTGAATTGGCTTTAAGTATTAGGGCTAAAGTCAGAATGGCTAGCTTTCAATACACAAGGGGAAAAAATCTTCTCGTTTGCCGTTGCAGTTGCCCACCTTGCTCTATAATAAATGTGAACATTTAAAGTTCACAATTGCTTTCAAATTTTAAGAATAAAAAAATATGCAAAATTAATTTAGCTTTCTAGTTTATTTTGAATTTGGAGAAGGCTCAACTCAACCAGATTAGGACTGATACAATACTTTCTTCAAGAAAGATAATTGTGTGTCTTCTCTGGACCAACAGCACCAGGAACATGGCACCAAATCAAACCCTGAGCTGATTTAGTCAGTAGCCGTATAACTCGCTCACTTATTTATTTACCAACCACTTTCCCAGAAAATGTCTCAAGGTGAAATATAATAAATCACATACCATTAAATACAATAAAAGCAGTTTGGTAAAAACAAAAGCAAGCATCAGAGCACGAAAACAGATATCAAATCACAGCTCAAATACCACCCTAAAGAAGTTTTCAAGCAAGCAATAATGGACTCATGTCTAGGGAATTAAAGTGGCTCTGTGGGTGCCGGTTTTCTAAATATTCACTGGAGGGGTTGGTAACTTACAGGCCAAAGATAACTGCGATCAGATGCTGGCTCCCTGCTCAGCTTCCGCCACCAGTCCGAGAAGGGAGTTACAAGCGGTTCCATCTAGACATTGCTGATAATTCTTTAGTTTAGGAAGTCATGTGCTGCTACCTGGTAGCAATGGCTGTCATAAAGTTTCCAGAGCTGCTGCCTGGTGAACTTGTCCCTGAAGAAGGCCATCAAGTTTCTCCTACTACCAGCCAGTGTAGTGTAGTGGTTAAGAGTCTCATAATCTGGTGAACCGGGTTCGTGTCTCCGCTCCTCCACATGCAGCTACTGGGTGACCTTGGGCTAGTCACACTTCTTTGAAGTCTCTCAGCCCCACTCACCTCACAGAGTGTTTGTTGTGGGGGAGGAAGGGAAAGGAGAATGTTAGCCGCTTTGAGACTCCTTAGGGTAGTGATAAAGCGGGATATCAAATCCAAACTCTTCTCTCCAAACTCTTCTCCATGTCACAAAACTACTGGTCTTCACCCTTATTTTAGTACCCTGCCAATCTGACTTTGGATCCCAGCCTTCAACCTTTCTCTATGCCTACTTGCTGTGCATCCGCCTATCCTGTTCAATACAGTGGTACCTCGGGTTACAAATGCTTCAGGTTACAGACTTCGCTAACCCAGAAATAGTACCTCGGGTTAAGAACTTTGCTTCAGGAGAAGAACAGAAATCGTGTGGCGGCAATGGGAGGCCCCATTAGCTAAAGTGGTACCTCAGGTTAAGAACAGTTTCAGGTTAAGAACGGACCTCCAGAATGAATTAAGTTCTTAACCTGAGGTACCACTGTATATTCACTCAGCTTATATAACCTGAATCCTTGCAAGAGAGATTCCAAGGTCCTTGGAGGAGGCAGTAACTGGTGTGCAAATCAGGAAAGCACTTGTAAATGGACGAAATCAATGCCAATTCTGGCATTTGAGACAGTAAATCACCAAATAGTGACAAATTATTTGCAATACCTTGCTTGGGTTATCTGGATTGGCTCCAGATAGAGGTGGAACTCGACATTTTGTTGGCAAATGTGTGATCCCAACCATTATTATTTATCACCAGGAGCCTACAGGGCACTTTACAACATAATGCAACAATGCATTGCAGAGATGGTGGGCAGACATAGACCAAATGTTGCTTGTGTAGGAGGATCAGCAGATGCTGAATCCCTGCCATGACCATCTGATTCTCCTCAGAAAATGCCTACTGGGCCATATTTACGTATAATTTAGGATGCTGCCTGTGGGAGGACTTAAACTGCAGGGGCATTTATAGAGTAGAATTAAATAGCCCCTGTTGTCAGTCGCTATCACCTGCAAGTGCCTTCCCACTCCCCAAACTATATTTATGAAGAGAATCGATTATGGAATTCTGTGCTTCTCTCATAACATCTACAGTTCTTTCTGTGGGGCATCAGCAGAGTTGAAATAATTGGGGAGTATTGTTCTGCTACTTGGAAGTTGACCTACATTGTCCCACAGGCTTCAACATTATCACCACTGTTTATGTCCTAGGATGTTCAAATGCACCTTTTAAAAAACACAAAAAAATGACAAATAAAGCTTTAAAAAGAAGAAGAGGAGCCATGGCTGTACACTATGCACTGCAAAGTCCCTTCTGCAGTAGACCAGGCCTGACAGTGCCCATAGGACTCCTATCTATGTGTATACTTACGTCAGGTTTTCTGAGGCACCACACACTGGGTCTCAGCTGCTCTCTCAAAAACCTCAGGTGTCTCTATCACACCTTACTGATTACTTTATCTCCCACAACAGCAGCAGCACCTCATGCAGCAGAATATCACATGTTTCACTCACATCTAAATGTGCTTATTCTCCTCAGTGAGCGTGCAGTTCTAAGGCCTCTTCGCTTTTACCTCAGCCAACATTCATTCACTCTTCCTTTTCTCCGCCAGACACAACCGTCTTGGTTGTCTAGGTTACTTGCTGGTTGCCGCCCATGGCTCTCTTTTTTACAAACAAACAAACGAACAAACCCTGCGACTTTACATTATTTATTATTTCAACAAAGCTGTGAGAGATACTGATTTGGCAAAGGTAACCCTGCAAGTTTCATGGGCTTGAGTCTCCAACACATAAGCCATCAACTGTCCAGCTACTGATAGCTGGCTTAAGTCAAACACCAGCTGCATTAATATGTGGGCTGATTCATTAATTTACAGCTAAGCCTGAAAAGTAGAGAGGGGTCTGAGTTCCCTCAGATATTACTGGATTCCAAGTCCCATTATCCTTGATCATAGGTCAGACTGCCTGGGGCTGATGGGAGTGAGAGTCTAATAATATCTGGAGGGCCTAAAGTTCCTCACCCCTACTGTAGAGAAATCATCCAGGCTTCATATTAAAAGAATGCTTGGCAAACTGATGTGCAAATAAATAACTGATTTTTGCAAGGATGCTGTTGGAAAGACCTTCTTATCAACCATATCTCAAGATAACAGCGGCAGCAACAACAATAAAATGAATAAACCAATTTAATAATAATAATAATATTAAATCAAGCCTGTTGCATTCCTAATTTTAATGAGGAAACAATAAGGAGGTGATAAGCTGGCAGCTGCATTTTTAGCTAACATTCCTCTTTTTAAATTTTACCTCAGTGGAATCAGGCTATATTGGTGGGTAATTTTCCATGACAAAAGATGAGGAACTCACCAGCAAATTCTCTTCTGCTAGTTGTATTGGCATCCCGTTCTTGCTGCCTAGTACAGTTAAGTTTTTTAGATACTTTACTTGCATTTCTAATTCAGTTATTCTTCTGAAATTTATTCAAAGGATTTATGCTTATGAAATTATAATATAATGCTGCCTATATGCCAATGAGCTGCAGGCAAAGAAAATAATTTTCTTCAATTTACAGTTATGAGGCTGGAAGAAAATGATGCCTTCTTATCACCTCTTTTTCTTTGTATGTCTCTCTCTCTCTCTTTTTTAGTCTTCAGAAGGCAGGAACTGATGATGAATTCTTAAGCAGATCACACTGATAATTGTATTTCAGAACTGTCATCTCTGAGAAGACTGTCCACAGAGGTGTCGCAGTTCACTTGAGCTATTTGTGTCACTGCTTCTCCAAGAGCTCAGCCCTCAATAATATTTTTTTTAATAATAATAAAAAACACCCTAAATCACTAGGGATATTGTTAAGTCTTCTGAAAGGATTATTAGATGGGGGGATTTATAGATGACACTTTTTAACAATTAAACAGGAAAATGTTGATGAAATTAAGTTGCCATTTTGTACTGCAGCCGTAAAGGTGTAGATGTATTCAGATATAATATTTATAATATATATATATATAATTAGCTGCACAGCATAGTTACTGTATTTTTCTGCATATTAAGACGATGGTTTTTCCTAAAATATTCAAGTCAAAAATTGGGGGTCATCTTATACACGGATGGTGAATGCACAGGGGCTCTGGCTCTGATGTGGGTGGCCTGGGCTCGGGTTCGAGCTCTTGAAATATGGCAACCCTAACTTTGGGAGACCTCCCCAGATCAAAGTTGTTCTGTTTGATCTTTAAAATATTTAATTCTTAATTTTGGGTTCAAAAAAAGAGGGGCCGTGTTATACATGGGGGTGTCTTATACACGGTAATTGTGACTGGATTTTTGTTTAGAACATTCTTAAATGAAACTTTGCTGTTCACAAATAAACTGTGGTGGGGACTTTAATTCATCTCTCAGCGGCGTTTGATACCATCGACCATAACATCCCTCTGGACCGTCTTCAGGGGCTGGGAGCTGGAGGCACTGTCATACAGTGGTTCCGCTCCTTCCTCCTGGGCCGTGTTCAGAAAGTGGTGGGGGGGGATGAGTGTTCAGACCCCTGGGCTCTCACTTGTGGGGTGCCTCAGGGTTCTGTCCTCTCCCCCATGCTTTTCAACATTTACATGCAGCCGCTGGGAGAGATCATCAGGAGGTTTGGGCTGGGTGTTCATCAGTATGCGGATGATACCCAGCTCTACCTCTCTTTTAAATCAGAACCAGTGAGGGCGGTGAAGGTCCTGTGTGAGTGTCTGGAAGCGGTTGGAGGATGGATGGCGGCTAACAGATTGAGGTTGAATCCTGACAAGACAGAAGTACTGTTTTTGGGGGACAGGAGGCGGGCAGGTGTGGAGGATTCCCTGGTCCTGAATGGGGTAACTGTGCCCCTGAAGGACCAGGTGCGCAGCCTGGGAGTCATTTTGGACTCACAGCTGTCCATGGAGGCACAGGTCAAATCTGTGTCCAGGGCAGCTGTTTACCAGCTCCATCTGGTACGTAGGCTGAGACCCTATCTGCCTGCGGACTGTCTTGCCAGAGTGGTGCATGCTCTGGTTATCTCCCGCTTGGACTACTGCAATGCACTCTACGTGGGGCTACCTTTGAAGGTGACTCGGAAACTACAACTAGTCCAGAATGCGGCAGCTAGACTGGTGAGTGGGGGCGGCCGCCGAGGCCACATAACACCGGTCTTGAAAGACCTACATTGGCTCCCAGTACGTTTCCTAGCACAATTCAAAGTGTTGGTGCTGACCTTTAAAGCCCTAAACGGCCTCGGTCCAGTATACCTGAAGGAGCGTCTCCACCCCCATCATTCTGCCCGGACGCTGAGGTCCAGCGCCGAGGGCCTTCTGGTGGTTCCCTCATTGCGAGAAGCAAAGCTACAGGGAACCAGGCAGAGGGCCTTCTCGGTAGTGGCGCCCGCCCTGTGGAACGCCCTTCCAGCAGATGTCAAAGCGATAAACAACTACCTGACATTCAGAAGACATCTTAAGGCAGCCCTGTTCAGGGAAGTTTTTAACGTGTGATATTTTACTGTATTTTTGGTTTTTATGGAAGCCGCCCAGAGTGGCTGGGGAGGCCCAGCCAGACGGGCGGGGTATAAATAATAAATTATTATTATTATTATTATTATTATTATTATTATTATTATCAAAACAAAATCAAACCAAGATTTTTGAAGGCCACCCAACCTTATCATTCTGAGTAGCCTTCTGTAATGAATGAGCTTAGCTGGTTGTAAAATAAAGGTATACAATGTTTGCCTAATCCCGACTTTCTCTGGCAGGGCCATGGTGTAATATACAAACTTACACTTGTGTGCATGAAAGGGTTAACCTGAGCTCAGGTTATCAGTGAGTGTGACTTAACAGGCTCTGGTAGCCTCTGCTCCCCAACTTCTTGTTTTTTTCTTGGTTTTGCTTCCTGAAACAAGCAAAGAAGGAGCCATGTGGCTTAGGCTTCTAGCTCAGCAAATGCTGCAAGTGAATGGAATCTCTCCAAAAGGGAGATTTTAAAGCCTGCTTCTTTGCTAACCCAAAGATTGCATTATTATTTTTTTGTAAGGAAACAAAGTCCTTTTCTTTTTAAGTCATTTGGAAACTTTTTCCATCAGTGTTTTACTGCTATCAGATGGAGACTTGTTTGCTGTAACTTCTGGAAACTCTTGTGAGTCAATCATTCACTTATTTAAAAAGTCCAGCCCAAGTATTTTTATGGGGAGTGTTTGCTTAAAGACTTATATAATGCATTTAGGTATGTTATTTTCACTAATATATTCATCTTTATGCACATTTCTGCCAGATGTGTGCATTATGTAAACATTGTTTGGTTGGAAATCTGCACCACAAAATTCTGGGAGTGTGAATTTCAGAGGATCATAGAATTGTAGAGCTGGGACCCTGAGGGTCATCTATTACAACCCCTGCAATGCAGGAATATGCAGGTGGCCCAGCTGGGGATTGAACTGGCAACCTTGGCGTTATCAGCACCATGCTCTAACCAGCTGAGCTAACTGGAGTTTATGGCTGTGTTTTAGTTGTTGCATGGGGCATTTGGTAAATTTGGCTTTAAATGAGAACTGAATGGAATCCCTACTCTCTGGCAAGTGGGTTTAGAACTTCAGCCTGTCAGATACAAGCCATCTTACATTTGTTTCCAAAGAGTTCTCTTCACATAATAGGTGCTGCATGCTAGTCTTGTGTTACAGCAAACTGGGGCCCTAATCAGTAGCATAAAACACTTTTTTCATATCGGCAGTCATCCTTGCTGACATATATTCAATCCCAATGTTCACTGGTGAGCTAAAATGTGACGCCTCCTTCTTCAGATTGATATACATAATCCATTTCTGCAAGGCAAAGTTCTTAAAGAGCTGTATTGTGAAGTACACCTCTCTCTGCATTAGGTAAATAACACCATACCAGTCATTCTGTTCATTACATTCTGTTGATTATTGGAAAAGGAAACAAGACTTTCTCAGAAATAAAACCTTCCCAGGGAAAGGATTCTTTTCCTTCTTCCCCAAATTGGCTTTTAGATAGAGCTCTTCACATACACAGGCATGTAAGTGAACTTGGATTACAGGCTTGATTTTCATTCAGGGTCACATCTCACATTATAATCTCCCTGGTTATTAGTATTAATCATATCATAACTGATAAATGAGACATTAAAACAAAAGTTATATACCTCATCATGTAGGAATTTATGAGCATTTGTCGGATTCCTGACGTATGCACCTAGACCAAACACCCCTCCCATGCAGTCACTTTGCCATTCACACATTTGAAATGAAATGTTTCCCCCCCTAACATGACAATTAATAAAGCTTAGGAAAGCAGCTTAGGAGCATCTTTTTATGCTAACGAGAAAAGAGGCAACTTTTATAGATCCCTGAAATGACTGTGCCCTAGAACAGTTGGTCCCAGAAGGGAATGGCCCTGAACTTAGTCTCCAGTGGTAACCATACCTGGTGTGAGATGTTGAACCAACTAGGAACAGTGACTACAGTGCTATAAAATTCAACATCTATGTAAGTGGGCAATTGTGAAGAAAACCCAGCACGGCTACAGAAGTGTTAAATAACTATGCCCAGTGGCAAATATCCCCTTTGGGGGCAAAGTGCTTGAGAGGGTGGTAGTGGCCCAGCTTCAGGCCCAGTCATGGCACTGACTGAAACCATCTTGGTCATCCTTGTTGAGGACATTTGTCAGGAGAGAGCTGTAACCTGCCCTGGGATCTCATGGTCAATAGCATGAAAGAAATTGAAATAGTATATATGTATTTATGGATCATGGACGGATGGATAGACAGACATAGATAAATCAGCCCCTGTACCTGGTAACTGGAAATGTAACATGATTTCTTAAAGAATCGGTCCAGGGGGAAACTCAGGAATAACACGTCAGTTAGCTAACCGTATTTTCAGGAAAACTGGTACAAATCATTACTAAAGCATATAGAAGGACAAGTCTTGCTGAGGAAGAACCAGTATGGTTTCTGCAAGGAAAAGTCTGGTCTCATAATACAGTACTAGAACCCAAGGCCATCCAATGAAGCTGTATGTATGAAAATTCAGAACAGACGGAAGGAAGTACTTCTTCAAACAGTGCATCATTACACTCTGGAATTCACTAACACAAGACACAGGCTACCAACCTGGATGGCTTTAAAAGTAGTCCAGACAAACTTGTGGAGGATAAGGCTATCTGTGGCTACTAGCCATGATGGCAGTGTACTGTATCAGAAACAGCATGCCTTTGAATACCAGTTTCTGGGGAGTACAAGAGAGGAGTGTTGTTACATTCGTCTTCTGTTTGTGGGTTTCCCATAGGCATCTGTCTGTGAGTATAGGATGCTGACCCTGATGGTCTGATTCAGCAGGACTGTTCTTATGTTATTAAAATAATATTTTTAAATACACATGTATAGGGATCCTTAGCAATAATGTCAATTGTCCCGTTATCCTTAGCTATGGCTACGTGTACTGAGAGGGTTAAAGGAAAGTCCTGCTGTTTCATTCCTGGTCATTCCAAGGGAAGCTATCTCATTGCGTGAGCCAAATTCCCCACCATGTCACATTACAGATTGGCAGCAGAAGTAATCCAAGAGAAATCTAAATCCTTGCTAATCAGGAGTGCCAGCACATGTTACAAATATGAGAGTGAAAATCTGAGATGGAGCTATCCTTTCTCTTGGCTCAACGGCTTAGTGCTAACAGCTATAAACTTTAGCTAATCACCCAGGCTTGCCCATGTTAGAATGAGCAGCACTTTATTAATCAGGCTTTCTGAAGATGGTAACAGCAATTTGATGGTGTAAGTCATTTGCTCTGTCTTTATAGCCTCCCCTTCATCCCAGGATTCAGGGTGGGGTGCAACACAATTAAAACATTTAAAACAATTCTCATACAATACAGTACATCCTTAAAATTACAATCCATAAAGACCCATAGACCTACAGAACAGGCTCCATATTTTAATGCAGTAGTAAAAGTAATACTCACATTAATACTACCATACTAGTAACACTAATACTACAAAAGCCAGGCAAACAAGTCAGTCTTTACCTCGTGCCAAGATGACGTTTATGCTTCTAGAGGGAGGGCATTCCATAAGGAAGGATGACCATGGAGAAGGGACTATCCTGTGTTACCACATAATGCATTTCTCCTGGTGGTGGAAAGCAGAAGACAAGCAGGAGGCTGATACAGGGAGAGACATTTCTTCACATATTTGGGTCCCAAGTCATTTGGGACTTTATAGGTCAGCATGAATGACTTTCAATTCAGCCCTGAAGTACAAGTAGATCTTTTACAATCAGTGTTACATGATTCCAGCTGGCAACACCAGTTAACCTTCTGGCCACTGTATTCTGCACTGGCTGTAGCTTCCAGACCATCTTCCAGTGCAGCCTGATGTAAAGAACTTTACAATAATCCAAACAGGAAGTTACCATGCTGCTAGGAAGTGGTCAGACTATCTCTGTTCAGGAACAGCTGTGATTGATGAAGTACTCCATATCACCTGGACCTCAGGTAATCAAACTACACAATTGTTGGTTGAGGGAGAATGCAACCTCATCTAGAACAGACAGTTTACCCACTTTCCAGGGGCAAGAACCATCCAGCCACAGGGACTCCCATCATGTTGGGATTTGATTTCAGTAGTTTGGCACTCATCCAGCCCATTCTTCATTGCAGACACCGGTCTTGCACCTGCACGCCTCACCATACTCTGACAACTGCAAGGAGATCATTGGCTCTATCCATAACCAAGACTGGATTACTGCAATGTGCTTTATGTGGGGCTTCCCTTGAGCTTGATCTGGAGCCTGCAGTTAGTGCAGAAGCATGATTGCTGACAGGAGTGAGACCTTGTTAATGTATAACACCTGTGCTCAGAGATCTGCACTGGTTGCATTTCTGCTACTGGGCTACATTCAAAGTATTGCTATTGGTATACATAATTTAGGCAGTGCAGCTGGAGGCATGTGATTGTCTCTTGACACCAACAGCTGAATGCGATACACTTAAGTATTCTTGCCTATAGTGTGTGCATCCTGCTATTATCTCCAGTCACAGGTATTTCAGGTATTTGTAGTGTTCCAAAACCCTGTAAAACCTGTCTGATAAAAAATGACATAGGGACAAAATAAGTCAGTGTATACTGCCTTCAAATTTCTTGAATATGTTACCCCTTTCTGGCCTGAGTATATTGTTAAGTTAGAGATATCTGAAGGCTTGCAAGTCATGTTTTCCATCTGCGCCTCTCCACTGAGAATCATATTAACAGGGTCTTGATGACAATCTCTGCCAGAAGAGTTATGTGCAACTCAAAAGGTTTTTAATTTCAGCAACACAGATTGGCCTAATGAGTGTTATCCAAAACATTTAGAATCAGAAAATTCTGAAACATTTTAGCTAAAGCTTTTTAAAAAATGGCACTCACTTTTAAAATGTTCTTGAATTTAATAGAACTGCAATTATATAATAAATTAACTTATAGCTTTATAGTTAATATATCCCCCCCCGGTTTAGCATTGACTTATGATATTCCTTCCTCATAAATTACCTTTAGCCTCACACATACAAAATATCTATGGGCCTGAAAGTGATTTGCAAGCCTTAAGAGATTTTTTAAAAATAAAGTTTTTGTAATTGTCTGGTTTATGCATTTATCTTGTGAAGCTTCTTGGAACAAAGAGGGTCAAAGTTCTTTTTTCTTCAAATAAAAGTTGAGTTTATTATTTTAACACATGCCTCATGATCTCAATATTTTTTTATAAAAAAAATATTCTTGCACTTATGAGACTTTGAATAAAAATTGTGACAGTTGGCAAACCTAAAAGCAAAAATACTGGGTCATCTGCTTATGGTAATAATGCTTGCAAAGCCATGTGTGCAGTTTTCCCTTTGAAGGCTGGTTACAGCATCAGCCCTGATCCTGCAAGCTGTTCCATGTGGAGAGACCCTGGTACTCATGCAATTATTTTTCCCTGGAGCTATACTGCTGTTTGTTATGTTTAGAAATAGTAGCTCTCGACATTAACAACAATACCAGTTTTAGGTTGATTTAGTGGAAGCGTCCCTTTACAAAACAAGAAAGAATATTACAGACCTAGCTCTTGTCAAAGGTTTATCACAAGAAAAGATAGTAGCAGATTCCTCTTGTTGCTTAGACTGGTGGCCAAGTGTCAAGTGGAAATGTTTGTATTGATCATGGCCAATTGATTATTATAAGAAGCGTCTTGGCTAGTTTCCCTGTAGCTCTCAACTTAGTGGTGGCATACAGACTTAGTCCTTGTATGATATCCCACAGATTCCAGGCTCAGAATGTGTCATGGACTCAGTTATGACGTACACCAGTTTAAAGGCATTTGAAGGTACTTGAGCTATGACAAACATGGAATTGCTCTTCATACATCCTAATACAACTCTATATTGGCCCAATGCAGCTCTTATTTCTGTTGTCCCTGTAGATAAGCCATGATCAGCCTGGGGATGGCCTTTCTCAACCTTGGGTCCCTAGATGTTGTTGGACTACCACTCTACATCACTCCTGGCCGGCATGACCAAGCATGAGGGATGATGGGAGTTGTAGTTCAGTAACATATGGGGACGCAAGGTTGGGAAAGGCTGGTTTGGAGATATGTAAAAGCGGAAAGGAAAAACTCATTGATATTATTTTCTCTATTGCTTATCTAGGAACAAGTACTTTGAATAAGTACTTTGATATCAGAGAAGGATGGTGATGTGGTGAACAAGGTCTTGCTGATACTGTGATTTACACAAGCAGAGACAAGGGAAAGACTCATTTTGTAAATTTGTTTTATTTTGTTTCAACAATAGTCGTCTCAAAAATTGCCCTTTGAAATACAAGATAATAATATTGGTTAAAGGAATAGGAAAGGAAACCCCAGCTTTCTGTTCCCATAAGCTGTGTATGGCCTGCCCAGTTCTTGTGGAGTTTATCATCATAAAATACGCTTAGTGTAACCTTTTTTAAAAAGTAAATGTTTGACATTGTGAATTGCAAATGAAAAAAGATCTAGAAACATTTCTTCTTCTTTCTATGTTGAACTCAAATGTAACAAGCAGCTAGTATGAATAGTATACTGGAACAAAAACACGATTATGCACTAAAGAGGAAAAACACATCCAAACTTGTGTGTGTTTTTAAGCCAGAACATAATCATAAAGGTATTGTTTATACAGTAGTTCATTTATACTGCAATAGCAGCACCCAAAAGCTGAAGTCCATAATCTCCCCTCTTTTTTTTTGACAGCTTGTTCAGCAAGATATGATAACCTGCTACTTTCCCGTACTTCCTTTTGTGTGGGCTGCAACAGCTGCCCCAACCAGTCCTAAACGTTTGGACTGGAATTGTTTGTTTCCACACTTGCACTATGCCATGTTCTGCAAAGTTAAATTGGAATTTTTTATGCCACTCTTAAGAATTTATACCCGACACAGATCTCAGGACATCTTTAAATGGGGCATTTGGATAATCATTCAGATAATCATTCATGTGGCCACAAGCCACATGACCACTGCAGTTCAGTATGTGGTGTTCCAACATCTGGTGTTATGTACTGAGTTGAATAGGATCCAAAATGCAGCAGTCTGATTGGTCCTAGAACAATAGGATTCAGAATGCAGCAGTCTGATTGGTCCTAGAACAATGCAGCAGTATGATTGGTCCGCAGGAGCCACCCAATCCAGCTCCAGGTGGAAGTGAATCCGCAACCTGATTGGCCTACAGGAGAATCCCGGAATTAGCCAATCATGTGCGGCCCATTGTGTAAATAATGTATATAAAGCAGATATTGTGGGGGAACTTTCATTCCTCGCACTATGAGTTGAATAAAGAGCATGAAATCCACACTCGACTCAGAGTATATTTCATCTGTTTTCATTGCAAATGGAAGAAACTAAAGTCCCAGCATGGGTAAAACCTGTGCTAGTTTTTTAAAGAACTCAGCTGAACTCACCATGAACACTTCCTTTGTTCTCTTATAATGGCAATGGCGCCATTTCTGGCTGAAAAAAAGCCAGAAACAAACATGTACTATTTTGAGGTTCATGTCCTCACTCTTTCAGGGATTTCTTCATGCACTTCCAAGTTAGTTTTCTGTTGTCAAACTTGGAACCTGAGAAGCTCTGTTTAGTTTTTCTGCTAGAACTAGACCATGAGTATTTTTATTTTTTACAGATTATGGTGTTCTGTTGTGCAGTGCATGTCAGGTCAAGGTCAAGGTACCCCTGCCCGTACGGGCCAGTCTTGACAGACTCTAGGGTTGTGCGCTCATCTCACTCTAGAGGCCGGGAGCCAGCGCTGTCCGCAGACACTTCTGGGTCACGTGGCCAGCGTGACAAGCTGCATCTGGCGAGCCAGCGCAGCACACAGAACGCCGTTTACCTTCCCGCTGGTAAGCGGTCCCTATTTATCTACTTGCACCCGGAGGTGCTTTCGAACTGCTAGGTTGGCAGGCGCTGGGACCGAACGACGGGAGTGCACCCCGCCACGGGGATTCGAACCGCCGACCATGCGATCGGCAAGTCCTAGGCGCTGAGGTTTTACCCACAGCGCCGCAGTGCATGTACACACAACCAAATATACAACTCTGTACTTGTCATGCACAATACATACTTGCTTTTCTTCTTTCTCCCTCCACTCCATATTAACAGAGCTAGCACAAGGGGTTTTACCACCTGATAGAGCTAGGCATCGTAAGATCTTCCTATGTCAAGGTGAAATTGTACCCCACAAACTGGCTATGTCAAAAGCAGTGTGAAAGCCTGGATCTGTGCAGGGCTTTCAGCCCCTTGACCTAAGCCCTCCTTGGTGGTCACCTACTTTGCTTTGAAAATGTTTTAAATGACTTTAAATTACTGTTTTAGTTGTGGTCAATGCACATTGGCAAGATTTGAGAAAATATTGCTTTGCCTGTCTTTAGAGTCCCTCTCCTAGAATTTATAATATGCTCTCTATGGAAGGAGCCCACCCCCCCATATGATGATCCCTGAGAGTATACAAAAGTTTTATTCTTTTGTCCAAGGTGTCATTACATGGCTTTAACAATTCTGGAATCATAACAGCACAGAATTTTCAAGTGTTTGGCCCATCATCTGGTCTAATTGCTTGTTCTAAGGTAGAATACCGTACCTCTATCTCTAACAAGCACCAGTTCAGCCTTTCCTTGAAAACATCCAAGTAAGAAGATTGTACAACTCACTAGACTTCTTGTTTCACTGAAACATTTAACTAATGTTTAACTTAAACCTGCTTTCCAGAAATTTAAGCCCATTCTTTCCTTTCCTATTGTGCTATTGTGAACACTGTTCTTCCCCACGAGTCTTGCAAACATTCTCAATCTACCATAGTTTCTTTGTCAGTAAATGCCAATATATTGCTCGACGAATTCAGCAGCATAATCTCACTCTGGAATCAGATACAGAATCTGCTCCCCTTTCTTGTCATGTTGTTTGTTATGTGCAACCATTCAAACGTCTTCCCAATGGCAACTACATTGATACTATGCTGCCTATATTGCAAACATTATATCATGGACTGGTTGGATGCAGAGGAATGGTGGGAGGAACCAGATAGGGAACCACTCAGGGAAGAATGCTCAAAGCCTGGGCAGTGGTGGTGGGACAACAATGAGTGGTCAGAGGGAGAAGCTTGGGAGGAGGTGTCAGAAGCTGAAGAGGTAACAGTGAGCTGGGTGAGTCTGTGGCAGAAAGAAATTCAGAATCGGAGGCAGAAGATGAAGCTGCTGAGTGGGAGGAGGGAGGCCAAGAGATGAGCCAGAGAGATAAGTCAAGCAGAGATGAATCAGGCTGGTGAAAAGTCATGGGTGTCTATCCCTCCTACTGCAACAAGCTCCCCTGCTCCTGTCTCCCAGAGCTAGAAGAGGCATGAAAGGGGCGGAGGAGAGGCTGGCGGCACACAGACACAGTCTCTGATTGCTTGGGGGGGGGGGAAACCCTGGAGAGGAGACGACTTAAGGCAGCTGTGGGGAGGCAGGGACTTTCAGTCTCGGCAACTGATGCATGGGATAAGAAGACCTACTGGAGATGAGTTGCTGTACTCATTAGGCCCGATACCCAGGCATGAGAAGATCGTGCTTTTGCTAATAAAGAGTTTACTCCAACTTTGAATGGTGTGATTTAATGCCGGCTTGCTCTTTGACACATTGTAGCAGCAATTGCCTTCTGTTGACTGGGAGCATCTGATCCTGGGGTCCTTCTGAGAGCCCTCATTCCTCTCCTTTAACTTATAAGCTACTATACAAGCCAATTTAATTTTAATTTTAGCTCAGTTTACCACTGTGATAAACCTACCCTAAGAACATAATAAGAGCCCTGCTGGATCAAGCCAAGCATCCATCTAGTCCAGCATCCTCACAGTGACCAAAGGGAAGCCCAGAAGTAGAACCTGAGTGCAGCTGCGCTTTCCCTGCTAGAGATTCTCAGCACCAGGTATCCAGAGGTATACTGCATCTGACAACAGAGGCAGAGCATAGCCATCATACCCTAATATGTCCCGACAAATTAGTGGTTGATATCTGACAGAGACAGAGACAGAGCAATAAGGCCAAGGCAACAACATGAAGTGAGATATATTGGAGCAGAAATGGTTCAGATCAGAACCCATTTGATAACTTTAACTAAAAAAAAGCAGACTTCTCAACAAGAACATAAGAGCATTCCATTAAATAAGCACACAAAACATTGTTTCTAGCTCCTAAGACTTACAAACTTACAAATGTATATATGTGCCCTAACTGATATAATGGGCTTTCTTTCTTTCTTTCTTTCTCTCATGCTATAGCACAATAGCAGCCAAAACTGAGACCTCCTCTAGACAGCATGCCTAATGATAATGGATAATGGGACTTGCAGTATCTGAGGGGCACCATGTTGGTGGCTGCTGCTATAGAGCATCTATTCTAAAAAACAATAGTTCAAATTAAAAGATCTCTCTAGATTCCTAGAGGAAGAACAGTATGGACTTTAGGCTGAATGGTTTGCCAATGAAGAAACTGGATACAACTCTCTTCTTTAGCCAAAGAAGTAGGTAGTTTATTTATAGGAACTTGCACTTGAAATTTACACAATAGGAAATATTTGCTCAGGTCATTAGGCAATACTGTCACCAGGAAGGAAGGAAGGAAGGAAGGAACTTGTGGGTCTGGGTGCAACAAAAGATTAAACATAAATTTATGTTTTTTTCAACTTCCCAACTTGCTGTGACACTGGATGTTATATAATTTCAGTGACATTACTTCCTATTCATTTGATTATAAGCTTTTCTAATAAATACATAATGAAAGAGCATACATATTAATGAATCCTATGACAAACACGTTAACATGCAACTCTACATATTAATCTTGGTAAGCAGAAATCCTATTTACTTTTTCCTCTTCACTACACTAACATTTTGACAGTTTGCTAGCCCCTCCAGTGCCGTTTCTTCCATTCCCTGCATACATACTACTGCCTCTGGTCATGTTTGGTAGCAAAAGTGAAGGGCAGGCCACCTTCATCTGGGATGGGAGCAGTACTGCTCTGGAGAAATGAATACTATCTCTCCACCAGTTCCATTCAGGTCTGCATGAAGGGCCTTGGAAACGTGCAATAAACATGTGTGTGTGATAATGAGATTGTTGGTGGAAAGTCATCTTGAGAAGACAAGGAGCAATTAAGCTTGCTTACTTACACAAGTTAGAATGACAAGATGCCACTACTGGCCCCACTCATCCATATAATAGGGTTCTCCTATCCAGCTTAGCTACACTGGGAAAGGCATTTCCTGTCAAACCTCTGCCATGGCTCCACCGTGACACAATCTGCCTTCTTTCCTTTTGTACACATTTTATTCCTACCATCACATCAGTGTCCTAATTTCAACTGTCTATGAGCAAATTCCGGAATTAAAATATTTCTACAATTCAGTGCAAAAGCTCCTTGTAGAACTGAATATTTATTTGTATCTGTAGACTCCCTTGTCCAATTTTAATTGCATACTTAAAGGTGTCACTGGATGCACATGTCAGTTGCCCATAAGCATTTATTAATGCAATGTGTTGAGTCAACAGATACTGCATCCACTGTTCGTTATCTTAAAAATTTAGACAGTGTATCTCAGAGGCTATTCACACACACACACACACACAGAGAGAGAGAGAGAGAGAGAGAGAGAGAGAGAGAGAGAGAGAGAGAGAGAATGGTGGAAGAGAGGGGGAAACACATGATTATTTGGTAAAGATAATGTAGCCATCGGCTGCTTGACTGAAATGATGAAGCCATCAATTAAGGAAGGAGCCCACCTCACCGTAAGTCAGTGACAAGCATAAATAGTGTATCCAGTTTCTTGTATTAGATGTGTCATTGTAGATCTCTCTACTTGGTATTTGAGCAAGCCGGAAAATAGCATCAGCATTTTTTCCACATCTGGTGATAGTAAAATTCATTGGACCCATGGACTCATTGGCTACCTGACCCTTTGAAAATTACTCTGATTGCCATACTTCCGTCTGCACCTTTTCACATGTGACAGAACAAAGCTATAAACATTCCCTCTTTATGTAGCAGAGCCACTCATTTTCAATTCTCTCCCCACCCCAAACTTTTCCTTTTGAAATATGAAATTGTCCTTAAGTTTACAAAAGATTATGATGGCATCAGCAGATGAAGAATTAAAATGAATTCCTAGTCATTTTCTACACGCACCCTACATATTTCTCCTACCCTTGCAATATTCAGCACAAATTATCAATGGTTGTGTCCACACTAGGCTGTTAAAGTGTATGTGGGCTGGTTTCCATTTTGTTCATATTAACGCTTGCAATTTTATGCCTCCAATGTTTCCCATTTACACTAGTGAGTGGTGCTTGTTAGACTGTATTCACACTGTGTGTTTTCATCCCCTTCATTCAAGTGGTGCTTCTCTGCATTAATTTTTGAAAGGCAAGGTTTTCAATCAAACATATTTGAACAAGGGAGCGGTAAAATAAATAAATACATAAAATGGGTTGCCACTTCTATTTCAGAGAGAGAGGGGAAAGGGGGGGAGACAGAAGGGGAGGCTGTCTCAGGATCTGTAAGTAAATGAAAAATAATCACAAATTTGGTGTACAACTCTTCTGGATTATATTAAAACTCTTTAGTGTCTGGATCTACTATGTTCAACATTTCTGTTTAGCACTTCAATCCACTCCTTTCTTGCTGTTTAAATCACTTTATCTTAACAGACCATTGCCAACCTGCAAAGCCATATAGATTCACCAGAAAGAACTTCATGTGTAGGCTATGTTGTCTATGAAGTTTCTACTGTGGTCATTTCTGTGGCTGAACAGCCAAACCGGTTTTAAACTGGAAGACGTCTTGTTTGTTCCTCTAGGCGAGTGGCAGTGGTATAATCTTTTAAGACAACTCTGGCTTGTCATACAGGTTCTGTATTGCGCTCGCAAAAGGTTTTTTTTTCAGAATTACAGCACAAGTAGACTGAAATTATTGGTAGGCTGAACTTCACTCACCTAATTGCTCTAACTCTGGTGGTGTTTTCAAGACACACAGACAGTAATATAAATTGAGGAAAAAAATGTATATGATTACTTTAGTTCCAGGTCAAATTATATGTATGTGGCTTGTCTGGAGTCCACCTTTGTTTAGGCTAACCCATAACACATTTAGAATATTACAGACACAGTGCTTAAGAAGAAGAATTTACAAAAGGGAAGATTTGGCAAAATATGATTTTTCAAAATGTAGAAGGCTATGGGAAGGCGTTTTTCAGAATTGGTGGATTATTTGGTTTTGAAAGTGTTCTTATGGGGAAGCAAAGGCTGAAAAAATGTATAATTTATTTAAAAATGTGATCTATTAGATGAGAACAAGCATGCCAATTGTAAATTTACTAATAATTTTGTTTTTCAAAAATTAAAGTCTGCTATAAGGGCACCCTCGCCTTCCTCTTCCCTCCTGTACTAAGGCAAAGATCAGAAAGTAGAGGGAAAGGTCGTTTAGTGTACTGCTGGTAAAATACAAATGAGAAAAAAGGATTAATTATATCACTTATTGCATCCAGGGGGCCAGGAGGTTTGACCGTCTATTTTACCATACCTTATAATTTTGAAGAATTCAGTGCATTTGGGCATTGCAAATGAACTGCTATCCAAAGCACTGTTAATAATCTAAAGTTGGCTGTTAACATTGTAGAAGCCACTGCCTATATAATTTCAGTGAATGACCTGAATGACACTGCAATGGAAAGTGAAATACCTCTCTTCCTTCTTTATGTTATTTGCCTTGAGCAAAGGCTGCTCCACATTGTGTATGTTTAGTCAAGCCCGCATGATGAAAGGGCAGCAAATAAGCTCAGACTCAAGCTTTGCTAAAGCTTCTTCTTCAGCGGAAAAGACTGAAGCAGAGGTAAAGTGCAAATTGTGTCAGCCAATTTCTGCCTTCTACTCACTAAGTTAAGGTAGAAATTGGCTCACACTGTTACATTCCCTAACTGAGCAAGTGGGGCTTCCTGTAGTCCACAACCTTGAGACTTGAAGAAACAATTCAGGAGGTACTAACCGCCCAGGGATCACTTGTAGGAAGACAGCCCTAAACAAGGCAAAGTGTTGGAAACCTGGTTAAGAAAAAGTAGCAAGGAAGTAAGAAGGGATTAGTTCATGCTCAACAAGAGCCCTAATCTTTTAACTCTGTGGTTTTTCTTTGTGTTCAATCAAAAAATATCACTATAGGTTTACATGGAAATAATAATCAGTGTTTCCACATGTTGTTCTTGGATACTTCTTCCTTGTACACAAGGAATTATGACCTTGAATCCTGTAGACTGCCATGGTTTTCAGTGGAATCAGCATAAATTATTATGTGATAAGGGCTACATCCCCTTATGTGATAAGGGGTACAGGATTTGAACTTCTGTAGCATTTTCCAGATGTTTTGGACTACAAATTCATAATCCCCAAACATTGGACATGCTGTCCAAACAGTTTCTGGAGGGCTATTATTATTATTATTATTATTAGTAGTAGTAGTAGTAGTAGTAGTATACCACCCTATATTGGCAGATCTCAGGGCAGTTCAAAGATAACAGGTTTCTCACCTCTTTTCTACAGTTTAGCCATTCCTGAGGAATGGCTATCTCCATAAAGTAATGCAAGTTTATTCCTAAAATCTGCTGTTAAGGACCATAACACAGGCTTTCAAAAGACTCTCACCTCATTTCTGGTAGCTACTTATTTTACAATCACAGCAACAACTTCCTGCTTATGGTCAATGAATGGGTTGTGTGTTTCCTGCAAACAGAAGTAGAAGTTTTACATGGCACAGCAAGAGGATAGAATGGTATCACAGAAGGGTATGGCGTCATAGTAAGGTCATCACAATCAGGGAGTAGCCAACATGGGAATGACAGGAAGCAGCTTCCAGAAGCTGAACAGTTGTCCATAGAGGCCTAATTCATACATTCAGTTGGAAGCAGTACTGACATAACGTGAAGAGTTACAAGCCATTTCTCTTTATCACATGAAGTCTCTTTCTAAACCAAGCAGTCATGTGGAGGTCTGGTTCATGTCATTCTAGAATCGTGACTGGGACTCGGCAATTGGTTCTTCAAGTGGTGGGCTGGGCTTGCTTTGTGGGGAAGGGTTGTAGCTCATACCACTTATTTACCATCCTATTTCAGTATCATCTGTGGCTAAACACTTGGGTATTCTATGTTTTTCACACATGAAAGAGAACTCTTGAAGACATTATGACCGGATTTATATATAATGCTAAGCCAAACCAAGCATGAATGAGGTGATCTCTGAGGTGATCACAGCTGACTTGATAAATGTTGATGTAACTGCTGTAAGTTAAACCATGGTTTGGCTTTGTGTGTAATTTGAACCTGGATTCATGGTTTGTCTTGCTCTGGACAAACCATGAGCTGTAACCAAAGTTTCTTCTTGGTTTAGAAACTCCTCTCCAGGAGTCCACACATTCACACAAAGTCATGTTTTAGCTTACATTGTGCGCCAAGTCAACCTTTTAACTTGATCCTGAGTGTGAAATTCACATACAGAAACAGGTTTATATGAATTCCATTATGAGTAAGAACCAATTTTGCACAATCCATTCTGAAGCACCACAGCTAGCACCCAGACGGCATTCATATTTCCTGTTTCCCATGGGAAACATATGGAGTGCAAAGATATGGGCAGTGCTGTGCCAGCTCTAACACTGCCATTCATCTTCATGAAAAAGAACAACAGGTGATCTGCACTGTCAAAAAGTGGTGATGGAGACTGTGTGTGCGAATGTTATGGGATCAAGTTAGATAGATATTTGCATGCTACTCTAAGTAGGGATATTTGAAGTGGGACTTATCTGTGGATTTTAGAGAACAAGAGGAGCCGTTTCCCTATGACTATGCTATATCAGCATAATGTTCTGTTCTGTTTTTCAATATATTTTAATTGATTTTCAAGATAACAGTACAAATATAAAGAAACATATGCCCCCATTTATAGCAGCACCATGTTAATGGAGTATAGAAAACCTTTGTTTACGATGATTCAAGCAAAATATATTAACTGCAGTTTCAAATGGGGGTGTGCGTTTAGGTATCAAGAGGTAGGGTGGCAATAAATAAGAGAAACAGGTTTCCAAGACCAGTGTTTCTTTTCCTTTTCTAGGATAGGCTCTCGGGCTATTTTAGACCCTGCTACCAGGGATAGCCATGACAATAAATCCATGTAAATTTATTGAGGTCATGGGTGGTTTTTTTATTTAAAAATTTACTATATTTTCATGGTGTTAGCTAAGGCATGACAAGCAGTATGCTTTTGTGGTTACCAATACTTTGCGGATGACTGGATTAAGCTGGTTTTTGGTCTTGTACCTTACAGCCCACCAGAGGCATGCTGACATCACTCAGAACTGTTCTGTGTGTTCTGTGTTACTGCTTCCAGGCAGTGCACCAATTTCCTGTGTATGCTATTTCTTCCTACATGAATGAATCCCTCGGAGGTACATTTTCAAGGAAACATGTAAGAGGCCTGTGGATGGAGTTAAGTAACATATATGGTGCGATTCCATAGTGCATGTACTTTCTTTCAGCCACCTTCAAAACAATGCTTGAATGTCAACAGTGACTTAGCTCGGTCTTATCTACTGGTCATGGTTAAGCATGATCACCATTTCCTCTGGGCTGGACTCTGAAACAACAGTAACATTTCAAATGTCTAGAATTATTATTATTTTTTTGCAATGTGTGACAGCAGGATCCTGCATTCATCCTATCTGTTTCTACTTACGATATAGGTACCAGCTCTTTTTCCTGGGTTATATGTCTTCTGTAGACCAGCCTGGTTCCGTGTTCTAGGTAATGTCCCTTAGCACACCACACTTCCAGTGGTTATTAAGACATTTTCAGCTCTTATTGAGGAGATACCGACTTTCTTCCAACATTTGTCCCAATAGTTGGAGAGGCATGGTAAGGAACAGCTGCCTATGAAAATATGGCCCTTGACATGGCAGGCTGAAGCAATAACCCAGCAATGGATCTGTTAGTTGATAAATATATTTTTGGTGGCTCAGCTGCTCATCTTCAGGTGGCAACTGTGTGTATGCCTTGAGCAGCACAGGTACATACATGGCATGAAAAAACTAGCTCTAAAACAAAGACATTTATTTGTTTGGAAGTAAAGTCCCATTAAATTCAATGGGACATACTTCTAGAAAACTAGGTGTAGGATATGGTGGTCTAAGTGCTGGTGCAGACACTGCTTTAGGCGGCAGTTCTATATACAGACTTACCTGGAAAATAGTCCCACTGAACTCAATGGGAACTATTTTGAACAGACATTCAATGTCTGTTAATGCTTTCCGTTTCAGTTGCATGCTACAAAGCTAAATTCCCAGCACTTGAAAAACAACATTAGGTTAAGAATTTGAGTGGGAGAGATATACAGTGGTACCTCAGGTTACATACGCTTCAGGTTTCAGACTCCGCTAACCCAGAAATAGTACCTTGGGTTAAGAACTTTGCTTCAGGACGTGAACAGAAATTGTGCTTCCGCCGTGCAGCAGCAGTGGGAGGCCCCATTAGGTAAAGTGGTGCTTCAGGTTAAGAACAGTTTCAGGTTAAGAACGGACCTTCGGAACGAATTAAGTACTTAACTCGAGGTACCACTGTATAGTCATTTAGACTCCTGCTTTCTCCTTTGTTGCAGATAATACTTACTTGATTGCGACATGTTGATTATTATATTTTGGTTATTTTAAGCTCCTTTTCATTAGTTGGTTTGGATAGTTTTAGTAGAATGGTGAAGTGTAAATACCTTAAACAAGCAAATTGACAAACTATTTGTGCAGCAGGAGATAAAGGTGGGGAAGAAAACATAAAAGCTGAAACAAAATTACATTAAATCCTGCTCTGCTGTGATATAAGCCACACATCCATTGATTTAATGTGAAGTACTAACTATGTGAAGGGGTACAACGCTACACAGGTACTGCTCCTGTAGCAATTACAAATGTAACTGAAATAAAAGCCAGAAACAGGAAGCCCCCACCCTTAAAAAAAAAAATCATGTCCCCAAGGCAGGCATCTGTCTTAAATGATATAATTTGTCAACTTTCCAGCATCTTTTAGTTCTGAACACAAAAAGAAGTCCTGTTACACAAAGGACATTACATATTCATTAGCTGGAATGTTTCTAAAGTATCTAATGCAGGGTTTTCATTTAATAAGAAGCAGTTACTTGCAACTGTGCAGTACATAAAAATAAATTCTGGGCACACTAATAGCTGTTCTAGTCTGGGTTTGATGGAACTTTTTGTGGACAGGACAAGGGTTTTAAGCAGTGAGCACATTATTGCCACATGCTAAAAACTAGCATATAGTCTAAAATCTAGATTTTTGCGTGGGGTGATGAAATCTAAAAGTACTAAGGCAGTTTAAACAAGTTATCTATACAGGTCACATGTGAGAGATACCACATCTGAAAGTGGTGTGTGTGGTTTTTTTAATCAAAGAAAATAGTAATTAATCTTCTATTTACCCCTCACAATGAGGATTACTTAGTGCATATTTAAACTGCATATAAGATTTAACTACCGTGCAAACTGCCCCAACGCTGCCCTGCCAATGACCTTAAGCACAACATGGAAGGAAGGCCATTCTATGTAGAAAAGAGAAGTAATTTATCCACTACGATTGTTTGGCCCCAGCCCCCTTCTCTAAAACTGAGGCTGACAGTTGTGTTGAATTATGGATAGTGTATTTGCAGTGTGTACAATAATCTCCTAAAGAAAGTGTTGAGAACATCAAACTTATTTTACTTATAATTTCAGGCTATGTTTAAGCAATGGCCTTGGAGCAGATGTAATAGTTGCTAAATTTTTTAATCTCCACAAGCATTTTACTTATAATGGCCGCTATCTTCCGAACACCAAATCCACAGTAAATCCAAATGCAATCAATGGAACTTGGGAGAACTGAAATCATGATGTCTTAATAGAATCTGTTTCCTTAGAGTAAATAAAAATAGTGTAAAAACGATCAAAGCCCACAAAAGAGGATGGCTCCCTACCCCCTTTTAATGGTGTGCTTTGTTTTTCTTTTACTTGAGGTTACCATATCACCCCAAACATGCACTCACATTCAGGATTTATCATAGCCCCTCAAAACATAATAAATTTCTCTTCTCTAGCTTAAGGATCCATCAGTTAAAATGTTAGTCTTTCATCTTTATTACCCTCCCATTAAAATGAGAGAAACCGGGACTCACTTCAGTTTAGAAGAAGCAATTTGGTCGGTAATGTCCTTACTACTCAAGTCTTTACAAAGAGAGAAAAGTGCATTACCGCTTATATTTCACACATATATCTGACTAAGAAGCAAGTAAACCTTTCAGATGCATACTATGTTAAATTTAATAATATTCTTTGATTAGATTATTTTATTGCAACATTTTGCCATTGCCAGTCATTCCCCATACACATTTATGTTAATAAAACCTGCAGTTTTTTAGTCTCTCTCTCTCTCTCTCTCTCTCTCTCTCTCTCTCTCTCTCTCTCTCTCTCTGTGTGTGTGTGTGTGTGTGTGTGGGTTTTTGAAGACTGCCTGCTCTTCTACAGCTGTTAGATCTGAAATGGACAGATTAATAACTAACCATCACATTGGACTAGGTTTTTTTGTACATTGCACCAGTAACCCTTTGCTATAATGAGGACACAAAGAGCTTCGCATCAAGGCTGCGCCTCTTCTTCATAACTCAAAAGCGTCACAGTGGCAATAGTCTCTAGTGCTATTTGTCTTTAGTGCAGTTGTGACACTTCGGCATGATCCATAATTTGGCAGCTATTTACCGTGACATTTCCCTTCAGTGCAGCCATAACATTCAGCGAAGCCATTATTTGGTTCCATTTACCATATAAATTGTATTGTTGTGCATGCATGCTAGCAGCTATATTAGGCACCTGAAAATGAGTAAATCTTGTAAAATAGATACTAACAGCTATTCAGCAGTGGAGTTCCTTTCTAGCTCAGACTGAAGAAAAGCAAACAAACAAACAAATAACATTTCTGAAAACTGCCGCAAACTTTTCCCTCAGCAGCTGCAATTATCTGTATTTGCACAGCATGGCAATTATACTCAGCAATTGGCTTCTCCTCCCCCACAAAAAAATTAACATTATAATGTTATTGAAATATGATTTAATTTTAAAAGGTATTAAAATACTTCAGTGCAACAGTTCAATAAAAAATGTA
Source organism: Podarcis filfolensis (assembly GCF_964270895.1). Taxonomy (NCBI): domain Eukaryota; kingdom Metazoa; phylum Chordata; class Lepidosauria; order Squamata; family Lacertidae; genus Podarcis; species Podarcis filfolensis. The sequence continues at coordinate 37,303,103 of NC_139603.1, read as the reverse complement.
CAGGGTAAAATGTGCAGAATACTGCAAGTGAATATATCTGGTGGAGAATATATATGTGTATCTAAAAAAACAACTACGACAACATCACAGGTTTGGCCTTTCTTGACACATTTTCCTTGTCTGTGTTTGCTATATGTAGAAAAACTCAAGTTGCTGCTGTCTGCAAACATCCAACTTTTTCCACAGCAAGCAAATTTGAGTGGAAAGGTTAAATTAAAAGTTTGGGGGGGGGAGGCACAATATGCAGTGCTATCCTAGGTGTAGCTCCTCAGAAGTAATTCCCATTTAGTTCAATGTGACTGACTTCCAAGCATGTAAAGGTTTGCAGACTCCATGAGTTAATATTCTTAAAAAGCCAATTCTCTATATAAATATACAAGGCATTTCCTAGACATTTTATTATTTGTATTAAACCATTATTGGCATTCAATCTGAATGACTATTTGCATTCATTTAAGGATTAACTCTGTAAAGAGTTTTTAAAGTATCTTTTTATAAAACAGTCAAAGCTAGGATCCAAAGTTCTGTGCATGCAACAGGGCTTTTCTTGACCACCAGTTGCTGGACAGCCCCTGGTGTCCTGCCTGTCATACTAATCCAGGATATAAGACTGTGCAATGGGCTACAGCTGGAAAGGAAAACCAGCAGTCCTGCCCTAGCAAGCTGAAGCACTTTTCAATCATCCACTGCTAGGAAATCTGGATCTTGGCCCAAGTGTCTTCATTGTTAATCCCTTGCAATGAACTGACAGTATTTCCTGTCCATATATGTTTGTTATCTTATCATTAATATACCCTCATTCTGAGCACTACCCATAAGAAATACTACTTCTTATGCTGCCGCCAAAGACTTCTGCATTATTTAAATTCATCACTTACTCGGAATCAACATAATTTATACTATGGTGAGGCAACAACAAATCTTTTAAGTTAAAGCAGGGATATGTGGATTTAATAAAAAGTGTGTGTGAGAGAGAGAGAATAATCCAATTATCAGGCACAATAGGATACACACATCAGGACTAAGAATTACCTGTAAACACCAAGCCTTTCCACAACATCAAAGTGCCACCCTACCACACCTAGCTTGATTCAATGAAGAATGGCCTGGCGAAGAGAACAAGAGAACAACAGCAACAATGCAGCAGCAACGGCAAGAATGTTACGTGCAAAAATCTTTGGGTAAATTAGTAAGCTCGGAAACTATTGTTTCACATCTAAAGAGAATAAGATGCAGTTGTTAACAAGCACACAATCCAGGTTATGCAACCCATAGTTAAGCATTTATATCCCATTGATTCCAATGTTTAACTATCTCATTCCCAGTTTACACTTTGGGGCATGTGCATTTGCTGTAAAGTAGCAAAGTGTGAAGTGGAGATACTTGGATGTAAACATGCTGAGGTGGATATGCACCGGGGAGCCTCAGCATATGAGGACTTAACAGTCCACTGTGAGTCTACAATCATGTATATGTGTTTCACTCATGAAGGTATTCACTAAGGTCAACACTGGTGTGCATATCTATTGATGTTACTCAATCCTCTCTAGGTCTACATAGAAATAAGTTTCGATCAATTCAAAGGTAAGTGGGCATAAGACTACAACCTGAACATACTTGTTAGGAACATTCTTTAATTTAAATTTCAACACTAGGCCTTTACATATATATATATATATATATATATATATATATATATATATATATGATTGATACTGAAACTGCCTCTTCAGCTTTGACTCATTTGATGTTAATTGTTACGAACTGAAACAGAACAGAATGGGGGTTGGTCAAGATGATCCTTGGTGATCCCTACCAATGCTACCATTTTATGATCATGTAGAATTACTTACTTTAAAAAGTATGAAATTGAATGTTGTAACCATGCTTCTAGGTAAATGTGGTTCTTCACTATGGGAATCAATCAGAGGCGTGTGCACACAACTGGGAAGGAACACACTCCACCTGGCTGAAATCTTAAACATAATTACTTTGAAGTAAGGCCCAATGAAATCAGTGGGACTTGTTTTTATTTAGATATTTTACACTACCTTTCAGGGCATAAACACCCCTCTCAAGATGACTTGCACAGTATTTATGATTGGGGTATAAATATTTTGATGTTTTGTTATAGTTCCTCAAAGAGACAGAATTGTGAAACTCAAGTGCTCAGGGTCAAAAATTTGGGGGAAAACAGGCTTTGGTCACTTCACATCTCTATGTGCTGCTGAAGCATATTATAACGATGGCTCCTAATATCTAAAACTGAATTTTGTTCTTCACAGTTGTGCTGTACAGAGAAACAAATAGCTGTCTCCACTTTTGTTCACCACCAAAGGGAAGCCAAATACTTCATCCTAATGAGAATGTTTCCATAGGGTGATCAGCTGCTGGATCCAAAATATACTTTGGGTTTCACCTACCAAGCAAATTTTCCAACATCCCAGTCCAAAACCCAGTTTAATTGGAATACCTGGATTTAAGCCACTTAAGGTCCCACTGAAATCGGTGGTGCCGAGTTGGCCTAAATCCTACTACTTGGGTGTGCTTTTAGCTACAGGGCAGCAGGAATTTTAAAAACCATGCTTATGAACCTAAAAAGGGGAATCTGTTCAACAATAAACATCAGAGTGTCCTTAAACGAGAACACTGATTGCCAGAATGCCTGAAAAAGCAAATAGCTGAAAGTGGAGAATTGCTACATATTTAAAAATACCAGTTTATTCCACACGTGTATTGTTTTTGGAAACAGTAAACACTCTTTTGCATCTTCATGTTCATCTTAAAGAGATTAACCCCTTCTCACAAAACAACAACTAAAATGGCAATCTGAAGCCAACTAAGAAACATGGCTTGTCTGCTTAACAGTAGGTCCCATTCAGCAGAGATTCAGTGGGGCTTACTTAATGGTAAGTAGTCATAAGATTGCAGTTGAAGTTGCACAAAAAATAACGGAAGAGAATAAATGGACAACTGAAGCACAGTGTAAAAAAATTAATAATAGTCAAAATGATTTTAATGCTTTAAAACAATATAAATTCTTACAAAGGTTGAAATATAAATTATTACAAAGGCTTCACCTTATTGCATAGTTCAGCACAGTCCTCTGGTGCCATTATAAGCAAGCGATCTAGTCACCATCATTTCCTTGTAAGGTGAGGGGCTTCGTTAACGCTGTTCTTAAGATTGCCTTAATATTAGTAGAATGTAGCGTTATACCAAAGTTAACCCAATTAACGGGTTAATATAGCCAAAAGAATAGTTAGAAAGTGGTATTACAACATGAAGATTTCAAAATATAACTATAAAACCTTATATAAAATTAAAACAAACTTTCATTTAAAAACAAAAGCTGGCACTTTCGTAACTAGTAAAAAATATCTTTTGAGTTACATAAATCTGCATTTTATTATTGTATTTGCAACCAACACAACTGAAAAAAGATAATTTCTCATTTTTAAATTATATCAAGTGCAACCCGCTAAGATGCTGCCCTGTGCTACTGAAAAGCACTCTTGCTTGACTCCCATTGCTCAAGCAGAATGTCCAGGTGAATTGCACCCATCCTTTTTTATAGGAAGAATCGATAATATTATTGATTTCACTTAAAATATTAATATGCCTTTATTTACTCAATTCGAGAGGAAAGCTGTAGGTGAAGATTTCATAGTTGGCCAGATTCAAATCCAATGCAAGTTTAATCCTTAGTTCGCTCAAAACTCCCAGACAAAAACGCAGAACTGTTTAATGCAATGCCAACGACACATGGAATTTTTAAAGAACACAAAGCCACTTAAATTCAACAAATATTTTTTAACGAAAGCCTACATGCTATTTTTTAATATGTTACCCATTGGCAACTTTAAAGAAATAGTTATTGTGAAGCATAAAGTGCCCATTTTCCCTCTTTTGATTTATATCATTGTTCTGTTTTTACAGCTTACTGTTGACAGAGTGAGGTAATTCAACTACAATTTTTCCAATGTTTTTCCCCATGTACATATAATCTATAGCGTGGAATACAGACTCTAAGCCAGCGAATTTGCCCTCTGGAGACATGTCTCCAAGGTCCACCTCACAAACCAGTTCTCTGTTTTCACACATTTCGATCAAGTGTTTCATAGCCGTTTGGTATTCAGAAAGGTAATGGTTTAAGAAGAAACCCCGGATGCTGGCAGATTTCCTTAGCAGCTTTGCTGGCAACATTTCCACATGACCAGGCTGAAGGCCAGTACGGGTTTGGTAGCCAGAGATAAACCCAATAATGATCAGGCGCCCTTTGGTAGCCAAGGAGCTGACAGCCAAGTCAAACATCTGCCCGCCGACAGATTCATACACCACATCCACACCTTTCGGGTAGTCCTTCTTAAGGACAGCAGCAAGGTTTTCAGTTTTGTAGTTGATAGGGTGGTCACAGCCTATGGATTTCAGAAAGCCAGATTTTTCATCACTGGAGCATGTTCCTATTACGTGACATTTTGCCTTCTTGGAAAGTTGCACGGCAAACTGACCGGTTCCTCCTGCTGCGGCTGTCACCAGAACCGTCTTCCCATCAGACAGTTCTCCAAGCTCCTTCAGGCTGATATATGCTGTAGTTCCACTTACCAGTAGTGTAAGAAATTCGGGTTTCACAGAGGGTACCGGGATGGCTTCTTTGGCAGGAACAATGGTATATTCAGCAAAAGCACCAGGCCTCATGTAGGCCACTGGTTGGCCCACTGTGTATCTAGCGCTGGCACTTAGGCCCAAGGCTACCACTTCACCAATTCCTTCAAAACCTACGTCAAATGGGGGCTTAACTGACGTGTCATATCGGCCAGCTGAGTAGTTAATATCGGATGCATTAATGCCGACAAATCTAGAAGCAAACAAAAATGTATTAGGCTCTCTTTTTTGACAAGGCATTTTTTTCGTCGTAAGAAAAACCTTTCGCTTAAATGCACAAGGTAAGAAATTTCAATGCTGCATATTCAAATATCTCAAGAGTTGGGGGTGGGGTGGGGGAACGCCTTCTATGCAAAATGAAAATGGAAAGGTTGTTTTAATCTGGATTTAGCTTTACCGATAACACAATTTGACATATTTTGTACATGCAAAGCATTTTCCCCTTGCCTGTTTCATGAAAACAAGAACAATAGAAATGAGTTTTGATAAACTAGGGAATAAAACTACTTTTTTCTATTAAAAAAATACAGCAGACTAAAATATGAGCAAAGTAGTAAGTATGTTGACTCTGGCAATAAATTTACATTTCAGATTATAACAACACATTTAAGTGACTAATGATAACATGAAGTATCAATGTCCTCTCCAAGGTCGATGGTCATAAGTGTTACTGCAGGCAAATTTAAAGAAAATGGATGGAGTGTCTGTAACAAATTTGCCTTTTGATGCAACTAATTTGCACATTATTAAAATATTTTGCTGTATACAAATTACTCACAACACCTTAAAACAACCTTGAAGGACTAAAATTATGCAACAATACTTTTGAGCACTATTGACCTCTAATGAGTAAAAATGAACATAAGTATTAAAAAGGCACAAGTAATTTAATGATGGGTGGTGAAGTGGCTTATGATGCTGAAATACAAGTTATCTGTACGCACACAGAGTTTGCAGCCAATTTTCCCACAGAAACCTGAAAACAAAAATATGATTCTGTCATAAACAGCAATGTGACTGTTTCTCTTCTATAACCAAAAATAAACAAATTATGGCATTTAATTATGTGGAAGTGTGAAAATATGTGAAAAATTGATTTTAATGCAACTAGAGAGCTGTTTGTGGATTTATGGTAATTTGAAATAGCTGGCACACAGCGAAACAACAAAACTGAAGGAAGTGCACTGGCCATTTCTAACTCTAAGAAAAATCTCTTTCATTTATTAAAATGTACAGAGTTCAATACAGATAGCTAGATACAGAAATAGATGCATATTCACAGAGGGAGCTGTGTCTTCTGTATGTCTCCCTAATTCTTCATTTAATCCAGTCTGCGTCTGTAGCAAGGAACACATTTTTTTTACCTCATTTTTAGAAAACAAAGGCATCCCCATCCAGTTAAAATTTACATAACTCCTATTTCCCATTCTGAAAGGGGAGCGTAAGAGAGGAGGGCAGATTCCAAGGTAAAGGGGCTGAGGTTGCCTTGAGGACGTGAGAAAGGAAAGATCAGAGAGCCAAGGCACAAGGTCGGAAGGGCTCCGACACAACACGACAACTCCCTGCTTTTTGCATTATACCCCACGCAACTACTTCTCGCAGAGAGGCTGCTAAGCCAGAGTCCGCTGGGCGCGCAATCGGCCTCATTCATTCATCCCCGCACAGTGTCTCCTGGGCGGCAGGGAGAAATTGCCTCTCCCCGCCCCCCAGCGCCCGAAGTCACACAGGCAGCATGCGAGGGGGGCTTGTCTGCAGCCTTCCTTCGGCAATCCTAATTGTTGCGCCCCTTCCCTTCCCTGTCCCGGGCTCTGCAATGCTTGCGCTTGCTCCAACAGCCCGCGCAAGCGGTGCAGGAAAAGTGACTCCAGAGCAAAGTCGGGGCTTTGTGGTCCGATTTAGGCTGCACTTTACTTGCAACAACCCAGACTCGTTGCAAAGCAAACGGGACTTGCCAGTTTCACACACCCATGCAAAATGGTGCAGGACAGGGCTGAGCCAGCAGAAATGCACAACTTCGGCTCAGCCAAGCAGCGTGCCTGGAGACAGGAGCTTTCCCCTCGCTGCAAAAAGTCGTATTACCCCTATACTAAAACATCGCTGGCAAGGGCAGGCAGATGAAGAAATGCGGCTATAAGGAACAGGGTGGCTTAAAAAAACAACAACCTGCAAGTAGCCGAAGGGGCTGGAAAACTCAGTCGCACCTTGTTAACAATAACAGGTGAAAACCCCCCCCCCCCCGTTCACCTCTGTGATCTGTCCCTCCACAAATGCATTGCAACTGAGCACCTGCTTGCAAATGGGTGCGTGTGCAAGAAGGGAGAGGCTCAGCTCTACGTTGCGTATCTATGGGGCACCCCAGCGAGAAGGGAGCATGCCAGCCTTGGCCCCCAGCAGAGCGGGAGCTCGGAGCCCGGCTGGGTCCTACTGGGGTCGGCTCAGGGGAGGTCGGCGGGAGGTCCCCTCCCTCCCAGGCCCCTCCGCCTCCCGCTTTGCCCTCTCTGCCAGCACATGGCCACTTGCAGTTCGCCCTCCCCTCGCCTCCTCCTGGCGCTGCTCGCGTCTCTTTCGTGGCTCAGCTGGGAAGCGCAGGCAGAAAGTCTCCGGGCAGGCTGTGCAAAGGGAAGGGGGCGAAAACAACGTACTTTTTAAAAAATCATTTCTTCCAAAACAGAGTTGCGCCCCTCTCCGCTAGATGCATCTGAAACCTCTCTCTCACCATTCCTCCATCGAACTCGAAGATAAGGGCTGCGTTTAGAAAACAAGCCCTATCTTTTCCCAGCCTCTGCTCGAAAAAGGCGCCTGCCCTGTCCAGATCTTTCTTTCCGAAGTAGTGGAAACACTGTTCATTTTCGTTATTAATCAATACCACCTCCAAGTTCTGCTACCCCCCCTCCTGTATTAAAATACAACTCTGGATCCCAGCCCCGGGGGGGACGGACTACGTTCCTATTTCAGCAGTGGTGTGGATAATAAGGGGAATTATTGTGATTTTGCTGTATGTTGTAATTTTTTAAGTAGCTCTTATGAGGTATTCTGAAGGAGAAATCAATGGCCTCCCTTGCCATTCCCAGGACAAAGTTGCACTAAGGAAGGGGGGAGCGGTGCAGGGTTATTTGGCGATTTGTACAGACCCGATCCTCTACCTGCTTACTCGCGGGAAATACACGCACTGGCAGTAAATCCCATTAGACTCAGTGGAGATTCTGGGAAGAGATGGGGAGGATTGTGCTGTCAAGTCTCCCTTGGGCTTACTAGGAAGGTCTGCAGCCTGCGTGTCGGTGGCTTCCAAGGGAAGATGCAAGTTCAAGATCAGCTTGCAAACTTGCGTGGAGGAGGAGAGTTGGCAACCCGCAGTCATTGTTCTCTCGGTTAAGTACGTGACCTTCATCGAGGGGGCCTTCGCTACCCTCCTCCCAATTTTGTGCTTTGCATTTCCCTAGGAAGCGACCCAAGCCTTTCGCAAATATGCAAGATGAGAGCAGCGATACAATTCCTAATACTAATACGGATCCGAGCCGTCCCCACCCCAGCCCCCCACTCCACAATAATAATTGCAGGCTGACTCGCCCCGGCTTTATTTATACTAACACATTCGATTTGAAAGGAGAAAAAGGGGAGGGGGCGAAGCGTCTTCAAAGTGGGGTTAGAAAGCGGCTTCGTTTACTCAAAAACAACTTGCAGAAGTCAGGAGAGCGAGGGGGTAGGGCGAGGACCTTGAGCAGGCAGACACAACAAAGTCACCCAACCCAGGAGCACGCCAGGAAAAGGGGGGAAAGCTCCCAGACCAAACAAGCGCAATCGCTGAAAACACTTCGCCCCACATTCCTATTTTTTCCCCTATCTCCAAACTCCCTCCCCGAACCCATGTCTTGCTTCCCACTTTTGCTACCCAATTTTCTGTATGATATCCCCTCTCAAGAGAAAACAGAGCCCCCACTATGAGACCCGCCACTTTTTATTTTAAAGAAACACACACAAACGCGCACTTACACCCTCACTTCCTTGGTCACGTATTGGCTAAGAAACCCAGAAAATGCCTTTCGGGGTGGGATGGAGTTCAGACAAAGGTACGGAGATATATGAATGGCTTAAAAAACACCCCCCTCCTTAAATTTATTTATTTGTTTATTTCTCCTGGTCCTCAATCCTCTTTTACCGCCCAATCACAGCTCCCACAAAATGATCAGAAGTTTAATGTTTCAAATCGATTCCCAGTTTGCGGGCATTTCTCTCGGAATAAGAGGCTGGAGTGGATTTTTTATTTTATTTTTGCTGTTCAGAAAATTATCAGAATAAGGCGAGGGAGCTGTTTTCCAGAGAGAGGGGGAGGGAGGGGGGAAGGACACTTAAACAGAATCTTGTCCTAAAAAAAGAAGGAAAGAAGTTAAACGAACTTAAATTGCACCAAGGCAACATGTGCGTGTGTCTGTTTTACTTGGGAGAATGGGGTACTATTTTGCATTATGCCATTTTCTCTTTTCACAGGAGTAATGGGGCTAATATGTTTATTCTCCAGCCACCGCAGCAGCTGATTTTCTTTTCTGTTTCAGTTTGAGATAAAGTGTACAGTATTTTCAAAGCTGGACTAGCTCCCCCCCCCCAGAGTGTGTACAAGGTATTGGGCGTGGAAAGAGAGAGAGTCCCGTGTAAGCTTTCAAGGTAGGCACAGGCGTTAGGTGGAAAGCTTTATTCTTAACACGCTTTATTCCGCACTAATTTTGCACTCTCCTGCCTTGGGTGAGAAGCTCCAGCAACAAAACTGAACATCTCACGCAAATCCACATGACACAAAAGTTGCGAACTCCAATCCTGTGATTTCTCACACGCACCTTTTGCAAACTAAAAAAAGAGAAAGTGTTTTTTAAAAAACGAGTTACGATCCTTGGACTCTCTTTGCCTGAGTCCCCGGGTGAATGCTGCTCTAGCCCCCCTTGCCTCCACTTCGGAGAACGCACGGGCACATCTTTCCAGTCCCCAGAGAGCCCACCCAGTATCAAGGGCAGGAGGGGAAAGAGTTACATTGAAAACAAAATAAATTGCATGCATAAATTTTCAAATTTCATGGGGGAGGGAGAAAGTGTTGCGGGGGAGGAGATTCGAGAACAAGGACGTAGCAATCTTCCGATAGGCAGTAGGGAGGCCAGGATATATTTTATCTTCACGCAGCATTTTAAACCAGCCGATCCCCCCCTCCTATATCCCCCAACCAAAGGAATTTAACTGCAGCATGAGTGAGATTTTTATTAAGGCTTCACATATTTTTGCTCTCCAAAATACTATGTCCTGATGACAGCAGCAATTCAAACCTTTGACACCAGGGAGGGCATCTCTCCCTGTATTGTGGGTGTTGTACATTACATAAAACACGAACATTTTGCTAGGGTTCAGATACAGGTATGATATACACTGTCTTTCATACTGAAGACTGTGTGTATTGTGTGTGTAATTCACAAATCACATAATTCTGTGTATTTGTGCTTAATCTATTTTAGCCCTATTGGTTCCAATAGGGCTAAATTTACTGAAATGCAATTTATGCTAGATTACCAACCAAGTAATCACTTCTAAATATTAAAAAATGGATTGTTAGGGACGAATCTAAGGTCTACCTGAACCTCCTCCAACACATAGTCACCAAACTCACAATCACACCTTTAGAATTCCATTCTCCCATGGATTTTTAAGATTTCCACTTTTAAAGTCCCCACTTTGGTTTTAAGATATTCTATCATCTAGAAAGGCAGCAGCAGCAGTAGGAGGAATATAATAATAAAAAAAATAATAAATATTGCTAAGATTGTTGAAGTAGAGGTTTTGTTCTACAAATTTTCAGGTACATGGAGAGAACAGCTCACAGAAGAAAATGGGAACTCAAGTCCTAGTTAGCTACTAGCTAGCCCGCAATTTACAGCATATTGCTTTAAGCAAAATGTGACGTCTTTACTTCATCCATGACCTGGATGCAGTGCAAAAGCAGCTCAAACCAGGCAAAGGAATCGTCTGAAAATAGTGCTACACCTTGTCGAGGGCTACAATCCTGATCACACTTACTTGGAAGTAAAGGTCACTGAAATGAATAGGGTTTACTTCCAAGTAAACATGGTGAGGTCAGGGAGGGGAGCTGCTTATCCCCATTTCCCTCCTCCGGTCTGTGCCTTCTGCTTTGCTTTAGTCGTAGAAGGAGGAAGAGGGCCAGGGAGTTAAGACACTCAAGAGTGACGGGGAGAGGTGGGTGGCAGTCATTTGTGGCCCTCTGCTTTCCTGTTGATTTCTGGCTTGCTTAAGGTTAGTGACGTGGAGGACCGAGGTGGGGGAGGGGTGGAGAAACAGGCAGAGTTGCACACATAACTTGCTCTAAACAACGTCTGGAGTGTGTTACATGCGCGCGCACAACCCCCCCCCCCGAAGACTATAAATAACCTATATACAACGTCCCAATTGCTGTGTATTAATCACACGCAGAGATCTACGCAGCTAGTCAGTTTTACTGTATAAAACATAGCCCTCGCAGATCCACAGAGAACAAGTCAGGGGCGCTCGCTCATGAGAACACACGAACACACACACACACAAACACAGTGACAGTTGTAGGAACATGGAACAAACATTTGCAGGCAGAAATCTGGGCGGGACTTGGAAATCATTTCCTGGTTGCTGAACTCCCTTCCTGAACTCTCCCGTCGCATACAACTTTCAGATCAGCAGATGCACACGATACATTTAAAGCACGTTCCACACACACGGCGTCCCCCCCCCCTAAAGAATCGCGGGACCTGTAGTTTTCCCCTAACAGAGGTAGTTCCCAGCCTCTTTAACAAACTCTAGTTTTCAGGGTTCTCTGGGGGAAAGCATGTGGATTGAATGTGCTTTAAACGTAAGGTGTGGATTTGATGGGAAACTATCACCCTTCTTCAGGCTTGTATCATTCTTAATACCTGCTGTCCCTCCTCCCCGTGATTCCTTTCAGTTTAACACATCATTAAAAAAAAGAGAGCAGAGGGAGGGGGAGAGCGAAGCAATATACACATTTTACCTCTCAGCAAATGGAAACGTTTCATCATTTGCACAGAGGTGTGTGTGTGCGCCAGCGCGGGATTATGGCGTAAGCCATTCACAACAATAAAATTAAATCAGCAGTCGCCAGATGGCAGCTGGTACGATTTGATAGGATCACATCGAGTGAATGACTGCGTGCACACGAGAGAGGAGGCCAAAAGGGTGTGAGAAGTTAGGATAAGCAGTAGGGCAGGAAAGGGGGCTCGCATACCCCACTCCCCAAAAAACACCCACGGAGAAGATGCAAAGAAGAGTTGGCGAAAAGGTAGAGAGAAAATGACGCGGGGGAGGGGGAAGCAAAATCTCACCTGTTTCTGACAAGCAGATCGCCGTCTCCCGGGAGTGGCACAGGCGCATCGTGTCGTAGGCTCACAGCCTCTCGGAAGTTTGAGCTCAGCTTCGTCACCACCAGCTTCTTCATGGTGGTGGGGATGGACGAGCCGTGGAAATCCAGAAAGTGGCGCGAGTAGGACATGTCCACGATGGGCCGGGGCCGAGCACCACCCAAGCAAGACCGGAGGGGGCTCGCCCAAGGACGCCGCTGCAGCCAGCACAGCTGAGCTCCCCAAGACCTCAGCAAGGCGCTGCTCTGGGCGTGGAAACTCATGCCTAATCCCGCATCTCGCTCCGTGCTTACCGCCCTTTGCTCGGCTTTCTCCGCACCCCCTGGGCGCTCTTTCTTCCTCGGCTAGGAGGGTTCTTCCACAGGCATGCAAACCTCAGCACAGGCTGCAGGAGACAGGCTCTGCACAGACCGGTTTGTGTATGTAAATAAAGTCTAATGCAGCAAGCTGCAGCCTGCCTCGAGACCTCCCTTTCCAGCCCCTCCACAATACAGGAAGCTCAGAGCAGCAGCCGCAGCAAAAAATCTCCTGCAGCTGATACTGTGCTACCGTCACTAGTATTTTTTTAAAAAAAGAAAAGAAAAAAGAAACCCAACAACAATATCACAGGGACAAAGTTCTTCCTGTTTCAGCCCAGCCTGCCCTGCCAAGTTGCTGGTGCCGAGGGAACACAAACATCGCGCGTTTGTGTAGCCTGCAAACAGAACAGACCTAGACCCACACAAGCGTATGTTGGTGATCACAGCATCTACGGATTTCTTTCACTGGGGGGGGGGGAGGATTTTTTTTTGTGGGGAGTGGTTAATCCCCACGATCTTTCTATTTGAATTTTTTATGGGGTGTGATCTACATGCCGAGGAAGGGAGCCCCGTCGTTATTGCATTTTAAAAGCTTGCCGAATCTACCACCCCCTCCCGCTCCTTCCAGCTCTTTCCTTTAGAAAAAGACCGAGCTGCTCTTCCTATGTTATCTATCTATCTATATATATAAAGGAAAGCTCGGAGACGTGATTAGATCGAATAAGGGTTAAGGCTTGCAGAGAGAAGTTGCACAGCTAATCTGGCAATGTTGTTATTAGGAGCCTCCTGGAGCCGCTGGCTGCAGCCACAGGCCCCTCCCCTTCCGTGCGAAACGTTCACTTCCTCGTAAGGTGGTACAAATCAACCCAGAGCCGCTAGCTACCGCTAGTGGAAACAGCACTTGCATTTGGGAAGGCAGAAAAACAACAGCGATTTACGAAAGGATTTAAAGCATCTTTAAGGATCTGAGTTTGTGTGTATGTGTGAGCGCCATTTAAAGACACCCCCCCAAACACAAAATACTGCTTGTGTCCTCCTGGTCTTCAGGTACACATGAAATGCACTTTACAGCCTCATAGATTTTATAACCCTATATAACAAGATAGACTGGTAAATCCATTGACTCGCCTTCCTCCCCACAATAGCTATGGCATTAAATAATATTGCCATATATTTATTTTTGGCCTAATACCCGTGTCTCCTTATCTCTAGGATAGTGCTTCTAAATCTGTCTCTGCAATGTTCAGCATTGCTTTTTGGATAGGTAGCATATGTCTTGGTCAACAGACTCCTATAAAAAATGTTTTACAAAACCTGCCAATTTTGTTTGGTAGCGTTGGATGGAGATGGCATGAAAAGCACACGCAAAACTGTTCCAGTAATGTCATGGCAGAAATCCTATTTCTTAATCGCATAATGTTAATAACTGATTTTAAATCTCAATCTGTCAATCAATCTACATTTTACACTGAAGAGCACTTTCAGGACATTCCTAAACATGTCTACTCAGTTCAATGGAACTTACTCTCGAGTTACCCCCTAAATCTCGCTTCTCTCTTATCTGAATCTCCATCAATGGAAAACCCATTCAGCCATATTTTTATGATGCAGTTTTTCTTCTTCTTAGCATCAGCTTAGAAATATGCAAACTTTTTTTTAGAAGTCCTAAGTTTAGAGTGTGTCTGCGCCCACCCCCGTAAGAAGCAACTCTCTTAAGTTTTCCAGAACTTGCACTGTGCACCACATGCGTTAGATTCTACACAGCAGCCAATTGAGCTTTATTTATAACCAATTCTGGTACATTTGTCTCCCTCGAAAAACAATCTTTAAAAATATTTGTTAAGAACTTTCCGCCGTGACTTTTATTCTTGATAGGCAAAAATAAACAAAAGGAAAAGGAGGGGGTGAAATCAAACAAAGCAATTAAAAAGATTGACAGGTATGGTTCTGTATGAGACCTATTTGTAATTGTCAGGGTGACGTTGGCAAGAGGAGGAGGAGTAAAAAAAATCTGAAGCAGGAAAAGCAGCTCGATGTGTCTGTCTATCAGTTGAGACTGTCTGAAAGCTCTGGGATCTGAATGTGTGCTATATTTCAGTGAAAAGAGAAGAGAGGAAGAGTGGATCTCTTTCTCTCCCAGGAGTTTAAACGAGGGGGGGGGGACAGTTCACGTTAATCTCTCCCACTCTGTGAATGTCTCTGCTTCTCTCTCTCCCCCCACCCCCGCCCTTTCAACACACTCTCTGGGGGTTGCCTGGTTTGGGGGCTTTTGTTTGTTTTCTGTTGCAGATCAAGATCAACTAAAAAAAAATATTCCATGTTAAAAACGTGTTCGCATTATACTAGTATCAGAAGAAGCTGCGATCTTTGGAAGGAAAAAGAGAGAGAGGGGAAGCGAGGCAGAAAAGTAGTCCTCTCCGATGGTGCCACTGTTTGATCTGTGACTCTCTGGAAGGTGGAGGAGTGACTGACATTTCCCATCCGGTGTTATCTGTATGTATGGGGGCTTTACTCCTCTTTTTTTTTTTTACTGTTTGCTTTCTTGCTCAGACTAAGTGATGGGAGGAGAAGGGAAGACCGGATCGACCTCGTTTTCTGCACAATGAAAAAGCTATTATCGGCGCGATAAAAACCACCATCGCCAAAATCCACGAGCTTTTCTGAAACAAGCCAGAGAGCGAGAAAGTTGCGCTTTGAGACTCTTTGATCTTGGAGAAAGGCTTGCGCGCGGAGCGGAGCGGGGGGGGGGGAGTGGAGGCGAGTGAAGCGGAGGAAGAGCGCCTGAATCCACCACCATCTCCTCGTTTGCTGTGTTTTGCTCCACTCTCTGCCAAGGCGAAGAAGCAGAAGAAGTAATCAAGGAAGGGTGGAGGGAAGAAGAAGAAGGGGCAAAGGAGGAGGAGGAGGAGGAGGAGGAAAAAAGACCGGATCAAGCAAACGGATTTGAGCTGCACGTCGCCGGAGCGAGCCAGCCTCTTCATCTTGTCCATCTCCCTGCCGCTTGCATCTTCGACGGAGGGACCCGAGGCGCGAGGGAAGAGCGAGCAAGCGAGCGAGAGCTTTGTTTTGCGTATCGAAGTAACTTTTCCCTCCCTTCCTC
>NC_139603.1:37230139-37277639 GCF_964270895.1 Podarcis filfolensis | reverse complement strand
TCTCCTTGGGCCTTATGCTCAGTGAGGGGTCACAGTGGCTGAACTGAGCATTCATCCTAAAGTAGTTTGCATGTAGTTTACACTGAGTTCCATTTAACTAATACAAAGTGTTAACGCAGAATCATTAGAATAAACAGAAAATTCGCTATTGAAGTAAATGACTAAGATCATATTGGCTTTAGTGCGTTTGGATACGACACCACTGATTTCATCATTTTGAATAGCACAATCACAAGACAGCAACAAAATCTGGTATATTTCCCTTGCTTTCTGTGACTGGTCTGTTAGCCAGTAACCTTTTAGACGTGTTTTAAAAAGTGTAATCTTTTTGTCATCTGCACATGCTGTTCTTTAGTTATATACTTCCAATATTGGGCAGTTGTTTTGGGAGCCATTTTCTCTGCTTGCATGTATGGGAAATTCATGTATGAAAACGGCTTATTTTTTCATTGGGGTTAGGATAGGAAAACAATAGTTTCGGATGTGATTTGATTTATAGCATAATCCTTTGCATGTTTAGTGGGGCTTTCTCCCATGTAAGTGTGCATAGGATTGCAGCGCTAGTTACTACTTTTCTGTTTCTCTTTGAATTATGAATCGCTGTATCATTGATGTTGGAGCAGGATTTCTCTGTGGTGATTGCAGTGCATATTTCAGGAAGAAAAGCCCTGTGAACTTAAAATTCACAGTATCATGGTATTAATTTTCATTTGTACAATGTGTCCATTTGAAATAACTTTTTGGTCTTGGTGATCTGTGCAATTCTTTTGTTTCAAGGAGGATTGCGCTTTTGTCTTAATGATTACGTAGCGATCTAGTAATGCCAAGCATGGGTGCTATTTTAAGTTGTTTATCATCTAATTACATATTAAAAGCACAAATTGTGTATGATGCTAGGGGGCACACTGTGGTAAGATGCAAAGAATCACATTAGACAGTTGTGTTGGTTTCATTATGGCCTAGGACATAGCATCATGAAGAGTCCAGAAATGCCTACTGTTTATTTCACTAGATTTCTGATCAAAGCCTTGTCTTAGAGAATAATATTTCCATTGTAAGATATATTGCATGAAACCCCTGAAGATAAAAGGAAATACTTTTTAAATCAGGTATAAAATTGACCTATCATAGCCAGATAAATAATAAAAAGTATGAATTTTTGAGGCATTTGATTGTGGATACAGATACATAACTTCGTAAGGATAAAAATTAAAAAGGTGAGCAAGAAGGGAATTAATTGTATTTGCAACAATGGTTAATATGTATTACTGGCAAATTATCAACATATCTAATTGATATTATTGCTGCAAGTAAACTTTCAAATATAGGTATTTTTTAAAACTAGCAGTTATTACATAGTATTCAAAATGTGTTCTAAAAGTACTAATCCAGTAAGCCACCGCTGTAATGTTGTCTGGTGTGAGGCTATTATGCTTCAGTTCCCAATTACGTAGAACAGGGATGGGGAACCTGTGGCCCTACAAATATTGTTAAACTCCAATTCCCATCAGTCTCAGTTATAGTGCAGAAACATATGGAAAGCCACTTGCTCCCCTTTTCTGATAACAGAACAAACTGTAAAAAAAATAACTGCTCCAACTTCCAACTGTATCTTCCTTTAACATGATATAACTGTTTCCCAAGAACAGTCATATGGGCAAGTTCTTAATCAGTAATAATCAATAGCTTAGGTGAAGCACTGAATTGGGAGAATTAATATTTTTATTTTTATTTTTAAATTAAGCCAAGGCACACCTACAGAATAGCTAGTGATATTTTACAAATATAACGTTGTGTACTACTATTATAAATGCTGAAGTTTTAAAATTCTCTCCTACCTCCACAGGTGATCAAACTGAAAATAGAAAAAAACACATACCCATGATGTTAATGATACATGGGAGATGATGTTATCCTTGCGAAGTTGAGCGTTTTAAAAAGAAAAAGCAGGAAGGTTTGAACACAATTAATACAAGTAGTGTTAATTGGATTTTAAACTATCTGGCCTTGCCTGGGTTAGGGTAGTATCTCCCCCAGGAACAAGGTAGTAACATTTTTAGCAGGTGTGCGCATGTGTAAAATGGTGGTGAAAATCAATAAGGAAATACAAGTATTGTCAGGTATTTTTTATGGATTTTCATGGAAGAGCTCATGTCCTCCTTTTAGTAGTATTGAACAATGATGTTCTGTAAGGAACATGGCTGGACTTCATTACTGCTAAGTATGTATATTTTATAATGGCCCTGTTATTATTATAAAGGGTACATTGCTCTGTGGTCCAGGTTGCTGACACTGGGTGTCATCTAATGCCAACTTATGCACTGGAAATCTGCTTGTGCAATAGGACCAGACCCTCCAAGTGTCCCTATTTTCCAGTAATGTTCCTGATTTATAGATGCTACCCCAGTTTCTGATCGGATCCCGGAATGTCCCACTTTTCCTTAGGATGTCCCCATTTTCATTGGAGAAATGTTGGAGGGTATGGACATATGCAACCCCTAAGCCATCTGAAGGCAATCCTGTGTAGGGAAGTTTTTTTTTAAAAAAATTAATAAATGTTTTATTATGTTTTTTATATTTGTGGGGAGCTGCCCAGAGTGGCTGGGGCAACCCAGTAAGATGTGTGGGGTATAAATAGTAAAATTATCACTATGGAATGGGACGTCACTATTTTCATTGGATAAATGTTGGAGGGTATGCAGGACCCTCTAGAGCAGATTTTGGAGGTGAGAAGGGGCTGCAAATGAGAGGGGAGAAAGGAGAAATCATGTTGTATGAGCAGATGTCCCCTCACCTTACACTGGATCTCACCCGTTGCCATGTAGTTATTTGTTTTTCTCGTATTGTTGGACTGAACCAAATGCATTCCTTGGCTCATTTCAGACATCTCACCAAACCGTAGTAAAGAATTCACAAACTGTTTTGGTTTTTCCACCTTCCTCCAGAGACTACTGTACGAAGGGACAGTGCAGTTCAGAGAGGCTAGAGGAAGAAATCAGAAAAGAACCCCTCAACCATAATTTGCACAATTGTGTTAAAGCGCAAACATTGGTTTGAGTTTTAAACTATTGCTAACACAAGGGCTTGTTTGACATAATGTCTGAATGGAGCCATTGACTTTGATTGTTGAATAAAAGAATAGATGTGGAAGGAAAGTGCTGCAAATTAGGCAAGAGAAGTTAACTCAGGTTAAACATTTCATCTTTCTTTGGCTTTCGTCTCCTCCTTTTCCCTGAACATTTGCACCTGGTGAAAATTATAGTGCAAGAGGATCTGAACCAGGAACATTGGCCTTCAGAATATACAGAATACCTTTCTTCTGCACAAAAACTCATGATGAAATTCCAGTCTTTGAAAAGTAAAAGTGGACATCAATTATTTTGGCAAGTTGTAAAAGTCTTGAGGCAAAAGCAGCTGAAAGCAAGAAGTCCAAGAGTTATTAAGCCAGGAACAGGAAATATACTAACCAATTGACAAACAGGGCCTATAACTTTTATATTTCAAGTACTGTACTCTTCTCACATTGCAAGTATTTATATCAAACGTCTCTAGCCAAATCCTAGGCCGGAAGGTACCGTTGACGCACCTCTCTCAAATTGGAAAGAGACAGGATAAAAATAAACGAACATAAGTGAAATAAATTATTTCACTGTGTGCAGGATCACATCCTTATGGTATTGGTGCTTAAAGAAGGTTATGAGTGTCACAAGTTTTGCGTCTGAGGCGTCAATTCTGTTTCTTAAAAATATTCCAACTGCCTTTCCTCCCCAAATCTCTGGTTTTGTAGCTGGAGGCCCTGATGCTCTCTGTGTTGCTGTCACTGTATATGCTGTGAAGGCAGTAAAAATGAGCACTAATCAATCTTTCAGAGCCAAGCAATGAGCATTAGGAGGCCACTATCCTGTGACTAAACACACCCCTTTTATGGAGTGTTGGTGCTAATAAAGGACAGCTTATTACTGAGGCAGAGACCAAAGCTTGGGTGAGGTCAACCATGACTGGCAGTCATCAGTCATTCTTAATGATACTTTTTCCCGTGCTTTCTAAGGGATTCTGAGCAGAGTGCAAATCATTTGGGGTCATCCATAGTTCATGTACCCACAGATGGTAAAGGTTTTGAAAGTCTTTGGTTTAAACTTGTACTTAAAAAGTGGGGGGAATCGTTTTTTTTCAAGTAGACAAACAAACAAGCAAACAAGCAAACACAAAAAGCCCAATAGATTCCCCCCCCCCCAATGTTGTGTTTTCTTTCACTGTTAAAAGATGTTTTACACACTGGAGTGCTTGCGCATTATAAAGAACTACATAAATTTATTTTTTATGACGTCTGTCTTCTTTAATTATTACCTTTGATGTCTATTGGTGACTAAAGAGAGCTTAACAGGATTTCTCTCCCTTCTTAAATTTCGCAAAGTGAAACCCAGCCAGTCCCTGACAGATGTCTGTTCCTCACCTTCAGGATTATTTTATAAATCCCTTTCTGATGAGCGGAAGTGTCAAATCAAGGACAGGTCATAAAGTAAAAGTATAAACCTTTTAAAGAGAGACTCAAGTAATATATAAACATTCTGCACTCACTCTGAATTTTTTTATCGTTTGGAAAATATATTTTGGTAAGAAGGTAGAAAAGTTTCAACCATTAGCTTGTGTGCATTTTTAGAAATGCATCATTTTGTTTTGTTCCTTGTACTCCTTCCTAATTTGATTTCAAGCATTCAAAGATAATAACTGTGCTTCAGATAGAACACGTCACTAGGACTTTTGGTTTTTTATGCACCTTTAAAAATATGACAATTGTACTGCGTTTCTATTTTTGTGTTTATTTAATTAATTTACATCTAATCACCCATTGTAGTATATCTTGGTTTGAAGGCTGTGAAGGCAGTGTGAATTTAGACAACAGCTGTCTCCCCCCATTCCCCTTTTTATTAAAGTAAGCTTACTTTTTCTGAGATTTTAACTTCTGATACAAGTGTTAGTTTATTTTTACTTCTTAAAGCTGAGGTAAGCTGAAATCAACACCTTCTGGTTTCTTCTGTCAGTTCTGTATCACCACATATGGGGAAAACATGGTGTGTTGTGCATAAAATACAAAAGTTGTACTGATTTTTGTCTCAGGCGCACTCTTAAAGCTTTGACTTGCAACATTCAGTGTTTCATGGATGATGGAGGTTTAGACAACTTCTTTTCAGTGTTTAGTGTTGTAAAATAAGCTGTCTATTGCACAAGCTTATGAATTTGTAAACCACTTTGTGAGTGAAATGTGCTCTGAAAGGTGGGTAGAAATGCATTAAATAAATAGAAGTACAGCACCTGGCATGTTGGTAACGATACATACAGCTTATTATGAATAAACAAAAATTGTTTGATAAAACATAATAAAAAAGTAAGATTTCTGTTTGAGCTCAGACACTTTAAAATGCACAAGTGGAAATATTTTCCTTTTATATTCTGTGTGCAGTGGTTCCTTCTTGGTATGTAATCCCATTCATTTTTAAACCCATAAAATAAAAACCTTTTTTTATTTTGTCCCATAGTTGCCCAGCGAGTGAGATGCTTTTGGTAATTCTACCAGTAAACGGATTTCTGGTGTTGGTTGGAAAATATGTGCAGCTTTCATAAACAATAGAAAATACAATCAAATAGTGCTGTACCTATGATAAGAAGTGGTCCTTGTTGAAGCTTTATTCAAGAAAGCACTTAAAGATGAGGGTGTTTATGTATTTAAATTTAAGAATATGCCTTAAGTGCTTTCCTGAATTTGGGCCAATGTGCCTGATGCTTCCTCCTGTTTGAGACCAGATGTCATAAGAAAGAAATCAGGCCTCATCATGGCCCTGATTCTTTTGCTTATTGCATACAGTCCTCACTTGTTAAGTGTTTCTGTCTTTACATATGCAGGTTAGTAGAACAGCTTACGTTAGGAATGATGGGCCAGAAAACAAAGCAAAATGCCCCTTTAATAAGAGCCTGGACATTTGCGTAGCACTTATTCTCTAAATTAGTAAATTAGTTTTGCTCAGGGTACTGCCTTCTGTTCCTATACCATAGTAGGGAGAGGTTGCAGTTGCCACGTCGTGTAATTCCACAACCCTTTAGTTGACACTTAGATATGAGCTTGCAGCTGCCTAAGTCGTAAGAGCCAACTCCTAGGGGCCAAGGTCCCTTCAGCCCCCCCACCCAATAAAATATTTGAGGAGGCCCGCGGCCTTCAACGTTGATGGGCATTGCCTTCAAATGGTGTGCATGTGCCGCGTCTTGTGATAGATTATACGGGGCGGACCTTGCCTGCCTCCCCTATTTTATTCAAGTTGGTGCCCTTGGCCTAGACACACACACACACACACACACACACACACACACAAACACACCAACTACTTGGTGGCCAATCAACCATGGATTAAAATCTTTTGGTTATAATCCAAAAATTCTTTGATGCACACAATAGAGGATTTTTTCATTTTGTTGAATCATACTGGCACACTCAGTGCTGAGGTTTTGGAGTGGGAGTCTCTGATTCATGTAAAGAATCTGGGTATGTGCTTGAAACTTTTGGGTTTGGGTGAATGTGTGAACAACCTCAAATGATTCAAGGCCTGAGAGTGGTCCTCCTATAAGGTTTGCAGAGTCCATGGTACATGAGGGCCCACAGGCCCACCCAAATATATATCTTAAAGATATAAAGTATTTAATATATATTTATCTTAATATGTCATATGCAACAGCTATACATCTTATATCCATATATATTATCTATATATCATATACAACAATTTGCTGTTATATAGTAATGTAGCTCTCTGTTAATTTTTTCTATGACAAATAGTTCAGGTTTAATTAAAAATTTCTTCTCATTATAATGTTTCACCACTGATAAGAAGATACAGTGGTACCTTGGGTTAAGAACTTAATTCGTTCCGAAGGTCTGTTCTTAACCTGAAACTATTCTTAACCTGAAGCAACACTTTAGCTAATGGGGCCTCCTGCTGCCGCCGCGCCGCTGCTGCAGGATTTCTGTTCTCATCCTGAAGCAAAGTTCTTAACCCAAGGTAATATTTCTAGGTTAGCAGAGTCTGTAACCTGAAGCGTTTGTAACCTGAGGTACCACTGTATGTAATTGGATACTGGTGCATATTCAAACTAAATTGGGATGGGTTCACCCAAATACAGTGGTACCTCGGGTTACATACGCTTCAGGTTACAGATTCTGTAATATTAGCTTGGGTTGAGTGGCCACTGAGCCCCCAGATCCAGGTAGATCATAAGGGCATCTAGAGAGGCAATATTGGTTGTTGCCCTCAATCTCTGGAACTCCTTTCAAAAGCTGAAGTTAACCTATTTCAGCAGTATTGAAATACCTATTTGGCTTTGGTTTTCTGGGCACAATTAAGCTTTTTATTAGGTATGAGGTTTTAGTACATATTTTATTTGCTGCCTGGTTATTATTTGAATACTATATAATGGTCCATCAATTTAATGGGTAGGGTAGGTTACGTTTCGTACCTTCTGCCTCACTTGGCCTATGGTGTTGCTTTTTTCCTTTTGGCTCTCAGCTGTGTTTAAGGTGCTTTGAAGCCATGCTAACAGGGAAGGTTACCTCTGGGGAAGTTGAAGTGGTTCTACAAGTTGCATGGGGCACCTCACTTTCCCCTCCTTGCTTATCTTCACTGTCTTTTCCGCTCCTTGCCCACCTTCCAACTTTTTGACCAACCTCTGCACCCTTAATCTCCTTGATATGCAGGCAATAGATGGTGATCATGCCTCTTTTCTAGCTGTTAAAATTGCTGTTAAAAGCCACAAGAACAGGCCAGGGTATTTTTTTCTGGTCAGTTAGCAACCCAGCCCTAGGGAGGCACTAGGGAACGAAAGGCAGTTCTATGCACTTTGGGATGAAGATGGAGAACTGGTTTTAATTCTGTGGCTTCCTTTTATTTTTACACAGTGGCCCAGGAATAAAATGGGACACAGGTCCCAATGATATAGAAATTAACACAGTATTATAAGGGCTTTATGTTCCAGTTACAAAACCCTATGTGTTGCATGACATAGGACTTTAAAATAATTTGTAGCTGGACTATGAACTCTCCCAGAAAAATAAAAGAATACTGGTGATTTGTACATGAAGGTTATTTCATTTAAATGCATGGAAATTGCTAGTTGCTTAGCGTTAAGGCTATGCTAAAACAAAATGTCTGAGTAACAAAACCAGTTAATGTCGTTTACAACTGTCCAGATGAAAAGCTCTGCACAAATGTACTGCTGGCCCTCAATATGGCGTTATTTTTTAACCAATGTGAGTGAAAGGTCATACATACTTCACTTCAGCTTAAATTGAATTTACATGATACAGATGCATAAGAGCATGTATGAGAATACACCACGGGTGAGATTTCCCTGTGTACAAGCACGTGAACGACTTCTACCTCACATGCCATCTGTAGACAGATCTTTATTGATATGGGCATCTTCTGCTAGGCCTGTGGGCAGCGAGGAGAAATTTAGCACCTTAAGAGTGGAGAGTTTGTTATATTAACCTGCCTGCCACGGACAGACAACACACAGCAGTTTCCTTCCTAGGTGAAGTGTGAGCCTTTCAGAGATACTCATTGTGGCCATTTTAGATTCAGCTTCCCTGCCCTCTATGCACGGTTGATTTTCAGGTTTTTCTTCCCTTTTGGAGCTCAGATCCTTTATTTTGTCTTTACAGCCTGGCTGAATAGAAATCATTTATTTTATGCAGCTTTGTGCTTTTTCCCCCTCTACAGCTAGTATCTGCATGAATGTGTTGTAGCCCGATGCGAGTTCATTCGATTAAATAAAATGCTTAAATTGTAATCCGTGCAAAACGATCATATTTGAAACACTTGATGTCTCGGTGAGAATCCATAATAGTGATCAGATTTAAATGATTTAACACAGTAGTTGTAGGGAGGGAAATACAGTTTCAAGACATCCGTGTATTTATATATAAAAAAGATTAAAACTAAAGTCAGATATGCTTCTCCCTCTCCCTCTCTCCTTTTTTTAAGCAGTCAAAAGATATACTGTATCCTCTGTGAAAGGGCGCTTTCAATCCAGTTATCCACTTTACCCAGTTTCAGATTCCAGAACCTTCTACACACCCTCATTGGTTAAACCACTAAGCCTTTGATTCCTTCCTGATTACACTATGCAAGACATCTATCAAACACTGTCTTATCTGTTTGTAAGGCAGCTCAGGCCTCAGATTTAAGTCATGGGTTTTGGCTACAAGTTAGAGTGTGATTAATAATTGACTAATGTAGCTTTTATTTATCACAGGCTAGCACATTTCACCATTACCGAGTTAACATAAATTAAGTGTAAGCTGTCGTTCAATCTGTTTTTCAACTCCCCACCCCCCCACCCCGCTTCAAATCCTAAGTCTATCTTTCACTTTTTTAGAAACAAAATCCTTACACAGGGCACAGTCTTAGTCAGTGCCAAAAAGTTGATTTCCTTTTCAGTGGAGTCATATATCACTAGCCCTCCCAGCTGCAGTGTCAGCCTCTGACAGAATGACATGTGTCATTTATCAAAGGGGCCAGTCCGGGCCTTGGGAAACGTACATGACAAAGCCTGAGAGAGTTCATTTCGTAGTCCCCTCCTACCCTCTCTGAGCCTCTTGCCAGGAAAGCCTGTGATGTTTCTGTCTTCACAGCATTACTGTAAGTCCTTCAACCTTCACAAAATTAACCCTCACAACCTCCACCATCATCACTAATATGGATTCTTCCTTGGAGAGTTCGGAAATCTTTCTCTTTCTTTCTTTCTTTCTTTCTTTCTTTCTTTCTTTCTTTCTTTCTTTCTTCCTTGTGGGGGACACAATTAGTGATGGTATATTCTTGCAAAGTTTAGCTGCATTTAAGTCATCTATGTGTGGGGCACTGCTATACAAGAAGTAAAATACTAAGTTTTCTCATTACAAGAAAAAAGAGACCTAACAATTTCCGAAGTGTTTCAGCCTCCTCTCTTAAACTCACTTATTACAGAGTAAGCCCCATTGTTCAATGTAGGACTACCCACTGAGGAAACATGCATAGGATTGTAATGTTGCTGTGATATAAAAGGTCTGGCACTGCACAGAATACCTTCCCTATGAATTTTCATGCATTTTGTTGTTGTTAAGATTTTGTCTCTGCTAAGCTTTTTGCTTGGTTTTGAATATTAAGTACTTCAATATAAAGTACCTGAACAGGTAACATAGGGGGTTTCTTTTCTGTGTAGTATATATGACTCATACAACACCTGCACAAATAAGGTGACTTAGTTTACATAATTCTCCGTAAAAAGTGCTTCACTTACAAAGAAGAAAAGCAACTGCAACTAAAATAGTTTTACACTCGGTTGTTTATTTATTTTTTAGCCTTGTCATTCAGTACTATTATAAGGCCATTAAGATTAACGGCTCAAATGTGATTATTTTCTTTTAACCATAGATCAGACTGCCAGAATATAAACATATTTTTAGCTGAAACAAAAGTTTTCCCCAACTGTCTCATTTTTATTTCGTATGAGAGAACAGTTATTGTTTTCTCACTCACACAGACCCCTTTAAAAACATTATGCATAGCTGCTGCTATCACAGTAAAATTATTTACAGCATCAGATATCATTTAAAGAGATAGCTAAGGGGACTGTAGCTTCAGCGAGGAACTTTCTAGAAAGGAACCCTATAAATTAGCCATTGCTCAGGAGTGGCTGTTTTCTAGTCAGGGCTGGTCCTTTCATTTGTCTACATAAGGCTAATTTATTTTTGCAGCCAGATGTGAGCTGACAGCCATCACTCAGAGTTTCCTTCCCCCACTGTTAGGAGGTCGGGAAAACAGTCACGTTTCCCATTTTACAGAATCCCCATCAACATTATTGAAGATGGATGTATCTTTAAAGCAAAGATTGATTGTGGATATCGGAGTTATGGTGTCATTTATCATGGTGAATATTATTTAGACTTGGATTGTACAAGGCTGTAACTTGAGACACAGCCAGGGGAGGGACAATCTGGAAACGAGGATCCATGAACTTTAATGGATGGATGCTTTTTCAAAGCTCCACTCACTACAGCATGATTTACTTTTCTTACAGAAAGGAAACAAGCATTTCAGTTTTAAAGGGCCAGCATGCCTCCTTGTCTCCTTTTGTGGATCCTTCATAGAAACATCAAAGGCTTACAGCTGAGACACAAATAGAGTGATTGAATATGAATTTTACATGTATGCAATTAATCCTAGCTTAAATATATCATCATAAGAGACATTAAATGAGGTGCACTCAAGGCTTTTGTTTGCTTGGGCCTTTAGTCACATGGCTGCTGAAGTGCTGCAGCCTAGCTGTATTCTGTATGAGATATCATGAAATTCTGGTAGCATTAAATATAACCTGATAACCAGTGTGTCATATTGTGAAAGCTTTCTATATCAAATGGAGTCTAAATCATACAGTTGCACGTTGCTTGAAGAGTACTATTGATATGAACCAACTATTGACACTCAGTTGTCCAGCATGGCAGTACATCTTTTGATACATAAAATGTGGCAAAATGAAGAGTTTTTTAAAAAATAAACTAATTGTATTGAGATTTTTTTGCAATGTATAGTAAAAAGTAAAGGTAAAGGTACCCCTGCCCGAACGGGCCAGTCTTGACAGACTCTAGGGTTGTGCGCTCATCTCACTCTAGAGGCCGGGAGCCAGCGCTGTCCGCAGACACTTCTGGGTCACGTGGCCAGCGTGACAAGCTGCATCTGGCGAGCCAGCGCAGCACACGGAACACCGTTTACCTTCCCGCTAGTAAGCGGTCCCTATTTATCTACTTGCACCCGGGGGTGCTTTCGAACTGCTAGGTTGGCAGGCGCTGGGACCGAGCGACGGGAGTGCATCCCGCCGCGGGGATTCGAACCGCCGACCTTTCGATCAGCAAGTCCTAGGCGCTGAGGCTTTTACCCACAGCGCCACCCGCGTCCCGCAATGTATAGTAAATCATTCTTATTGCCATATGCCCATATGGTATTACTGCAAAAAAGAAAAAGAAAAAAAGAGAGAGGTCTGATCTGTGTGTAATGTTAAGTTGATAGCAATTTGTGGTGTTTGTACACTATATTGGTTGATACTTAATCATTGCAGGGGGTTAGGATCATATCCTTGCTTCCCAGCCTCCTTTCCTATTCACTGTGAATTCTCATCATTCCGAACCATAATTTGCTGGTACATCCATATTGAAGTTAGCCATAGTTCCTAATTTGGAATTTGTAACCAGCTTCAAAGCAGAGTGTCAAATGTTAGGTGGGAATGTTTGCATTAACTGCAGTTAATGACATTGGATGGTGAACCATGGTTAAGCGCTGTGGGGAAAGGGTGGGGAAATCCATGCTTGAGAGGGGAGGACCTGGGGGTAAAGGGCATATAGTCCTACCACCTGCAGTCAATCCTATAACCATGGTTAAGGCCTGGCTTGTATTACATATATGCTGGTCTTGGAAGTACTTCCTCACTTTTTCAGGTGAAGCTTGCAATGGTGCGTAAAGCACAATGATGTAGTTCTGCTTCGAGTGTTGTTACCAACTCGTTGTTCTAGAACTTTTATTAAGTTCGCAACAACGTAATTTATATTTCAAAATGCAGTCATTTTAAATTTTGCAATGTTGTTTGTTCTTAAAACTAATTTAACCTTTCTGTAAATATTTAGCTAAATTGTAGAATATGAGCAATCTGGTGAACCAAAGAATAGCATGTATGGCATGAGTACAGATGGAGTAAAGAATGATTTCTGAAAATGAAGGCATCAGGGGATCTTGATAAAGTGATGCTATGGACCCAGGAGAGGCTTGCTCTACTGATTGCTCTGGATGTTTTTTATGCTTCACAAAAATGGCTACTGTTGGGTTCATTATGAGGCCTTCCAGATTTGGTTTTGAGCAGATAAATTTTTATATAAGAAATAAAATGGGCATGAGGTAACTGGAGGGTGTCTCATCATGTTCTTCAGATTCCATTCTCCAGTTCGTAGAGATCAGCTTCTAGTTGTGTAATAGGCAGACATCTATTAGTGAGTAGTCTTTCTAAATAATAATCGTAAGCTACATTTTGGACTCGTCTGCTGCTGTTGAATTAGTTCCATTTTACAGTTTACTGTTTTGATGATTTGATGTTCTTAATACATTTTAGTGACTGCTTTGAGTGAGTAACTTTTTTAGGACCAAAAATTCAGGATAGGAATGATCTTATCAATAATAAATGACTGGAAAACCCAACACTTCAGCATATACAGGCTGTAATAGGCACTGGAATATCTCCTTTTTAACCCTAAAAACAAGGTGTAAGCTTGGTTTTATGAGAAAGAATATAAAACATTAATGAAAGTTTTGTGCAAGCAGAATTAATTTTTTTCTAACCTGAAAAACAAAACAAGGTGTAAGCTTGGTATTAAACTCAAAGTTAAAAGAGAGAGAAATAATATAAAACATTAATGAAAGTTTTGTGGAAGCAGAATTAAAATCAGCAACAAAAATAAAAACAATTATGAGCATCTGTTTTAGAATGCTTATCAGTTCTGTTTATAACAAACGAAGAAAATCCATTATCTGTAACAATAAGGGGAATTTCCTTTTCCAAATGTTGATTTACTTGCAGAAGTGTGATCTTGCATTTAGATATTTTTGGCAACTAATGTTCCTCTCTGGTGTTTGACATTATAATTTCAGGGATACCAGTCTGCATTCTGAGCAGTTTATAGCCTACTTCACAATGCAGTTACGATGAGGGGTTGGCATCTAAACTAATTTAGACACTTTCTCTGATAGGGAACCCACAGATAGCATGATCTACAACTCACTTAAGCCAATGTTATTTGATTTTAGCCTATATGCTCCAGTATTTAATACATTTTGGAAATAATAGCATTGAGTTTAATATGCTCATAATTGTGTCCACCTATGGCAATTACAGGGGAAATGGCAATCTGGTTGTGGTGGCATGTTGCCAAAGGCTGAGTTCAGCACATGGTGACAGGTGCACACAACCAGCTTGGATAAAATAGCCACTAGGCTTTTTCACTGCCACCAGATGTAATAGTTCTGACAATGACCACAGTCTCAGTAAGTGTGTTTAGGGTGCAGCCTGGTCTTAGACATGCTACTTGCTTTGAAGTCAGTTCCATAGACGTCGAAGAGAATTCCAAGCACATATGTTTAGGATCAAGATTAGTCCTATTCAGTACAAATAAATTGGCTTAAATCCTAATACTTTGGCTTAAAATTAAATGGAGTTGTGGTTTGGGTTGTCAGCCCATTGTAGACCTATAAACGTGGTTGAATTTTCATGAGGGTTATTTTTCTCCCGACCTGGAAGCATGCAACATGTTTACAAACAGGAAGCAGTTCATTATATTCATATTTATCACAACATCTGTAATGTCGACCAGGGGTCAAGTCATTACACTAAATTTATTGTAACCATTATTAATGCATGTAGGCTTGTGCCTCAGTTATGATATAAGACTGCTGTTTCCTGATTAAAAGCTGTTTGGCAATGCCGAGATAGAATACAGATTCTCCCTGCCTCATGGTGACTGACAGCAGCTTCTGGTATTCTTCTTTTTTCTGGCAGTGGAGTATATTAATATGAACACACCTTGCAGAGTAGGCTCAGAGCTGCAAGAAGTATAGAATGCAGAAAACTGTCTAATTTCAGCAGGCACAACTGTGCCTCCATAAGGTAGCCAAATTTATCACGGCACATTACAGAATGCAGCAAATGTCATGAAAGCCATTGTTTTTTAATTTTTTTCCCTGGGTGTCTGAATGAGGTGATTTATGGTAGTTATCCATCTTAAGGGTCATCTATCAATTTTTAGTTGCTAGGCAATCAAACTAGCAGCTGTTTGCTTTGAATCAAGCTGAAAAGTTGTCAGTCATCGCATGCAGGTATGACCTTAGTGGTTAAATGCATTACCATGCATGCAAAATTAAAAGAAACAATGTCCTCCATTTCACCCATCATGTATGGCATATTGTAAGGCTTAACGATAATTGTAGTACAAAATGAAGTGGTGAAAAAGGAGTTTGTGTGCACAACATACTAGACAGTACCTTCTGTTTTCCTCCCAAAATAGCTAGTTATATCTTTTCTGCATGGAACGTTGTTTTCCCTGTTATCCCTTTCCTTTCTAAGAAGTGTTCATTTTGAAGACAGCGACAAAAGGGAGACAAGGTCATCTTCTAAGATACAAATTCTTAGGATGGTGGAACCTCCCTACTATTCCAGCAGAAATTTTGCTCTTACGTTGCAGTTTTCAGGGACCTTAAACATTGCATTGACACAAATGTTTAGCATTGGGGAAGCCATATTCTATTAATGAAAACTAGATTACCGTGGCTGCGATCCTAAACACACTTACTAGCAATAAATTCCAATGAGCTACGTGGAACTTTCTACTGGGTAAACATACTTAAGCTTTCAGTGTGTCCATGTGTGTCTCCTGCAGTCAGCTTGCTAATGTTATCTTGAGAGGGTAAATATAAGAAAGAGAAAAACTATTGTGCAAGCCATACTCGGGCTTTGTAAGCAGATGATTCTAGTGACAGCACCACACGGCGATCATTTTTGAAGCGTTCACATTCTGCTTAACTACTGCTTGTTAGTATCCGGATATACTAATGCCCTGCTATTAGTATACAAAGTGCTTTACAATCTTTTATACCATCTGTCCTCGTAACAAATTGTGAGGTAGGTCTTTAACATTCCTGTTTTGCAGAAGGAGCACTGAGGTCGAAGGATAGTGATTTAAAACAGAAGTGTGTGTGGTACAGTGCTTGCTACTGACTTAAGCATCAGGAAGAACTTTCTGACAGTAGGAGCTGTTCGACAGTGGAACGGTCTTCCTCGGGAGGGGACGGACTCTTTTTCTTGGAGGTTTTTAAGCAGAGATTATGTGGCCATCTGCCATGTATGATTTAGATGAGATTCCAGCATTGCAGAGGGTTGAGCTAGATGACCCTTGGGGTTCCTTCTAGATCTGCAGTTTTATGATTCTTTGAAAGGCAGTCATCACCACTTCTTTATATTGCAATCTGTACGCAATTTTGTGTCTGCCTGGTCAACTGCTGACATCCTCCAAAATACGCAAAAATAAATAAAACGAAAGCCTCAAGAGAGTGTAACTGCTTTTGAAAATCTAAACAACCCAGCCTACCCTGGAAATATTATACAGGGTTTGATGCAGAGGATTCCGGACAGCATTTGAAGAGAATTGATTTGCAGATGGCTTCAGCAAGGAGGGCAAAGCTGTGTTTAAATGATCCTTCAATGTAAGAATTTAGACCAATGTCAGAAAAGTTCACATCCTGTACGTTCTAGTTAATAAGAAATGGCATCTATCCATAACAATAATTTTGTACACCCCTCGCCCCCCCCGGCTGTTGAAGAAAGAACTTCTCTGAGTTGTCAAGAAGCTTCACAGAAGAAAAGGGAGAGAAGCTTTTAACCATGTGTACTGTGCATTTGTGACACCGTATTTATTTTGAGTTGTTTTGGGCATGGTTCACCATGGAAAAGTGACATATAAATTAAACTGAACTAAACTAAAAATATGCTTCTTGAAATTGCTTGAACTTGAAGCATTATGTGCAGCTCTGTGTATCAGATAAATCAGCAGTAAAACTCTGACCTGTGACATGCTCCTGAGAGTTCTTGCCAAAACACTACTGCAGCGATTCTACTGGTTACAACACTGCTTTCAGTAGATGCACTCTATCTTGATCAACAGTGCTAAACAGGACAAGGGCTCAGCAGCCTTGACAATTTTTTTCTCTTTTTGGTTCGTAGCTTCAGATGACTGCATATAGGCAGAGCATTCCAAAGGTGGTGATGGTAGATTCTCTTACACAGAAACTGTCATGACTTAAAACCTGCTGGCTCGGTCCAGCCAGGGCAAAGGCATTGTGGACAGGGGAATTATTTCCTTCTCCTAAAATTCAGACTTCATTTTGTTAAGAGTCCTGGGAATTGTAGCTTTGTGGGGGGTAAACTACAGTTCGCAGGATTCTGTGTGGGGAAACCATGACTATTAAATTGTTTTAAATGTGCTTTAAATGTGTGCTGTAGGTGTAACACAATTTGCTCGCCTCTGCTGAAGTAGAAAATACGGATTTAAAGAGCCCACACAACACATTTGGGAACTATGTACACTTTTGAGGAAACTGATGCAAAGTTGTACTGGTGATAAAACCCTTATGCTTCTTTAAAACAATTACCAATTTTATATTATTATTATTATTATTATTATTATTATTATTATTATTATTGTTATCGCATAGGTTTATAAAACCAAACATAGCATAAATATGGAAAGTAAGAAAAATAAAATAATTAGAGCCTTTACATAAAATAAGGATCAGTTAAAATCTACAGCACATGCGTGGAAGCTAGTGCCATGCATACAAATAAATCAAATGATGGACCCATGATGAATAAGGCATGGCCTGGCAATCACTTTCCATAGTGAACTAGAAAGCTTCACCAGACATTGAGATTACTAGTCTTTGCTATGAATATATAATTTTATATTTTCCAGGCTTTGCTGGTGGTCTATCCATACTTTTGATAAGTGTGGTTGATGAGACAACTAGGTAGGCAGAAAAGTTTAGCCTTGTGGTAACAAGACCATAGATTATCTGGTCCAGTATTCTGTTTTCTCAGTGTCTAATGAGATTCCAGTGGGAAGCTCACAAGAAGGACCTGACTGCAACATCACCCTCCCCACTTGAGCTCCCCAGTAACTAGTATTCAGAAGCTTGCTGCAGTTGCCTAGGTCATTATGTTTTCAGCTGTGCAGAATCTAACTTGACAAGCTAGTGACAATCTGTACTGTGTGTAGGAGTCTTGGGTGCTTGCAAAAGTGTGTTTTGCTTTTCCACTTTCCCCACTGATGTGGTGAGAGCTAGTTTGTGCAAGTGTACTTCCTTTGTTGAAAAGATGCTATGGATGTGCCCCGGAGTCTCAGTGTCTCCCACTCCAACTCTACTGCAGAGGAAGTCACAGGTGTGATATAACTCCCAAGAGTAATGAAAGGGTGGTTGGCAACCATGGATTTGATGCTGCTCGGTTTGTAGTTTGTGACACAGAATTTCCGCTTGAGGTATTTTTATTTTTATTATTTTTTGCTAGAAGCCCCTTCAACTTTTTCTTAGCTCTCAGCTCCTGGTTGTCATTTTGCTGCTTGAAGGAGGCAGGGTTTTGTTTTCATTTTTTCTTTCTTTCAAAGCATTGAAAACCACAACACTGCTTCATCTGGCTAGCAATTCTCTTTTGTAGTCTTGGACTGGGGTGGTTGGCACCAGTAAGGGGTATAATGTTTATTCCTGAATACACTGAAGGCAAACCTCTATAATGTGTGGAGTTTGGTCTATATATCTATATGAGTGACTTATAGATTACTTGATCACAATAGGTTAGGTTTGAATGATATGGCTAATACTCAAGGTTTTTTTTCCAGCTGGAGCTCACTGGATCTCAGCTCCAGCTCTTGTCACGTGGCCGCCATTTTCATTCTAAGAAAATAAGGGAGAAGTTCATGGTGAGTTCCAGCACCTAGTTTTCTAGAAAAATCACACTGCTGATATTAATCCCTGTCCTCAAGGGCTCAAAGCTAAAGGGTGGCAAGGAATTGTAAGAAAGATAAGATCCCAAAACAGCCTATACAAACATAATAAAAATTAATAAGAGCCATGCTCTATCATTCCCTCTCTCTTGTATCTGATTCATCTCACTCAGGAGCCACCAGGCTCACACCTCACACTTTGGAACAGTGTTTCCCCACAAGGAACCTCTGTTTGGAGGGTAGGGGTGGGGAGGCAGTACTGTTGGATGTGGCTATTGTCATTCCATATTAATTCAAAAAAATCAATAAAATATTGTTGTTTTTTAAAAAAGAGTAGTCAGTGTGGTGCCTGCCAGGTGTTGCTGAACTATGAATCCTATCAGCCCAGTCCAGCATGGCCAGTGGTTGGAGATCAAGCAAGTTGTCATCTAACAATATATGGAGGGCACTGTTTGCTTCTACTGAACTAGCTGATATTCCTTTTTCTCTACCTTCTCTTCTTCACCATATTTTTGTTCAGTGAGGAGCTGAAACTTCTTCTTCCAACCCAGTTGCAGTCACTCAGCCCAATGCTCAACCTTCCTGGTTTTCAGCTTCTTTAATTCTACCAGAGCTGGGAATTGTCTGCTATCAAATGCATGTCTTTCAACACAGAAATCACAGAGCTTACAAAAGAGGTCTCTGTACATCTTTATCTGTTTTGTTTTGTTTTGTTTTGTTTTGTTTTGTTTTGTTTTGTTTGAGAGTACAGAACTAATTTCCAAAGCAATCTGAATATTTTTTCAGCCTGGAAGTAATGTTTTATGTAACAGATGGGGCATACTATTTTTGAGGTGGAATGCCAGACAAAGGAGATGAGTTTCTATTCTGGATGACCAAAGCTCTCTCCAGAGATTGGGTAGGAAAGGAAGGGGAGGAGGACTATACAAGAAAGGGTTGAACTATAGCTGATGCTTCTGTATAAGCTTTCTGCAGTTATTTGAGACTGGACACGTGTAAACTTCGTTTGTCATGTGAGAGTAAGTGTAATTCCGCTGCAACGTTTGGCAAACAGAAAAACGTTCGTTTTCCGTTTTGTTCGTTTATCAAATTTGTTCCACCAGAGAAGTCAAGGCAGCATTCACAGAGTTATCCCTGTTTTTTTTATTAAAATTGGTAAATTATGACAGAAAAGGAAATCATTTGCATGCATACAAAAGGAAATAATGAAAAAAAAAACCCTCTAAAATAGTATGTAGCATAAGATCAAGCAAAAGAAGACACAATTACAATATTTTCATTTGGTGAGTCCGTACGTGAATTCCTTAGTTATCTCATTTCATCTTTCCAACAACCATTTGAGGCAGGCTACTCTGAAAGAGGAAGTACATTCAAAAGGTATGGCGATATTCATTAGGATAGATAGCTTTAATAAAGCACTATGAGAACTCAGGAAGGAGAAGTATTTCAATCTGGTGGTGCTGTCCCCTTAGAATTTAAAGCCTCATGGGTAAGTGGGGAGTATGTGACTCTGGTGTGAAAAGTGGGATTGTGTTCCCTTGAGAGAAAATGAGAACTGATGTGATTGAATGTAAGAAATAGCAGCAGATGGTGGAAACCAGTTGGTGATCTTGTTCTCCCTGAAGGGCTTCTGTTTCAGCTAACAGAAGGGGAAAGCAGACAGCTTTTGCAGATTTTCCCTCCCCCGTGCAGTTGCCAGCACCCCCTAAAAACTGAGTTGAGGAACCTTCCAGAACAGGGTTGAAGGTGGCATGGAGATACGGAGGTGGAAAGGAGAACTGGCAAAAACACCCTCCCCTCCCTTTTTATTAGCAGAGGTGTCCACTGGAGCAAAAGCCATGGTATCCACTGGATCAAAAGCGACAGGGCACTAACTGATTCCTCACAATACTCTAGGTAGAAAAGCTTCAGAAGAAGTTTGTAGAAAACCTTAAAGTAAGCCTGAAGAAGTCTGTGCAAGAGCAAGTTAGATAACCATGAGGCATGAAGGCTAACCCCGAAGCCGGTGGAGTGCTGTAGTCAATAGCTGAGAATCGGAACAAGGGGACGCTAGAAACTGGTAGTTTTGAGGAGACATGACAGATGAAGTAAATGGTGTGTGTTGGTTGAAGATGAAGCATCGTCTTGGAGTTCAGGATCTGTCTAGTGCAGAGTGGCAGATACTCTGTTCCTTGCTTCCATTTATGGTTGTAATGTTAAGGAAACCCTGTCTGTGTTTTGTACATTCCAGTTCACCAGAGTCAGGAGCAGTTCCACTCTAGGTTTTACAAAAAGCTCAGGAGCTCTTGATATGGGCCCTGAGGCATTTGAAGAGAGATTTCTGGTGGGCTTTTCCCATGTCCTATATGTGTGTGTTAGAGTTTGTTCCAATTAAAGTCATTTTGTCACCATCAGTCGAGTAAAGAGTTGATCTTACAGTGGTATGCTTGCATATTGCAAATAAATTAGGGCCCCTCCGGGCATCTTTCTCGTTCATAATGACTTGTGTGCATGATGATATTGGGATGGCTATACACGATCTGGCTTTCAATATTGCGCCTGCAAACGTTACAGGACAGACATAGTTCTTCATTTCCAATCAGTGCGTGTCCCATAGCTTTCTGCTGAAATCCTGTTACAAATGTAACATGTTTGTTTGTTTGCTCCTTCTTTTGTTGCACTGTAGTGCAGGTGTGTCCCTCCAAACAGCAATAATGTGGTAACATTGTGGAAGCATTACAGAAACACTAATGAAATGGAAAGATGTGTGGATGGTCCAGTATAAATCCACCTGTAATACAGTGATGATATGGCAGATTACACACACAAACACACCAAACAAACAAGCCAAACAAAACCAGCTTGGAGGGCCCCCCAGACATTACAAAGACAGCCTAATTCCCCCAATGCTCTCTCATCCAAACTAAATCTGTTATCACTGTCCTCTGGAATAGCTCATGCCTAGTGGAAGAACAGACCATGTAACAGTATGTTTTCTTGTGGATTTCAATTTTTTAAAAATGTATTTCACTGTGTTGTGGTAGAAAGGATTTTGTGGGTGCTTCCAAACCCAGACATTTAAAAGATGCCCTGAATTGGTGTGCCTTACTGCTGCAAGCCACGTGGAGATTCCTTCTAATGCAAAAAGATTAGCAGGATCAATCCAAGGGGTACAGGCCAGATCAGAAATTGTAGCACGAAAGCATGCAGTAGTATGTCTTCTTTAGATATTCACTTTCTGTTTACTGCCACAGGCATTGGAAAACTTTCACCTTAGACACAGCCTGAGAGTCTGATTTGAGTGTTTGAGATGAGCTTTACCTAGGTTATAAATTTCTTTTCCACGGATAAATGTTTCTCAGCATTGACATGCTCCCCCCCCCCTTTTTGATGAACTTTAACCACTTCTTCTGTTTTAAAATTAATTACTAGTCCAGCTGTTTTAAAATTCTGCTGTCTGATCACTACCCTGTGCACTTTTGCTCTGCAATTTTATTTGCTACAAATGATCAAAGCATTCTGTGGTTTTTCTTGGATCATGGAAATAAATAAATTGGATAGTGTCAAGGGCAGAAAGCACTGAAAATGGACAGGCAATCAAAAGTCAAATTCAGTAGAAAATACAGGTGAAACTAACTAAACAGTGATCACGAAGAACATAGAACAATGTGTCATTGCTATCAAAATACCGAAATGTGAAAGAGAAAAGTTGCTCACAACTCTGGTACAAAATGTCATGTTGCTGTGATCATTTTATTTACTTGGTTGTAAACTTTTACATCAGCCAAATGGAATATTTACTTTCAGAAATTGATGACTTTATTTCCTGAGAGTGTGTG
Organism: Podarcis filfolensis; assembly: GCF_964270895.1. Taxonomy (NCBI): domain Eukaryota; kingdom Metazoa; phylum Chordata; class Lepidosauria; order Squamata; family Lacertidae; genus Podarcis; species Podarcis filfolensis. Next base: position 37,255,211 of record NC_139603.1, on the reverse strand, counting down.
ACCTCTCATGCATGTATGTAGAGCAGGCTATTGTTTTTCTCTGGTAAAGTTAGTTTTCTCGGTCTATTTTGCTAAGAGAAGTGAACTTCACGTAAGCCGCCTGCTTAGGTGGATACTTAATGGTGGTTATACCACTATGACAAAATCTTGTTGTAAGTGATTATTACATGACAAAGCAGTAAAGCAGTTTATTACTAGAAGTTGTAAATTATATTCATTGTGTTGTGTTTGAGTAGCATTCTTTTGGCATAATGTGCTCAGCTCTCAACCAGTAATCTGAGAACGGACCTATATATGGCCAATAGAACTAAGTTACCATTAATACTCTTTGTATTAACTTGTCAGAGAGCATATCCTCTTCCAGTGCATATGGTTTATCATTGATAATTTTACTTACATGTTGACTTCCAGTGCAGTAAAAATACTGCCTGCAGGCCCAGTTACAGACCACAAATGACTAGAGAATAAATAATATTGCTAGTATGATAATCTCTTACAGTTGGTATTTGGCTTTCCTGTAATATAGCAGCAGTGGAAGTTTCTGTTAGCAAGATTCAAGTACAGTGGTACCTCGGGTTACAGATGCTTCGGGTTACACATTTTCAAGTTACGGACCGCGGGAAACCCGGAAGTACCAGAAAGGGTTACTTCTGGGTTTCGCTGCATGCGCAGAAGAGCTAAATTGTGCTTTGCGCATTTGCAGAAGCGCCAAATCGCGTCACGTGCATGTGCGGATGCAGCGCAGCAGGTTACGAACGCTGTAGGTTGCGGACGTGCCGCTGTCACGGATTATGTCCGCAACCCGAGCTTCCATTGTATTATGAAACAGAAGGGTAGGATGCTTCTTTCAAAAACTGTTTTGCCAGAAAATAATTTTTGTTGGTTTACTTATTTTCCACCGTCTAGCAAAATTAAGATATGTGATATGTGTGTATTGCAAATGAGTTCCCTTCTGTTTGGTAGGATTCTGGTTAGTAGCAATTCATTTAATGTTGAGATTACATAAATGTAGGGAGTTTGAGACTAACTTGAATTAGAAGTAAACATATTCCTTAGAATTGTAGGCAGTAGCATTATGGTAGTGCAGTAGGGTTGTCCACAGTGATCCCTGCCTGGTTTTCAGTTTCTGTCATCTTCCCCCTCTCTCTCACCCCCCTCCTCTTTCTTCTCTGCACTTCATTTTAAAAAATCTGCAAGAATTGCACAGCTTTCCTGAACTTTTCTATTTCTATTTTATTTTATTTAAATATATATTTAAGTATTATTCTTTTACAGCTCCGAAAGATATGTATTAAATCTGCCTTAATTCCCTTGTACCTCCAGCAATGCATGTTTCAGCCAAAAAAATTGCTAATTGTGTGTGGAGTACCACTGGAATATTATTTTAGGTTTGTTCTCCTTCAGTTCCCTTTTTCTTTTAAAAAGCTCTTTATTTGTAAAGCCTTCTTTGAGCTGTTCACACACAATTTTTCAAAACCAAAACCTAACATAAGCATAAACGTGAACAGTATCAAAAGCAAAATACGTAAAATGAGCAGAACACAAGATCTAGAGCAATGAAAGCGAGTGCTAGAGAAATGACAAGTAAGGCATGATACAGGGAACACCTCTGAATGTGAACTATAGAGCCATGTCATGAGGCAGAACTTGCAAGGCTTTAACATGCATGTATCATTTTATATTTCTGGGAGTTTGCTGCTGATCTAGCAAGGCTCCTGTCATACTAATTAGACCCCAAATAAGCAGAAAGGCCTTTGCTGCTGCTCTGCCCACGATAGCTTTAATTTGGTACATAAGCTTCTTGAACCTGAGAATATCCCACACTTTGTGAAATCATTGGACTAATAATAATAATAATAATAATAATAATAATAATAATGGTTAGTCACTTTTTTTACACAGAATCTAGGGTGTGCATGAGGAATTCCAGTTCTTAGGTATAAATAAGGAAGGGTGAATGTTTACTTAGATATCACCCTATTGATGTTAACTTTTCTGCATTTATTGTTCCTTATGTGATAATGGAAAACTTACATGATGCACAATTTACTTCATTTTGCATTTTTAGATTTCTCACTACTATAGTTTTGTGACTAAATCAGAGTTGCGAACAAAGACAGTACTCCAGAACTATGCAAAATGGGTCGGATTTCTTTCCAAAGTCATTTTTTGTAGCAGATGAACATGAAGTTGCACGTTTTGCTTGGATACACACTGAAAGTGTCTCAACTCAGCACAAACCTGCACTAAATATCTAATCTAGTGCCAACACACTTTCATGTCTGATTGACAGATGTGTGTATCTGCTCAGCATCTTGCTAGACAGAACAAAAGAAGTATGGTTTCTAGGTGAATATGTGCCTAGCTAACTGGTATGATTGCTACGAAATGTAATTATTAATTTCCTGTACCATGTGCCTTTAATAATTAGCAACACACAGGAAAGGGACAGTTCCAGAATTAACACCCATTCGAGGGTTTCAAATTTGAAGTACCCGTAACTTGAATTGTTCAAAAGCCTTGAAGCAAAATACCACACACACCCTCCCAAAAGGTGACCATATTTTGTCTACAAGGCAGGTTTAGAAATAATTTTTCCAGGGGAATTAGTGTCTATCATGGTTCTAATCTAGAGGTAAGTATATGGTTAGTAACTTTCAATGCAAGATTAGCAAACGATATTAGTGTGTAACCAGAAGAAGTAAACTGGACAATATTTCATGGTTAATTTTCTAAATTGCCTTCATTTTTATTACTTGACTTCATTTTTACCCCGGGCCCAAATCAAACTGCTGGTTTTGACCTATGAAGCCTTAAATAGCTCAGGACCACAATATCTCATGGTCTACCTCTCCCCATATGAACTGACCCAAACCCTGCAATCATCATCTGAGGCCCTTTCTTGCATGCCTCCTCTACGAGATGTCTGGAGGGTGGTGATGTTTAGAAAGATGCTGGATGCAGATAGTGAGAGTCATAGGCCTGGCCTAGGTTCACTCTCCAAACTGACTCCTATTCTGGATGAAGAATATTTCATAGAGGTCTGGTGGCAGAGAAATAACTCTGTGATACAGCTCAGAAAATGTTTTTTTTCAGACAGAAGTCTTAAGGCCCTATGTAATATAGAGATCAAACGCCCTCAAGATGAGCAGGTTGATGACATTTCATTGGCAGCCTGTGACATCTAAAAGCTGAACATTGCAGAACCTAATTAGTCTGAACATAATTAGTTATAAGAGGTACCTGACAGAGCATCAAATCAGTGCAAAAGATCTTTGGTTGGATTTAGGACCCCTTTGAGGGGTTGGGTATAGAATGAAGAAAATTGCATCTGGTGCATTGCAAATGAATGATGCCAAACTTAATTATTAAAGAAGAAACATGAGATCAAGCACAGAAAAATGAGCGTGTGTCTCAGTCTTTATGGTTGGAGCACAGCTGTCCTGGACAAAATCTTGACTTTGGTGTGGTAGCATCAAGAGTGACATCAAGAAATGATGGAGATGCAGAGGATACATGAGGAAAGAACACAGCAGCTGCAGGAAAAAGAGGGAGGAAATGACACCAGGAGTTTGGGTTGGCTCATCTGGAAGAGTCAGAGATGAAGACAGATTTTGAGAGTTGGTGAAACAGCAAAGCAAATGTAAGAAAAATGGAAGAAGCAAAGATTACCAGTGTTGAAGCAATGATTCTTCAACATCAACTTCGTTGGACTGGTCATGTTGTGCGGATGCCTGATGATCGTCTTCCAAAGCAACTACTCTATTCCGAACTTAAAAATGGAAAGCATCATGCTGGTGGTCAACAAAAGAGGTTTAAAGACTGTCTCAAGGCAAATCTTAAAAAGTGTAGTATAAACACTGACAACTGGGAAACATTGGCCTGCAAGTGCTCCAGTTGAAGAACAGCTTTTACCAAAGGTGTTATGGGCTTTGAAGACACTCGAACTCAGGACGCAAGGGAGAAATGTGCTAGGAGGAAGGCACGCTTGGCAAATCGAGACCATGATCAACTCCCACCCGGAAACCAATGTCCCCACTGTGGAAGGACGTGTGGATCCAGACAGTCACTTACAGACTCATTGTTAAAACTGTGTTTATGGAAGACAATCTTACTCGGCTACAAGTGATCGCCAAAGAAGAAGAAGAAAAAGCAAATGTGAATTTGCTGAAAAAGAAGCCAGCAGCCGTGGAGTGCCCAGATTTCCACTCTGTGCCTGTTGACAACACTCCAGTCCAGTGGTTGAGATTCCTTACTAACAGAGACCATGAAAGTTTGTGCTGTAGTGATACTGGTGAGTGAAAACATTTCTGCTTTATATGTTGCTGTAACTTGCTCCCCAGTGCTGTAGAACAGCATCCTCTGCCCCACAGGGCTAACAAACACCATCTGCCTTGTGCGGGAAAATAAGAGAGCCGGGGCAGAAAAACCCCCACCCTCGGACATGGAGCATTAAAGTGTGGACTTCTGCTTGGAAAGAACAGGGCAAAAGTCAAATGTGTGTATGCCCTAAACTGGATGGATCCTGGTTGGATGCTGTATGGCAGTTCTTACATTCTTATACCAGAGATAAGAAACCTGTGGCCCTCCAAATGTTGCTGGGCTTCAGCTATCATCCATGATATCATTAGCCATGCCGGCTAGGACTGGTGGCAGTTGGAGTCCAATAGCATTTGAATGGCCTCACAAAGATCTTACACAATAAAGGAAAAGGAAGGTTTGATTCAGTTTGGGTTTAGTTCAGTTTGACTGCCAGAATGTTGTTTCTATTCTCCTAAAAGATGTTTCAAGTTCATCGTTAGCAAATATTTGCTTTGTAAAGGCATGTTCATCCCATTCTGGTCTCCAGTATGTTGATACTAACCCATCCTCAAATCACAGCTGAGCATAAGTAGATAATATGCTTTATAAGCGTATTTGTTTTGTTTGTTGGTGCTGTACTGGTGTAATCATAAAGTAAGTTTGAACTTTCATGTCTCTTTATCCTCTAGTGATGGACAAACTTAATGAAACAAAGGAATTAATACTAGGATAGGCCTATAAATGTGTTTTTAGGGTCACACTGTGTGGATGCTGAGCTCTCAGTTAAATTGGAACATTTGTGTGGGTAGACACACATATATGAGTAGTATTAATTAGAGTAGAAGGTGGCAGAATACAGTGGATTTTTAATCCTTTTGCTGTTACAGTTATTGTTGATTCACTGTAGTTGTGCCTAGGAAAGCATCTTTGTCCAAGTCTGATAGACATACAGTATGTATGAGAGTACTATTTTCCTTTCCAGCACAACCAAACACGAAGATACAGTGAATAGGATTGTAGTAAATTTGCGTTCTGCTGTATGTGTTAATATCTAGGAATCCCACTGTAATCCCTGTTAGAAATTCTGTTGTAATCTCTGCCTCCATTGCAACAATCTGTTGCAACATGAAATTTCAGTGACTGGATTTCCTGTACTGTATATAAAATGAAGATGATTGCATAGAACATAAATGTGCCAGCAAGGCAGATTTGCATATGGAAGTAGGTTTCTGCATGTGCAGCATGTATGGATGTCCACTCGCCTTCTGATATTTCCCCAGGTTTTGTAAGACAGAGTTAGATCAATGGCTAAACTAGCTCAGTACTGTTCACACTGACTGCTAGTGGCTTTTCCAGGATTTCAGATAGGAGTTTTCCCTAGCTTTGGAAATGCCAGGGATTGAACCTGGGACTTTCAACATACAAGGCAGATGCACTACCACTGAGCTGTGCTCCTTCCCCTGAGCTATGGGTCTTCAATAGCTCTTTAGACATAGCTTAAAAAATATAGCACTTGAAATGGCTAGTAATGTCTTTATGATACGGGTGGGGGTGTACATTCCCATTCTGGACCTCTAGTTGTTATATATATATAGAGAGAGGAAGATTGGAGTCAAAGAGAGGTAATCTGTGTAAACAGATTTGGCAAGAATTTACCCAAATGAATTTTTTGCCGCGCTTAATGGGACATGTGATACTGTCCACCACAAGTAAAATACAGCACTACTATTTTGGGATCTTGCAGTTGCAATTTAACACTTTGAAATGGTGGGTAAGTGATCTTGTGCAGCTGAATTGATGTATTGTATTCTGTATTCTTGAAATGAGCCTCATAAATGAGTTTAGGAAAGTTACTAGCTCACACATTTTAAATTTTTAATTTTACTAGTCCTGTTGAGGGCTGGCCGAGGAGGAAATCTGCTACATTTCTAGTACAGGGGTGTCTGTGTCTTCCATCCTATGCTTGGTTTCTGTGCTGGATGCAAGGGAGGGATAGAGCAGTCCATCCCTCCTCTGCCAGCCTGCTCACTTGCCTGTATATAATTCCTTGACCTCTATGTCTATGACTGCCAGGTGAGTGGTTAAATACAAAGCTGCTTTTAGACCTATATGCAGTATGTAGAGGATTCAAAATTACAATGAAACAATAGGTGATGAATTATAGTTGAAATGATACTTGGAGAAAGTGATACAAATGAATAGGGGGAATAATGCCTTGAAAAAACTCTGACCTAACTATTACCCCATGGAGAATGGGAAACTGGTCTGAAATTTGTAATATATCCCTGTATAATGTTCCTAGATTATCACCTTCATAATGTAAGAAAGAACTATGTTAAAAGTTAATGAAGGAACTCCAGTGGAACTCTATTAGAATATTTTTCCCGCCATTAAATGACTGGTACAGACTTTTAATGGATGTTTTAACAAGGCTCTGTTATCCAGAGGACTATTGCTCAAATTGAAATCGGGCATATAATCAGCGAAGAGAAGCATTTTGGGTGGGAGAATATCAACGAAGTGCAAGTTGGTGGGGGGTGTAGCAGTGGGAAAAGGAAAGAAGCAAGGGTTAGCCTGTATTTGTAATGACAAACGCCACAAGAATGGAGATGTGTAAACATTTCGCACAAAAATTATGGACAAGCTATCTTGAGAATGATAAACACATTACTCACACATCTTTAGATACCACTTCAGCTTTCAAAATGAGCATGGCAAGGGAGACTTTGTAATCTCCTCTCCCCACTGTTTTGCTACTCTGGGAAATATTTGTCTTGACTTTTCATCAGACATGCAATTCTGGTGTTACAGATCAGAATACAGGGAACTGCATCACTATTCTTGCATGACCACTGGGGCTATTGAGTGTGAGGAAACGGAGGTCAGCAGTCTCACTGACCATGCACAAACCTAAACTAGTTCCCTGAATATGGCTATAATCTTTCACTGTCTCATCACCCTCCAGCTGCCCTATTCTTTGCAGCAAAATTCCTGTCCTCACCAGTACCTCTGTGCTTTTCATTTCATTTCTATTAGAGTCTTTTTATATAGCCCAGTTTGTTTTCTTTTCCTATTGATTATTTTAATGTCTTACTTGCTTTCCCCCCTTTCCCCCCTTTCCTCATCACTGAAATAAGTATAAGTAAATAATGCTTCTGCTAAAACGGTATTTTCTTCTCTCATCAAAATGATACCTTTCTCTTTCCTTCATTATATCCTGCATCTTCCAACCTCATCCTGGCACAGCTGCAGATTTCAGAAGCCTCTTGACAGGCTGTCCTTCTTGGGTCCCCCAAAGTGCTGAATTGCTCCATATCACAGTGCCAGCATTGGCTAAATTCATGAGCAAGCAGATCTGGCAGCCATGGTAGCCTTTAATGGGCCAACCATGTGGATAAGCAAGGGGGAGGGCAGTATTGAGGTGGGCACTTGCAGTAGTGCAGCTATTGCAGGGCATAAGTAATAATATTAGCTGGGGACGGGCAACGTATCAGCCCCACTATGAAAGGTGTTGATACATGGTCTCACATTGCTTCAAGCTTATAGTCATAGGCCATATATTTCCCATCAATGGCCCATACTTACCCACCATTCATTTTCCATCTTGCTGGGTGTTGGTTACTTGCTGGTTACGAATGGCATCATATTGGTTATGAATGGCATCATATTGGCCTTAACCCTGCGATAGGCTGATATTTAGCCATATAAAATAACCATATATTTGAAAACTTTGGTTGGTTAACACTTGTAATACCTAAGAAACATTTCTGGTTCTATCTAGATATTCTGGGGTATTTTTCTTTTACACTGTGTTATAAATTAGCGACCACAGAAATAAGAAAGCCAAAGCCTTTTGCTCTTGATACTAGTAAAAGCTTCATACCGGGCATAAACTGTTGTTTCTTTTGGAATGAGGGAAGGCCAGCTCTTCTCTGAAAGCACTGAACTGGTTTAATTGAAAGAACAATTTGATTTGCTGCTATAGATGCTGCTCCAGTAAAACAGCTTGGAATGCTAACAAATTTTTTACTTTCCTCTCCCAAGCCAAGGATTTAGTACTGGCAGGTGAACTTGTGAAGGCTGCTCTCAAATATACAGAGACAATAACTGTCTTGGAGGTGGAACTTTGTCAATATTTTTTGCCTTGAGCCAAAAAAACATTCAGAATAATGGTGTGCTAAAGTCCTGCTCAAAAATGTAGCAGCTAGACAAAGGGGAATTTATTCCAACTTTAGGACTGTGTGCTTTCTTAGTCATCTGTATGTTGTAGCATCAACTATCAAGACATTTGAGGATGCCTGAAGGCATGTTTCTAGTTTCCTTTAAGTGTACATAATGCCAACTATGTTTTTGTTCTAAACAGAAACATTGCCAAGTGTTAGATTCAAACTTTAACTTATTACACCCTGAAAGCTATTTGAAGATACCTCTGTATTTTAAATATTAGCCCAACAAAACCATTTATCATTACTTAACTGGGAAATAAAATATTTATAGGAGCTTGCCATTTAAATACTTCTATGTTCTTATAGCCTCTAGTGAAGACAAAGTGTGATAACAAAATACTGGGATAAATTGGCAATACATGATAATTTTATCATTATAGCAATGAATAAAAATGTGAAGACATCATGCACAGCTATAGAACATGATACCTCCAACCCAGAAATATAGACAAAGGAAATAAATAAAACTATTTACACATGAAAAACAGTCTTCACTTCCCCTAATTAGGACTATAAATAGAGCTGAGTGGAATGAAGGTGTTAATGCCTCTCAAAAAGTAGCCCCATTTTTTTTGAAGTGTCTGTGTGGATGCATTCCTGTTGTTTCAGCGACTGGACCAAATATTCCCTGTTTTGCTGGGAAGTCACAATGAAACTGCTGCAGCATGGCGAAATAGAAAGCATTGTTCTAGATGCATAGGAGCACAGATTCTGCATATCCTCATGATATTGCAGGTAGTGGAATGTGTGCTTGAATATACATTCCAGTGCGCATTCTGACCCAAATGGTGTGGGACTTCAGAGTGAGACCAGGTCAGCTTTGTTTGCTCACCACATAAGAGTGACTTTAGCATATTTAACCATGTGATCCGTGGTGGTGGTGTGCAAGTCCTATTTCTGTCTTACCTAAAACCATTTGGACTCTGAGGGTTTTTGTTGAATGTTGGTAAAATGTCATGGTTTCCAATGAACATGTAACAGGAATGCTTGAAAAGCCCAAGTGAGTGAAGCACCCTAATTTTTCTGCAAGTTTTCCCTGACTTCCTCGAGCAAAATAGGCCTTATAATGGGGAAGGGTGGTGGCTTAAGGCACTTGGGACAGCTCATTAGCACACAGGAAAGGTCTTGCAACTCTTCTCCATAGCTTGGAGCATACGTTCCTGCTGGGGATCATGGGGCTTGTAGTTAGTAGAGCATGAGACTCCTAATCTGAGAATTCCTGCATTGCAGGGGGTTTGCCTTGATTACCATTGTGGTCCCTTCCAACTCTACAGTTCTATGATCTATAATTCTATGACCAATGATCAGACTGGGTAGTCGGAGGGATGTAGTTCAAGGCCCATTGTAAGTCAAATCCAGCTCTGATTGTTCTGGGCTTAACTGCACTGTGGGTAGATCTTGCAAGCAGGGAACATTTGTTTTTCTAGCTCCTGTTTAAAGTATTGCTCTGTCTCTTAATGCCCCTTAGCTAGGATCACATAGTGAAGGAGAAAGTAGAAACACTCTTATTAAGAATGATGCAGAAAGAGCAGCAGATGAAAGGAAGAATGTTTGTGAAAATTCCTAGAGATTGTAAACTGTAAGAAGCTTCAAAGTGGCATTGGCATATTGTACACCTCCAAAGCAGCAAATCCTTATGTCACCAAATAGCTGCACTAGAAGCGAGTTTTTGACTGTGCAGTGTCACAAACACAATGCTAAGTTGCAGTTGAGGAATATGCAAACAGTATTAGTAGCAGAATACAGCTAGGACTGGTTTTTACGTAGACATGTGCTACTGTAGTTACACAATGAGGTACAGTACCTGGAATGCTGATATTTGCCAGTGTCATAGTTGTGGCATATGATAAGAGATAAAAAGTGTCTGCACATAAGAGATAAAAAGTATCTAATTTATAGCAGGAAGTCCATTAATTTAGATATCATGCCAAATTATAGCACAAACCATTGTTTTCAAAACCACTTCAAACTCATTCTGATTTTCTGGCTGATTGCAAGCAATGGTTTGTTAAGTCATGTATTGTGAAAACCTTAGTTGAGCTTTCTTTCTCAAGTCCTGCAGCTGTGACCACAGCCATGGTTTGGCTTAGTGTGTTGTCCAAACCCATACACATTATAAACCGTTAATCAAAGTTTATTCTTAGTTTACAGCTTGTGGTTTGTCTGAAGGAGACAAACCATAAACCCAGAGTCAATTACACACCAAGCCAAGCATAGTTTAGCTTACTACAGCACAGCAGCACCAGGACCAGAGGAGATGCAAGGCAGCTGAAATGTCCTCTATGGGACTCTATGTACTCATGCATTCACACTAAGCCATGGTTTGCCCTAGCATTATTTGTGATACATCACAGTGTTGTAGTTCTCTTTAAACCTGTTGTACAGCACCGTATTTCATTCATTTACTCATTCATTCAAAGCATTTCTATCCTCATCTGGAAGAGCCCCCATTGTGGCTTAGAAATTAATAGGAATAACACAGCCCCTGTCCTCAGGCTCACAATTAAAAAAAGGCATGGCAGAAAAGGAAAATGGGAGTGGGAGGGAAAGCAGGCTCTGTCTCCAAATTCTTAATGTTTCAAGTTTCTTACAATGACCAGCTTCAATGGTAACTGACTGCTGTTCTCATGCCCCTGAGAAATAGCCTGGTGATCCAGCCTTCTGGGATATAATGCACCTGAAAGTTGTTTACAAGGTGGGGCCTTTGGGCACCTAGCTAAAATCTGCTGACTTCTTGCCACTCCTGTCACAAAGTCCCCTGCCCTGCCAGGAGATGGCCTTACCTTACATGGCAGCTGGAACTGATGATCTCTGTAAGGGGATGGAGGGATCTAGCCCAGCTAGTAAGAATATCATTGAGTACATGAAAAATGTTATCCTGGGGATTTGATTGGGAGTGCTTTTCACCGTGTATTAATCTGTAGGACCGGCATGAAAGAAACTGTCACTAAGAAGCAGAGATAAAGATAAGCTGCATCTATAATGCTAAACCATGGTTTGTTATCATGATCAGACAGTTTTCTCATGATTCTTCATGCATGGAAATTAAAGATTTTATTCCTGCTTTAGCTGCAAACCAACCATTTGCCATTATGGTTTGCAAATGCACTACAAACCTTGGTTACTGGTTCAGGTTTGCTACTGACTTGCAAGTCGTAGTTCTGATCTCACGAGAAACCATAATTAAGATTCCTTAACCATAGTTTGATATGATATGTAAACTGTGTCAGCCTCTTTATTTCAGAACATTACAGCTTCTTTGAATTTAATGGGTAGCCTTAATTTCAGAATGCTGCTTCTCTGTCTTCACAGATCATAAAGTATAGTTTCTTCCAGATTTTTTTTTGTCAGATAAATTTAGCGGGTTTAGATAGAAAAATACTTTTCTGTTGTTTTTGGCTGCCTGTTGCTGGGCCCTGTTTTGGATTGATGTTGATAGTTCTCCTTTCTGACCACTTGTTGCTGCTATTATTGTTTATAATAATAAACAGCTGCTATATAGCCAGAAACTTTGAGAAACACAGTGGTGTTTGTATTATCTGGAGGGATGCAAAACTTTTGATGGGTTGGAAAGGAAGTTAAGTATCAAAATATCCTGAATTGGGTTTTGAACTCAAACAGTAAAACATAGCATCCATCCATTGATGGAGAGAGATAATGGGGAAGGAAAAAGCTAAGATGCTGTGGAATGGTATATCTTTGTCTTTCGAGTCTGTAACAGTGGAGAAGAATCACGCTTCATTCTTTCCCCCAAGTTCCTGTTAAACATAACCAAACAGATATAATTTTTATGACTGTGGAGACTAGAAACAATTCCTTTAACTTAACAGAACAGGGATTTGCTAATATTTCTCCAGTTGTGCTTCACAGTCCTTACAAACACAACACACACAACTCCAGTGAAGATCATTGTGCTTTAAACTCTGCACATTGGTAAAGCCTTCACGGAAAGTAACAAGGAGAGTGCTTTGAAAACCTACAAGAAAGTACTTGATCAAAAATATAAAACACAAAATCATGAATCAATGGCAATGAATTTCAGTTGAAGAATTGAAACCTAATTCATTGAACTGTGACTGAAAACAAACCATGTTAAATGTTTATTAACTTGTATTTCTGTTATCAGTGGATTTATGTGTAAAGGATAGGGTAGAGGGGAAGCTAGGGAAATCTTATCCCTCTGAATTATTTTCTTCTAGTCCTTAAATGGTGATGTAAGGGGAGTGTATTTTCCTCTTCCTTTTATGCCTTCCCCTCTGCTTTGAATTAGTGTAGCTAAATATATTATGCCATACTATTTACCTCAGTCTGCAGTTTCACTACCTCTGTATGGCTTCCCACTCTTAGAATTTTGCAAATAAATCACTGATCAATGTAGAGAGGCATCACTGCAAGTGTGAAGGCAGAATATTTTTTATGATGCCATAAACTGGATTTATTATTATTTTCTGCATGCAACTTTGTACATTTAAGTTCATCTACATAGTACGGTATTGTATATGGGTTTCATTTAATTGACGCTAATTAACTACGGGGCTGTGTTTATTTAATATTTTTTGTTTTGTAAAATAGTTACAAATCAGTATAGGCTATGCTGCACTGGTCTCCACGATTTCTGAGAAACTATTTTTGTCCAGTATAAAATAATATATTATTTACATATTTGTAGAATAAGGATGCACTGTTAGTCTTTTGTTAATTTCCAGGTAATTAAACATTATTGTCTATTTATGAAAGAATTGATGTGATGTTTATAGTATCAAGACTGCATGATACCAAACTATAGTTGCATCCCTAATTAATGTACATAATTGTCATGGTTTTAAGGTGAAAATTAAAAAATGCTGTCAAATTAATCATCTACTAGGAGTTCATTAATTAGCTAACCTCATATAAATGGGCTGCATTTCGATGACAACTAGGAGTGAAAACCTAACTAACTGAAGTCAGTAGGAGCATTTACATTGAATTCAGTGCGATTGGTTCCACAAAATAATTTTATCTATTCTAGAGACTGTATTGGGAAACAGCAGAAATCCTTTTATAGGTTTAGTGCTTTACAGAGGTTTTTCCAGACAGAGATCTATCAATATGACCATCTTTAAAATAATAAAACATATTTATTGTTGAACCAAAATACACTGGGTTGTATTCAATACTGTACAAGCAGAGTTCTGCTTCCCCTTCCTTCATGCTGCCCCAGATGCTTGCCCCACCTTTGGAGCAGATTTTGAGATTTTGAGAAAGATTCCAAGTAGGGAATTCCACTGGGCAAGGAGGACCTCCGTTGTGTGAACAGAACAGAAGTGTTGGACACAACCCATTTTTAACTCTCCATCTGCCAAGGTGAAGTGTATAATATTGTCATTGTTTCATGATAATTTACAGCATATTACAAAATATTTTGCCTCATAACACATTAGCAAAACGTAGTCCTTTTAACACTGCAGAAAATATAAAGAAACAGAATTTATATGGCACTTGCTTAGTGTTCTAAAATGATTCACGTGCATTATCTCATTCATTTATAAAACTCTGTAAGGGAGCAGAGTGCTATTTCCATAATGCAGATAGGGAGCTGAGACTGAGAGAAAGTGATTTGCTTAAGGCCAACTGAGGTGAGAGATGAATGAGGAATTTCACATCTCACATTCTTTACCACTGCACTACACCTGGCCTCAGAAAAGGTCACATTGCTTTTTCAAGAATTATTGATAGCCTGATACTCCTGAGCAGATTCATCTTGTTTCTGTAGGGAATTCTGAAATGTTGAAACATTGAGGTTTCGGTTCTATACTCACCTGGGGGAAAGCCAAATTGAACAGAGTGGTGCTTACTTCTGAGTAGACACACATAGGACTGCACTGAAAGTGTATGCAGTTTTTAATCTTGCAATCTTAAAACAAAACAAACAAACAAAAAAACTGGTCCGCAGGAAGATATCAAACATGAAGTGTTAAATTAGGTTTAGAGGGTTGTATTCAGTACAGGGCTGATGCAAGAGGAATTCCCCTTCTTTTTCTCCCCACTGCAGTCTGCCGAGCCCACAAAAAGCCTCTCTTGAGGGTCGTCTGGGATGTGAGATAGAGGATTGCAGTGGTAGAGGGATTGCGAGAAAATAGGGCAGAGGCAATTTGCATGATGCTCACACTCCCAGGCCTTTCCTGATTGTTCCCCACCTCTCTGATGTTACATCATGGGTAAGCATGTGTGCACAGTGGAGAGGAAGGGGCAGGCATGAATGCCCTAGTGCAAATGTGACCCTGGGTATAATGCATAATGCATTAGTTGAATTGGTTTTTTTTAAAAAAAAAAATTAAATGCTGCTTATTCAGAAAACTCTTAGAGTGGTATAAACTAAACAAAAATATATGGAAATGAAAAATACAACAAAACAAGTCCCGCAAAATACACAAACATCAGTGGACAACCGTAAATGATATCAGCATCCCCCTTTGAGTATTTTGAGCCAGTGTTAAAAACACAAATTGATTGAAGTCTGTCCAACTCTTGAGAAGTCAGAAAGATTCACAGAGAGAGCCCCTGTTAGATGAATCTGGAACATGTTGTACAATCAGAAGGGGCAGTAAGGAAAAGGTAATCTCTTAGGTATCATGATCCCAAGTTGTTTATAGCTTTTTACCCTACTAACAAAACCTTAAATTGCCTGTTTTCAGGTCACTGGCGTATGATATTCCTTACAGGTTGTGGTGGCATGAGCAAAATGTCCTTAGATGATCTAAGTGATCTTACAGGATTATACAGGGGAAAGAGGTCTTTCAGGTAATGTGCACTTGCACTTCTTTCAACAAAAAGCTGTGCATTGCTTTCATTAATGTTAGAAGAGCGATACTTACATACATGGTCTATTTTATTTTATTTGAACCTAGAGTATTTTAAGGGTGGCTCATGGTGGCTTACAATTATGTAACTGTAGTTTTATTTATATAAGAGGAACATTTCCCTTACTATTTATGAGACCAACATGCATTTTGAAATAGAAGCATTCAAAGGTAATTACATTTAAAAAAGCAATTCTGAAACTAACAACACAGTACCCCATATCATGAATTTATACCAACTGAAAAGCTGGTAGGGAAAAAACTTTATTTTTCCTTCCTCCAACCTCTGTGTTTGTCCATGTGTATGGTATTTCATTATGGCAAGATTATTATTAATTGTAGCCAATATATTCTTTTGTATTGTTAACCGCGTTTGCATTCATAATGCCTTGTACTAACTCATAAAGTACAACCAACACTGAATTTATATCTATCTGTTAAAGAAATTATACATTTTTGCTGTAATACTAGTGGCAACAATAACCGTACCCTATGCGGTACATTTATTATCTCCGCCCATCCAATTAAATCTCTGAGTAGGTCTCTCTTTGTTAGTCATGATATTCAGATACCAACATTTCATTCTAATACAGCATAAAGGGAAAAATCAAGACCGCTTCCTCCCATGCTACTTTGTCAAATCTTGATGTGCCATTTTTGTGGCATCAAGGAAAACAAAATGACCCTTCCCTAAATTCTTAATGCTACAAAGTTATAATTTTAAAACTAAGAATAATCAAGCTATAGGAGAATAGATGACAGAGTGAAGAAAGTCAGATTTCTTACTACACTCTTGATATTGGCCTAACATTCTCTAATCTACTAAAATTAAGAATGGGGCAAAGTGTTTGGTCCTGAGGGCCACATCAGAAATATCCCGCAAGCCTGAGGGCCAAAGCTAATGCATATATTTTAGTTCTGCATTATTAATGTAATTTGCATGTCATTATCAAGAACTTAGGGGATGCCACGCTACAGCTTGTGAACACATTGAGCTTATTCTACTACTGTCATTCTGAATTGCTTTCTTTCAAACTGGACTAATTTGCATTGTGATATATGAACTTGAGGCACGATTTCCTGGAAAATTTTGAACAAAGTCTCCTGAAATGCATACAGCTTTTATTTCACTAGGAATTTTCAATGAAACATGCAATGAAGCAAATGGTAGTTTTAAAAATTAGGGCAGTTGGAAATCACAATGAAAGTAAGTCCCCCCCCCACAATTTGCCTTCTTGTTAGTGATCCTTTAGTATTTCTGCAGTTTCATTTCCCAAATGTGTTTTCATAATAATAGCTAGAGGTTTGCATTTATTTTTATTTTATTTTTTAAAATGTGATTCTGTGGATTGTAATAAGAGCCTGTAGACCACACAAAAGTTATTTGGGGACTCCATATTGATTACTTGCTATAAATTTCAGTTGCATTACTATTATCCTAACGTATGTGGTTCCAACCCAGCATAGTTAGGTCCTGTTAAATCTCACTTTCATTCAAGCTGAGGGGTTTGAAAAGTCTAGAAGCAGAGGATACATCCTGTAAGCAGCCTTGACTGTGGCCTATATGCCTTTTATCTTGCTGTTGTTTAGTCGTTTAGTTGTGTCTGACTCTTCGTGACCCCATGGACCAGAGCACACCAGGCACTCCTGTCTTCCACTGCCTCCCGCAGTTTGGTCAAACTCATGTTAGTAGTTTCGAGAACACTGTCCAACCATCTCGTCCTCTGTTGTCCCCTTCTCCTTGTGCCCTCCATCTTTCCCAACATCAGGGTCTTTTCCAGGGAGCCTTCTCTTTTCATGAGGTTCCTTTTATCTAGCATATGACAGTGTGTGTGTGTGTGTGTGTGTAGACATTGCCTATCAAGCTCTTAGAAAGTGGCTTTTGGCAGCCTTTATGAAACACACACAACACCAGAGAGACAACGGAGGCAATCAAACTGCCTCACCTGCATGTGATTTTTAACAACAAAAATTGTCTGGAATACATACATACATACATATACATAAATATACATATGTGTATATTTTAAGATGCTGCTGGCATGTTTCTCTCCCCACCCCCTCTAATAGTGATGAATGCCAAAAGAAACTGAGCCCTAAACAAGAAGTGATGTTACACTATGCTTGGAGAAAGTCCAAGGATTGCAAAAGTACAGAAAAGTCATATGCGCACCTAAGGGGCACCCTCTTCCCAAATACTGCACAGTAAGGACTGAGCATGCACAGTAGCCAAGAAATGTTGAGTGGCAGCAGGAAAAGAAATACAAAACTGAGAACAGGGAATGAAACATCCCAATTCAACCTCATACGGTTTATAGCATCCTGGTGGAAAGCATGGCTGGTTGTCTAGAACCCCATTTCTGTTAGGTGTTGCATGTCTCATTTGTTAAACTAATTATCCAAACAGTTGTCTCTTCTGTATTGTCTCATTTTGCCATGTGGCCAGTGTTCCTTTCCTTTTGTAAAGCGCTTCCCTCCAAGAGATGATGCCATAGCACCTAGCCACAGGGAGCGTTCTAGCAGCTTTTCACATCAACATTATCTAGTGTGGGGTCTGCCTGCTTCTATGGGCTTTGGGGGATCCTTTCTTAAACATTGAGTTCTGTATTTTTCTGAAAGTATCCAGACTGTACAGTACAGTGGTACCTCGGGTTACATACGCTTCAGGTTACAGACTCCGCTAACCCAGAAATAGTGCTTCAGGTTAAGAACTTTGCTTCAGGATGAGAACAGAAATTGTGCTCCGGTGGTGCAGCAGCAGCAGGCCCCATTAGCTAAAGTGGTGCTTCGGGTTAAGAACAGTTTCAGGTTAAGAACAGACCTCCGGAACGAATTAAGTACTTAACCCGAGGTACCACTGTACTATCAATTATGCCTTCACATAGTCTAGGCTAGGACACTGGTTAATGTTACAGTGTTGCTGCTGCATAGTGTGTGGATCTCTCTGGTGTTTAGAAACATGATTTAGATTATGGAAAGGCTCCATGAGAGAAAAAAATAGTGGGTCTTGGAGAAGTCAGAACTTTAAAATCCTCAGTACCCATTCCTGTCTCTAATAAGCAGTTTGCATTCCTGTATCTTGTGCTCTGACCCTTATCTGTTCTTTACTGGACTGAGAGTTCTGACATGGAGAAGGATGACTACATTATTTCAAACTGTCTGTCAAACTGTACATGGGTCATTGTTTGCCGTCTTCTACCTCTCCCCTCTCAAAAAACTTGGTTTGGGGACTTTTGCAGACGTGAAATCCTGAAAACCCACATTAAAGTTCTGTTGATTTAGTATCAAGAACCTTTATTGCTAAAAATGTGTGAGATTTACCATAAAGCAATGTGAAGAATAAATGGTTCCATTTATCGTATTTAAACCTTTAGTGCTTTTTTAACTTTTGCACATTACTGAAAATAAAGCATTTTAGAAGCTGCTTAGTTCTTTTTGAATTGAAACATTTGAATATATGTGTTTATATCTTCCGTAGCCAAGTGCACTTAACTTTCCGTTTGTATATACACAAACCCATATAGACAATTGTGCATACTTCAAATATGTCCCCGCCCCCTTTACTATATATTGAACAGCTTATTCTAGGAGAGTAGGCTTAGTCTAATAATGACATTCCCTATGTGGATGAAGAAATTGTGCTATGAACTATTAAAGAGATTAGTTTTTGTTTAGAAGTGGCAAATTTATTATTGCATCTTCTGATAGTGTTCTATCCTACTTGGTAGAGAACTAAACTGTTTTTTCTTGAAATACAGTTAATATCCACATCTCCCCCCCCCTTTGCCATCTTTTCATTCACCTCCACTGCCTCTCAGTTTACTCTGGCAGAGACCTAAGTAAAGTAAACCATGTGCTTTTGTGCTGTCATATTTGATTTGGACTATATTCTCACTGTTATTTGAAGCTAACATGAAATGCAGTGTCTGCATGACCCATTTTAGCAGCCCATTATCATAATTTCACTCTCATATGGCTACTGAGTTAATGTACTTACAAATGACAGAGAAAGCATGTTACATGACCTTAAGGGTTTTCAAAAATTAAATGACGTAGTAGGTTATATTTCAAAGAATGGCTAAAGAGAACATTTTTAATTATTATTATTTTTTGCACCTTAAGGTGTCACTGGTTAGCATGGCAACGGTATTTGTGCGTGTGTTAAATATGTGAACGTATAAGCTTTATCAGAATCTGCATTCCATAATTCACTCAAAGAAATTTTGGAAGATTGATTTAAAAACGGTTCCAAGGAGAGGTTGTTGTTGTTTTGTAATTGCCTAATGCTTTACATTTCTTCATGTAGGGTAGAGGTGGCTTTTTTTTTTTTTGTAATGTTTCAGTTCATAGTTGTTACGATGATATTCAGCTATGCTTTACTCAGAGTAGATACACATTCATTTAATTTCAGTAGATCCACTCTGAGTACAACTTTGCTGATTTAGGGCGGTATTCAACTAAATTTGAAATTTGTTCATGCACAAAGTATAAAGCCCTGAAGAATTACTGAGACAAGATTTTGGAGGCTGTCATATAATGGATCCTATTATACGATGATGACTCTTCAGCAGCCTTGTATTGAGCAACTTTCTTGGCAGCCATAGATAACAAGGGATTTCATGCAGGGAAATATGCAGCCTGGCAAGAGGAGGTAGCAATCTCTCCTTCCCTCTTCCACCCATGTGCTAGGTCTCTCTGCTACCTGGGGCTGGATGAAGGAACACCTCCTAAGCTCTTTCCCTTTCCACCAGTCCTCTTGTTGCTAGAAGGATTTTTTTTTTTTTACTACCCCACTGAAAGGCTACTGTTCTGCATTCCCATCATGGTTGTGAAGGAGAGAGCTTCCCTTCTTCTGTAGCCAGCATGAGAACGGCAGAACAAAGACTGCGGGCTAATAACTTTCATGGATTTATTTACAAGACTGCTCTTAAAGAGTCATTATTTCACAGTGAAAGTATGCATGTATTCATGTAGCATTTGGATATGCATCCTATTTTAAGCATACAGGATTAGCATTTTATCAGGACATAGAGGCCTACTTGGCTTTTCAAATGGAGAGTCCTTGCTGGGTTTTGGTGAAAGGCATCAGTTGTGAATTACTGAAGTGTTTGTCTATGCATGTGTGCGCGCGCACACACACAAACATATGGAATGAGCACAAAACTTGGGGTGGTTTCCAGCTAAGTTTTACTGAGAGCAGACCTACTGATGTTAAATGAACCTCAGGCATGTTCATTAATTTGACCGGGTCTGCGCTGACTTAGTTGGCTACCATCCATGGAGTCTGGATACCTTTTCCCGATATTTACGTATTTAAGCCAGCAGTGGTATTTTTTTTTGTACTCTTAAACAGTAAAAATCTTTGTTCCTGTGGAACTAGCTACTCCAGAATTACTCCAGAGCAAGCAAATAGTTCATAGAGTACAACCTGAAGCTCCATGGAGAAGCTCTGCCGCTTTCTTGTCACTGGTGCAGAATAATTTGATAAATTTACAAGTATCTTCATTATTAGTCATTGGCACTAATAAGACTAGGGAAAGATAGAAATGCAAGCATGTTTTCTGTCATCAGAAGCTGTAGTGTTTAGCTAAAATTAGAAAGTTATATGTAAAAGTTTTGGGGGTGGAGTGGTGGAAGAAAATGCTGCAAGGACAGAATGAAAAAGATCCACTTAAATTATGTTTCAACTATCCTGTATTCTAATTCTTACAGCAGGGTTGGGCTATCGTCATGATGTAAGCTATTGTCTTACCACCTTCCAGCTTGATTCCTACTGTTGGATAAATGCTGGAGGAGATAAGTGCAATGAGTGGTGAAAACCTTCTTGCACTCGCAGATGATTTATTTATTTCCTTCCACGTATATCCTGCCTTTCCCCAAAAAAGATGCACCCAAGGTGGGATACATGTGGTTCCCAGGTTGTCATTGAAAAACTCCAAATGCCAATAACCATAAAAGCACTTTGGCTGCAATTGTGAACCTCACTGAATTCAATGTAACTTATTTCTGAGTAGACGTGCAGTAGAATTGTATTGTCAGTTTCCGTCAAATAGTTCTGTGGAGGGTTGTCCTGCTGCTGTGAGCAGTTTTTCAGGGAGCACATGGAACCGCAGTAGGAATCAGAGGCCCAGAGAGCTTCTGTACAAGGATTCACCTTCAGATCTTAGCCATATTCAGTTATGGTATTCAAGGATTTTTCAAAGTACATATGATGCTAAATGCATCACATTCTTCTATTCTTTTTTTTTTTTAAGAAGTACAAATCTTCCAATACAAAATCTTGCAGTAGTAAGTTAAAAGATTTCACTGATTTAAGTTTACCAAATTGCTTTCTTCGGCTGGTTAGCTTTGGTCTTGTTATTCTGCATTCATTGTATTTAACAGTCATTAGAAGTGATGGTGGTTGCATACAGAACTGCCCCAAAGACCTTACCTATGTAGAAGCTTTACACGATGGGACACCATATTTAAAAGACTCTATCCTGCATGCCATTGTTGCCAACCCATTTATGCTTTTATATACCCTTATATATGATGTATTACAGAGGCCAAACTGGCCTCAATGAGAAATCGGGCATTTAGTGTCACCAGTCCCATTCTGTGGAACACTCTTCCAGCAGAGATTTAGCAGGCACCCTGTTATTATTTTCAGGCATCTCTTGAAGACCTTTTTGTAACTGTTTACATTTTTGATAAGTCAGTCATTTTAATTATCTTTATTTTTACAGTTTTTATGGTGTTTTATATTTTATTGTATATATTGTTGTGCACTGCCGTGTTGTATGAACTGGTGGTATATAAATACTTGTATAAATAACATATCAGTCTGCTGCAGCAAAAATGCCAGAGTCTTGTGGCACCTTAAAGACTTAATATATGTTATCGTGGCATGAGCTTTTGTAAACTAGAGCTGACTTTGTAAGATGCAGTTGGTAAAAGGGGTGTATGTGTGTGCATGTGTGCACAGAGGAAGCAGTTTGGCCAGAAGATCATGGATGCTGGTGGTATCAATGGGCGTGAGGATAGGGACAGAGTGATCCATTCGCAGCAGCTGTCACTGTGTTGATGCTATGTATTTAGCTCCACCACACTCATTTTACATTAGTAGTATGCAAAAAAAAAACAAACCCAACCCAGAGTCCTGATTAAGTCTGAATTGAATTGAATTGAATTGAATCCAATCTGCTGATCAAAGTCTAGCCATTTCCTGCTGTAGAAGGTTACATATATGTTAGCAGGACCTGCACACCAATGCAGTATCTGGCTGAACCAAGAATTGCTGATATGAACCAAAGATTTTCTGTCTTTTTGGAAATCTTGCTATGGATGTTGTAGCATTACCTAGTGCTGGAAGTAACAGAAGTAACAGAAGTCATAGGTGGGAATGGGGAGTGTGATGTAGTACTGCAAAAATAGAATAAAACCAGTGTTCCCAATGGATGTGAAGTGCAAAATATGGTTACCCTCTGTTTCATCTTTTCCAATATTTCTTATTTTATTTTTTAAAGATCAGATGGATCTACAAAATTAAAATTGATCAAATTGGAATACGTAGCATTTAGGGAGAGTGGGAATTGATGTTTCCAACATATTCTTTCACTTAGAGCACACAATTCATTCTGCATGCTTATATTGACGCCCATTATGTTTAACTCCTTTTCCCTTGGTCCCTATACTTGGGTGAGAAGATTATATCAAGATTTGCAGGCATTCCATATTTGACGATGGAAGGTTTTGTGATTTCATTTTAAATGCTGCATGGTATTATTCCTCCTAATTGGAATACGTTGCACAAACTAAAAGACAAGAATCGCCATGTGTCTTAATAAGTTTGAGGGTAAGGTATGCAGTGTACCGTTTTCTTAAACCAATTTGCTCTGTACAGTGGTTCTCAGCATGTAGCTTTTATGAAACCTAACCCAGTAATGTACCAGATGTGGGTCTCTTGGAGATTAATATAGAAAAATGTAAGCCAGAATCCGAACATAGATAGTCACTCACATTGAGCAGGGCTTAGGGTGTCTGTTTCCACAGATCCAAAGCCCTGGTCTCCAATACCTGGCGTCAACACCTGGTGACCTTGGGCACCTAGAATCCTTGCAAGTTGCACTTCTTCTGCTTTCCATGGCTCCCCTTTAAAAACATTTCCAGCCCCTTGCTGCAAGCTGTCTCAGGTGGTTAGGTAAGCCATCACTTAAATTACCACAATGTCCCAAAGTACTGGCACACTGTGGGAAAAATAAATGGCAGGAAGATCCAGCCTTCTTGGCTGGACAGAGCACTGTTATAACCCTGGTGCTCTCTGCTAGGTAATCCTTCCAGGTACTACTGTTGGAAAAGCCCACAGGAGCACACCGTGTGCAGGGCTCTCCAAACTTGGAGTCAGTCCTGAATTTAGAGAGATTCAGAAGTAACTTGGCATGTGGTTATGGGATGGAGCTCTGCTGTTCAAAGGGGGCGGGGAGCCCCACTGTGTAGACTCCAGCTCTCCAGTGCAGCTATATCCATCATAGTAATTCAATAATGACTTAAGTCCATTGGTTTCAATGGGTCTAGTCCAGTAACAGTCAGTGTGGAACATTACTGGTGTTAAAGATCTAGTCTGGTGTAATTGACTTTGGAAGCCCACATTCAAATTCTATGCAAATGAAGCCATGAAGTTCACTAGGTAGCTTTGGGCAAGGCAGAATCTTTTAGCTATTCTTATCTTATGGAGTTGTTGTACAATGGAGTAATGCAAGGTAAGGAGTAATATATAAACATTACAAATAACTAATGGGGGTAGTAGTAACGGAAGAACACAATTATTTATTAAAATATGTGAGGCTGGTGAGGGAATGAAATTCTAAAAATGCATTCATATGAGGACATCATGAATTTCTCCTGCTGAAAGTGCACTTTTCTTAGAATTGTAAGTGCCACAAATTTTTACTATGAAAAAGGAGTAGTTTGGAGACATGTGCTGCATTTCAAGTGAAATTAACTGTCAATGAAGGCACAATTGTGATATTTGTCTCACACATACTGTTACAGAATAAATCAGTTGCGGCTGGTAACATTTTGACTTGGTAGGCTGCAGCTTTTAATCTTGCTGTTTTTACAACGATAGGACTTATATAGCACTTACTTTGGAAAGAGTGCTATTACACATGTGCAGAGTACCACACACTTCTTAGCCTGTTTATGGATGAAGGCACAAGCATGATTTTCAGACAAGAAAGACTTCATATCTCCTATTTATAAATTCAGCCATACCACATGACAGACACACCCATTCCCAAAAAACTAAACACACAAAATCTTATAAAATGTAAGGAGAACTAGCTACCAGTTACATGCAGTTTTCCTCCCTTCAAAAATCAATTTAACTTTTCATTATCCAAAACACTTCTCTCTCTAAATTAAAAGAAGAAGCGTTCCAACCTATAGACAAAAATAATTGTTTCGTTTGAGCCAGGGCTCAGAGCATAGCAAAACATAAATGCAATTCATTACTCAGTCCTAAAAAATGTGAGGTAATAATCTCTGTTCATGCGCAGATTACATCACATCAGACTAATCATACTCAGCCTCTATGTGTGAGATAAGCGAGAATATCTTCCAGGTTTAGGGATGAATGTGGAGTCATATCCAGACAGGCAGAGAGCCCAAACTTTTTATTTTAGAAATTCCCTGACAAAACTCACAAAATAGCACCAGCAT